>NC_133619.1:651498224-651798224 GCF_048593235.1 Sminthopsis crassicaudata
GGCAGACGGCCTCCAGGAAAGCACGGACGCCGGGCTCCTCCGAGGCTTGCATCTAGGGATTTGGACCTCGATCTAGCCTGAGAACACAGCTCCGACTCGGGGGGTGCTTCTGAGCCGGGGTGGAGGGGTGCGGGTCTCAGATGCAGGGGGCACCTTCTGAGGAGGAGCTAGGACCGTAGACGCTGGGGGTCTGCTCTCAGGCTCCCGGGGTCCCCAGGCTCCCGGGGCCACAGGCTCCGGGGTCTCAGGCACCGGGGTCTCAGGCACCGGGGTCTCAGGCTCCCGGGGCCACAGGCTCCGGGGTCTCAGGCACCGGGGTCTCAGGCTCCGGGGTCTCAGGCTCCCTGGGTCTCAGGCAGCGGGGTCTCAGGCTCCCGGGGTCTCAGGCACCGGAATCTCAGGCTCCCGGGGCCACAGGCTCCGGGGTCTCAGGCACCGGGGTCTCAGGCTCCGGGGTCTCAGGCTCCCTGGGTCTCAGGCAGCGGGGGTCTCAGGCTCCCGGGGCCTCAGGCTCCCGGGGTCTCAGGCAGCGAGGTCTCAGGCAGCGGGGTCTCAGGCTCCCGGGGTCTCAGGCTCCCGGGGGTCTCAGGCACCGGGGTCTCAGGCTCCGGGGTCTCAGGCACGGGGTCTCAGGCTCCCGGGGCCTCAGGCTCCCGGGGTCTCAGGCAGCGAGGTCTCAGGCAGCGGGGTCTCAGGCTCCCGGGGTCTCAGGCACCGGGGTCTCAGGCTCCCGGGGTCTCAGGCTCCGGGGTCTCAGGCAGCGGGGTCTCAGGCTCCCGGGGTCTCAGGCACCGGGGTCTCAGGCTCCCGGGGTCTCAGGCAGCGGGGGTCTCAGGCACCGGGGTCTCAGGCACCGAGGTCTCAGGCTCCCGGGGGTCCTTGAGAGGGCTCAGAAGCTCGGGGCTCTCGGCTCGGTCGCGGGGCTCCCTCAGGGAGCTTTAGCAGCGAAGGTCCCCCAAACGCTCGGCATCGCTTCTCGGAATCTTGGGGGCTCCCCGTGGCAGGAGGAGTCTCTCGGAGGGCGGGGCGGGGGACTTTCACTGGAGTCCTGGGCAAGGGGGGGGCGGCCGACTCAGAAGGAGGAGCAGGTCTCCGAGGACCGGACCCAGGGGGTCGGACCAGGGGGAGGGCACCTCGGACTAGGGGCGTCTTCCACGGCGGCAGCGCCCACCTCCGGGGTCCCCTCACAGGGCGGGGCCCGGCCTCCGCTCACTCCGGGGACTGGTGGCAGCGCGGGCGGGCGGGGGAGGAGTCTCGGCAGCCCCGCCTCCCTCCCTCCCTGCCGCCGGGGCTCGGGCAGGGGGCGTCCACATCCCCCGGCAGCGGAGCGGAGCCGGAGCCGGAGCCCGAGCCGGAGCCGGGCGGGGGCAGCGGGGGGCCGGGCTGGGCCGGGCCGGGCCGGGCCGGGCCGAGCCAGCGGAGCCGGGGCCATGGAGTTCCGGCAAGACGAGTTTCGGAAGCTGGCGGGCCGCGCCCTGGGCCGCCTCCACCGGTGAGTGAGCGCCCGGGACCCTGGACAGCGCTCACTGGGGCTCCTGCCTGTGCGGGTCTCGCCCTCTGCCCCCGTCCTCTTTCCCTGTCCTCGCCACCCGGGCCCCTCTCCCTTCTCGTGCTCTGTCTCCCATCGCGGTGTCTCCCTGTCTCTGTCTTTTCCTCCCGGTCTCTACCCTCTCCTTCGTGGCTCTCCCCCCATCTCTCCGTGTCTCTGGCCGGCGGCTGAGGGGCCCCCCGTCCCGCCTCGGCCTCCCCTCTCCTGCGTGCTCTCACCTCTGGGCGTCCCTCCTTTCTCCCTCCCGAAAGCTATCTCCCTGGCTCAGCCCCCTCTGGATGTCTCTGGGCGTCTCTGTCCCCCTCGGCCCCTCCCTTTAATCCAAGCTAAAGCGGATTGCAGGGGGGGGCATGTGTCCTTGAGGGGGGTTAAGCCTAGAAGGGCCTGAGGCCCTCGCCTGAAGCGGGAACGGGGGTGTGGGGAGGATGGAGTCTAGCAGCTTAGACACTTCTGAGCCCCCCAGGGAGGCCGCCCGGAGCAAACACCCACATCCGCCCCTCCTTCCTTCTCACCTCCTTTCACACTCCGCTCAAAATACTCCAGTGTGAAGGAGAGGGAGAGAGACACCCCCCCCAAGGCCCAGGAGGGCAAGGGAACCTCCTACCCCCAGGTCCTGTCCCTGCCTCCGGGTTCTGGACCCCATCTCCCCAGATCTGCCTCTATCTACCTGGGGGTCAATGTCTCTGTCTTCTTCATCTCCGGCTTATTTCTCTCTACTGTCTCCATCACTGTCTGCTCCTTCTGAAGCCTCCCCCGAGGGTGGGTCATGGCTCGTTTTGGCCCAGCTCTGGTCTTTGAGGGGTGAGGACGAGGCGGGGAGTAACCAGGGATGCCCAGACTTCGGCCCCCCCATGAGACCCTGGGAGAGAACTGAGGGTAACGGGCTGGAGGGCGCTGTGTGGGCGAGGGAGGCAGGGAGGGAGCGATCTCAGAGGGATGTCTCTCAGGCCTAGCTGGGGCTGAAATGTGACACCGGAGAAGCTGAGAGGAGCCGCAGCCCCCCACCCCCCCACCCCGGCCACCGGCGCGGTGGACGATCGATGAGCCACCGCAGCCGGGAACCCGACACTCCACAATAAGTTGGGACTGGGAGCTGGGGGGCCTAGGTTCCTGCCTGCCTCTGGTGGTTGACCTTGGACATTTTGTTAGCCACTCTGCTCCAGACGGCAGTTGGGAGGGGCCCACCGAGAGGCTGGAGGCGAGGGAGCCCTAGGGAGAGAATTGCTTCTTGCTCCTACTGTGCAAGGAGGGAAACTGAGTCCCAGGAAAGAGCAGGAGCCATTTCAAGGTCACCTGATGGTAGTGGAGGCCCAACAGTGGAGCCCTGCATTGCGCTGAGGCTGCCTGGGTCCCTAAGTGCCTTTTACCATTGGTCGTTAGCTGTGGGCCAGTGTGTGTGCGTCTCTCCTCTCTCCTTTTCCATCTGTCTCTGTTTCTCTTATCTCCCCCCTTGTCTCTCTGACCCCATATCCATCCCTGTTCTCTCTGCTCTCATCTGGTCTCTTTCTTCATCTCGCCAATCTCCCCATGTCTCTCCTGTATCTTCTCTCTCCCATCTCTCTTGTCTCTCTGTCTCTCCTATCTCTCCCTGTTTTCTGTATCTTCATCTCTCCTGTATCTGTCTCCCACTCTTCTCACCTCTGTATCTCTCCTGTGTCTCTCTCCCATCTCTCTGTGTCTCTCCTGTATCTCTCTCCCATCTCTCCCTGTCTCCTCTGCCTCTCTCCTATCTCTCCCTGTTTTCCATATCTTCATTTTCCCCTATGTCTCTCCCATCTCTCCTATCTCTCCCTGTCTTCTGCATTTCCCCCTCTCCCTATGTCTCCTGTATCTCTCTCCCATCTCTCCGTGTCTCTGTCTCTTCATCTCTCTATCTCTCCCTGTCTTCTGCATTTCCCCCTCTCCCTGCATCTCCTGTATCTCTCTCCATGTCCCCCTTTCCCTCGTCTCTCGCTCTGTCTCTTCCATTCAGTCTCTGCAGCCCCTCGCTCCTGCCTCCGCCCCTTCTCTGTGGAGCCGTCCTTTGCGTGGCCCTCCCCAGTGGGATCTGGGCCCATGCCCCTATCCTCTTTCCCACCGCGACCCGGCTAACGGTCCCTTTCTTTTGGGGCTCTCTTTAGCTTTCTCTCTCCTCCCTCTCCCTACCCCCCCCCCGTCGGGACCGAGGTCCGTATCCTCCCCCCGCGGGGTCTAAGCCCGGGCTCGAGTCCCCTCCCCCATCCCGGCCGTCCCCTTCTTCTCAGGATCTCTTTAGCTCGCTCTCTCTCCCTCCCCCGTCTCTCGCGGGCTCCATCTGTTCTCAGCTTCTCTCCTGGCTCAGCTTCCTTCCCTCCTCCCGCTCCATCTCTCTCTGTCTTGTCTCTGGCTCGTGCCTCAGTCTTCTCCACACCTGCCGTCTCTGCCCATTCCCTCTGTGGGCGGTCCTAGACTTTCTCCCTCTCTGGCGGTCTCCCCCCTTCCGGCTGTCTCTCCTTCCATCCCTCGTCTCTGTCTCTCTGAATCTCCGTGTCTCTGTCTTTGGACCAGCTCATACACGCGTCATCCGAGGCTCACAGTCCGCCCCCGTTCACAGGAGCGCCCCATCTGTCTCTGTGATAAACCCCCAGGACGGGCCCAGACACCAGGGCCCGGGGGCTACTGGGAGTGGGGACAGGGTCCCGGCCCCACTTGCTCACGGCAGGGGTCAGCTTTGAGCAAAGGGCAGAGGAAGGAAGGATTCTTTTATCAGCCCCAGCCGAGAAACAGCTGTTCCTGCGACACCTTCCCGCCAGCCTCCTTCACACCTTGGCTTGCTGAGTACTTTTCTGGGAATGTGTGTGTGCCAGCGCGGGGGCCGCTGGGACGTGAGCGCTCGGGCCGTCAGCTTCCCCACCCCCTCCCCCAGAGCCCTCTCCCCCTCCCCGCTCCTGCCTCACGTATTCGGGGACTGTTCCGGGGGCCACCGCGGGACTGGCCAGCCCAGGATGCCCGCCTGCTTCTTGTGCGCACGGACTGATGGGAGCGCTGAAATCTCCAGGGGGCGGGGCTGGGGTCCCAAGAAGGAGTGGGAGGGAAGGAACACCTGGGTCCCTGAAGGGGGGGGGGCTGAGGATTCCCGGAGGGAGAGGGGCCGGCTCGCCCGGGGCCCCCGAAGAGAGGCCCGGACAACAGCTCCGCCTTCCACGGCCCAGGCTCCTGGAGAAACGGCAGGAGGGCGCGGAAACGCTGGAGCTGAGCGAGGAGGGCCGGCCCGTGGCTTCCAGCGGGGCCGCCCGGCCCAAGCCGGTGCTGGACTGCACGTGCTGGGGGCTCCCCCGCCGCTACGTCATCGCGGTCATGAGCGGCCTGGGCTTCTGCATCAGCTTCGGCATCCGCTGCAACCTGGGCGTGGCCATAGTGTCCATGGTGAACAACAGCACGGTGCACAAGGGCGGCCACGTGACCGTGCAGGTAAGGGCCTCGGCGCTCACGGGACTAGAGGCGCTGGGCGGGGGAAGTCGGAGAGCTGGGGAGGCCCCGAGGCTGGAGGGACCCCCAGAGAGGAGCCGCGAAGGGCTCTGGGAGTAAGCCAGTGCGAAGGGGAGCCTTGCAGACAGAGGCCGCGGCCCGGTGATAGCAGCCCGGGGATGCCCGGAGCAGGAAGACGCAGGAATGGCTCCCGGGGACTCGCTATCAAAGAACTCCAAGTGCTGGGGCTGGCAGACGCTGCGGGAGCGTCCGGCACCCAGAGCAGGGGCCGAGGAACGCTGATGGAGGCTGACCGGCTCCCTGCGGGGGGGGTCTCTTGTGTGTCTTACAGAAAGCTCAGTTCAACTGGGACCCCGAGACCGTGGGCCTCATCCACGGCTCCTTCTTCTGGGGCTACATCGTCACGCAGATTCCCGGGGGCTTCATCTGCCAGAAGTTTGCGGCCAACAGGTGGGGGCGGGGCGGCAAGAGCCGGGCTTAAGGGAAGAGCGTGACAGGAGGGAAGGGGCGGGGCTAAAGGCCGCTCGGGGCGGGGCCGCGCTCATGCCCGCCACGCCCCTCTCCTCCCGCCAGGGTCTTCGGCTTCGCCATAGTGGCCACGTCCACGCTCAACATGCTGATCCCCTCGGCTGCCCGCGTGCATTACGGCTGCGTCATCTTTGTGCGGATCCTGCAGGGGCTCGTGGAGGTGCGAACCCCTCCCCCTTCTGCAGGCCGCTCCCCTTCCTCTAAGGACCTCCCTTCCTCGGCCCCACCCTCCCGGAGTGGTCCTTTTTTCGAGCCCTCGGCCCGTTTTTTCTAGCAACGCCCCTCCCAGATAGATCCCCACCAAACCCCTGACCCTAACCCCACTCCCCTTCAGGGGGTCACGTACCCGGCCTGCCACGGGATCTGGAGCAAGTGGGCACCGCCTCTGGAGCGCAGCCGGCTGGCAACCACGGCTTTTTGCGGTGAGCGCTGGGGGCCGACGTGGGCTGCGGAGGGCACAGTGCGCTGGGGCTGACTGGCAAAGGAGATGGGGCTGGGGCGCGAGAGGCGGGATCCGAGGCGGATGGGCTGGCGGAGCGGGCGTTCGGGTGCCTGGCAGGGGCGCAGGATCGGGCCTCCGCAGGGAAGGGCCGGGGGCCGCCGGGCGTCCGGCTACCGCGGCAGGAACGGCGCTGGCTTTCCAGCTTGACTTGCCGGCCCCCGGCCCTGTCCCGCAGGCTCCTACGCTGGGGCGGTGGTCGCCATGCCCCTCGCCGGCGTCCTGGTCCAGTACTCGGGATGGAGCTCCGTGTTCTACGTCTATGGTGAGCGGGAGCCGAGGGCTGCCTGGGCCGGGGCGCACACGTTCAGGCTGGGCTCGGCCCTCCCCGCCTCACCGGCCCTCTCCTCCGCGCCCCCAGGGAGCTTCGGGATCTTCTGGTACCTCTTCTGGCTCCTGGTGTCCTACGAGTCTCCGGCTCAGCACCCAAGCATCTCGGAGGAGGAGCGCAAGTACATCGAGGACGCGATCGGCGAGAGCGCCCGCCTCATGAACCCGCTCGTGGTCAGCCTGGGGCGCCCGGGGCAGGCCTGGAGGGGGAAAGGGAGGACGGCACGGGGTGGGGGGAGCCTAGGGCCCGAGGGGCACTTCCCAGGGACGGAACGCAAATGAGGAAGGGGGAGAGGAACGTGCCGGGAGCGGCGCGGGGAGAGGAGGAGGAGACACGTGAGTCCTCCGCGATCCGAACCGGGGAGAGGAGAGCGCCCGGTGCTGTCGGCCTCCGTGTCTACCCTGCCTCTAAGCCCCTTCTCGGCCCGCAGAAATTCAGCACGCCCTGGCGGCGCTTCTTCACGTCCATGCCCGTCTACGCCATCATCGTGGCCAACTTCTGTCGGAGCTGGACCTTCTACTTGCTGCTGATCTCTCAACCCGCCTATTTTGAGGAGGTCTTCGGGTTTGAGATCAGCAAGGTGGGCCCCCAGCCCCCCCACCCCCTGGCATCCCCGATTGCCCGAGGTGAAGAAAGGACCTTGCTCGGTATCGGCCCGGGATAGAGCCGGGAATGTCGAGTGTAGGAAAGGAGGAGTAGCGCGGGGATCCGCCGGAGCTCCGGGAGGTCCTGGGAGCACTGCGGGACCAGGGCAAAGAGGGTTCCCGCGCGCGCGCAAACTGGTCCAACCCGTTCCCCGCCTCTCCCCTTCCTCCCCCCCCCCCCTCCTCCGCAGGTGGGCCTGGTGTCCGCGCTGCCCCACCTCGTCATGACTATAGTGGTCCCCATCGGGGGCCAGATCGCAGACTTCCTGAGAAGCCGCCACATCATGTCCACCACCAACGTCCGCAAAATGATGAACTGCGGGGGTGAGAAGCCGTCGGGGCAGTGCCAGGGCTCGGAGTTGGGTCCCGCTACCTGGGGAGGGGGAGGGACCTTCTTCCTGTCCCTCGACTTTAGCTCGGGTCCCCCAGCTCCCCAGTGGGGGGGCCAGCCTAGGGTCCCGGAGGGGCCAGTCAGGACTCCTGGGTCCCCGCAGGCTTCGGCATGGAGGCCACCTTGCTCCTGGTCGTCGGCTACTCTCACTCCAAGGGCGTGGCCATCTCCTTCTTGGTCCTGGCCGTGGGCTTCAGCGGCTTCGCCATCTCGGGTGAGATCCCTGGGTCGGGCTAGGTGTGGGGGAGGGGGCCGGGCCCTTCTCTAAGTGGGCGGGACTCAGGCCGCTCTGGCGCCCCCAGGCTTCAACGTGAACCACTTGGACATCGCCCCGCGCTACGCCAGCATCCTCATGGGCATCTCCAACGGCGTGGGCACCCTCAGCGGCATGGTGTGTCCCATCATCGTGGGGGCCATGACCAAGCACAAGGTGAGGGCGCGGCGCCCACCCCTCCCGCCTCTTCTTCACGCTGCCTTAGATTCTCCTGCGTTCTCTGGCTACTCAACTGTTTCTCCTGGAATCTCACTGGCTCTTTCCCCAATTTCTGTCTCCTTGTGTCCTGTTTCTCCTGCTCTCCTCTCCTCTTCTTCCTTCTCCCCCCTTCCCCTCCCTTCCTTTGCCCTCCTCTTTTCTCCCGTCCTCTGCTCCTGTCCTCTTTTCTCTCCTCCTCCCCTTCCCTCTCCTCCTCCTCTCCTCGTCCCTCATCCTCTCTTCCCCTCTCCCGAGTCTCTCTGCTGACACCTGCTGCTTCCCCATCGCTCTTTCCGTCTCTGTCCCCTGCATCTCTCCTGTTTCTGTCTCCTCTATCTCTGCCTCCCACCGGAGGCTACCCATTATGTCTCCCTCCTTCTCCCCTTTGTTTTCTCTCGCCTGTTTTCCCGCATCTCTCTCCCTCTCTGCTGCATTTGACCATCTCTCCCCACACCCTTCCCTTCCCTGTCTCCGGTCTTCCCCGCAATCTCTCCCCCTCCTCTCTCTCCTCCCTCTCCCCTCCTGCCTCCCTCTCTCTCCCTTCTCCCTCTCCCCTCCATCTCTCTTCCTTTCCCTTCCATCTCTCTCTCCCTCTCCCCCCCTCCCCCTCTCCCGGTCCCCGGCTCCCTCTCCGTGCCGTCCCCCGCCTGCGTCCGGCCGGCAGACCCGGGAGGAGTGGCAGTCGGTGTTCCTCATCGCTTCTCTGGTGCACTATGGGGGAGTCTTGTTCTATGGCATCTTCGCCTCGGGAGAGAAGCAGCCGTGGGCGGAGCCCGAGGAGCTGAGCGAGGAGAAGTCGGGGCTGGTCCAGCACGACCAGCTAGCGGGCAGCAGTGACGAAAGCGACGGCCCCGACGACCCCGCTTTCTCCTACGCCGCTGCCGCCGGGGAGCCCGCTCCGCCGGGAGCCCCCCCTGGGCCGGGCCCCGCGCTGGGCCCCGGGCCCCCGCCCTCCTACGGGGCCACGGGGAGGAGTCCCGCCCCTCCCGCCTGGCCCCCCACCCCGAGGGACTACTGACGCCCAGCGCTGGCCACGGCCCGGGACTCCATTCCCAGTGGTTTCGAGTCTCCCAGTCACCCCAGATCCCACTTCGATGTTTCCGCAGGGCTGCGGACTGGCAGTTTCCAGACCCCTCCCCAAGGCCCCCGGGTCTCTAGGCCCCCCCTGCCCTTTGCCTTCGCGGCTTGTTGAGGCTCCCACCGTCCCAGTAATAAGCCCCGAGCACATCCTTCCCTCCTCAGCCTCCTGGTTCCCGCGGTCGGAGCGGCGGGCTCCAGGCCGGCCCCTTCAGGGCGCACTCGAAAGTGTCCCTCAGTTTCCCAGGCTTTCGAGGCCGTCCCGGTAAATGCCCCGGAGAGGGCACTCCCGGCCCCCCCCCTCTTCAGATTCCGGCCCGACCTTAGAAACCGCGGCCTTCCTCGTGAGTTTCAAAGTCCCTCCAGGAGATTCGGCCCGCCCCCTCCCCCGCTGCCCCGATGACTTTTTGCCAATCACAGGGGAGGGCCCCGCCCCCCGCCCCGCTCCCTCCGGGTCCCGGGATGGATTCTCACCAGCGTTTGCATCCGGGCGCAGCGGTCTCCAGCTCCGCCCGCCCAGCAGTGCCCCCCCGCCCCCGCTGTTTTCAGGGCCCTCTTCTGCTAAGCAGGCGCCAGTTTTCCAGCCCCCCTTTCAGTGGTAAGAGTTGAATCTGAAGCTACCCGCCCCCCCCCCCCCCCAGCGCCCGGCGGTGGCAGGCAAAGCCTCCGAGTTTCTCCACAAAACCCGAGCTGGGGATTCTCAGCTTTTAAAGGGCGGCCTCCAGCCCCCTGCAGTTGAGCCCCGAGTCTCCTTCCCTCCCCTGGCGCCACTAGTCAGCGAGTCTCGGGCTGCGGGGCCCCGGCGGCCCCAGAGACGGGCTGAGCTTCCCTTAGTTCTTGCACTTTATTCCTCCCCTGCCTCCAGCCTCCAGATCGGGGGTCTTCGAGGGGTCTCCCAAGCATATTTCCAAGGCCTCTGAGCAAGAGGGACTTCCAGCCGTGGCCCCTCCCTTGCTAGCCCAAGGCTGACGACGGTCCCGGAGGACCCGACTGGGGGCGGGTGCAGGGGCCAGTTTGTGAGTGTGTGAGTGTGTGCAGGTCCGGTCGAAATAAAATACTGTCGTGTCAACGTAGCCCTGGGCACGGCTCCAGCCTCCTTCCCCGTCGGCCGTCCCTGCCCAGCACCCCCAGCGCTCCCCTCCGTCACCGAGGTGGGAAAGACCAGGCCGGGTCTGTTCTGGAGACTTTTAATTCGGAGTCAGAGGCGTCTCCAGGAACGAAAGCCAAAGCACCTCAGACTCTCCCCCTTCCCTCCCCAACCTCCCCCCACCCAAGTCAGGACTACAAGCGCAAAGCATGCTGGGAAGGAGCCAGGGTTCCGGGCCCGGCTCGCGCTCACATGAAGTTGTTGGGCAGAGCGGCGGGGGAGAGGGGCTCCAGGCGCGGCGGCGAGGAGATCCTGCCCGGGGGCGGGGGCAGCTTGGGAGGCAGAGGGGGGGTGCCGGGCGGCTGCTTGGTGGCGATGTGGGAGGGAACCCAGGCGTCCGGAGCGTAAAAGTGGAGGTCATAAGGATCCTTCGGGGCGTCCAGGTGGAGAGCTTTGGGAGACATTGGGGGCAGGAGAGCTGAGCTCGCCTCCTTCCCCAGTGCGGTGGGGGAGGGGAGGTCGGAGAAGCTGCCTTTAGAACCCCCCCAGCCCCCTTCCAAGGCACTGCTGGGGAAACTGAGGCTTGGAGAGCGGAAGCCCCGGCATCTGCCCCCGGGAAAGGGAATGGCAGGAGGCCGGCCGCAGCCGTGGGACTGCTGACATCAAAGCCAGTTCCCGTCTCCGGACGTTATCCACACCCGGAACCAGCCAGGCAGAGCTGGGGAAGACTCGTGTGGCCCATTTCCCTGCTTTTTACACGGAAGGAAACAGGGCAGGAGAGGAAGCCGCAGCTCTCGAACCCAGGACCTGAAACTCCAAGCCCCACTCTGCACTCCCGGGGAATTCCTCGCTTCTGCGCGGCCGCCGCCCTTCTTTCGCAGGGCCCCCTCCCCCACCGATCCTATCCAGGCCCTTCTCCCTTCCCACGGATGGCCGGCGCGGCCTGGTTCCCTCTCCCCCAAAGGAAGAGGGAGGGAGGAAGCTGGGAGAGGACGCGAGCCCTTTTTATGAAGGGAGGGGGGAGGAAGCCTCTCACCCCGAAATTCTTGGAGAGGGGCCTTGGACAGGAGGCGGGGCTTACCTGAGGGAAGGGAAGCTTTGAGAGGAGGCGGGGTCTACCTGGGTGGGGGAGGGACCTGGAGAGGAGGCGGGGTCTACCTGGGATGGGGGTGGGGCGGGGCTTTCGCTCACCCGGCTCATCGCTGTCATTCGGCAGCCGGTGGTGACCGAAGGGTCTCGAACGTGCAGCCCGGCGGTACAGACACCAAAGCAGCAGGAAAACTCCGAGCAGGAGCCCGGCCCCGGCCAGGAAGAGGCACAGGGCCCGCCTCCCGCGCCCCGAGGCCTTCCCACCAGGGTCACACCTGCAGGGTCGGGAGAGAGGCTCCGGCTCCTGTCCCACGCCCCAGCCGCGCAATCCTCCCCTCTCCCAGCCCTGCCCCCCCTGGGCGTCTCAGCCCCAGCCCCCGCTCCTAAGCTGACCCAGGTAGTGGGCGCCGCAGGGTCCCTGTCCCTCAGCTCCTGGACCTAAGAGGCCCCGGAGGGTTCCGGTCCAGTCCCTCCCGGACCGAAGTGACCCAAGCATCTCTTCCAGGCGCAGCCCCGGCGGCCCCAGCCCCTCCAGGCCCTCACCAGTCTCCTGAACTCTCTCCACCACGATGATGGTGTTCACGGTGTCTCCATGGCGCCGCGGAAGCGCTCTGGCCCGAGCTGGAGGAGCAGGCGGAGGCGGGGGCTCCAGGAGCCGGGCGGCTGCGGGGACTGGGTTCTGAGGGCCTTCAGAGGCTTGGGGGCCCGGCTGACGGGATTCTTGGCGCGGTGTCTCGGGGGTCCCAGAGTCGTTAGCCAGTTGTGGAGAGCTGGCCCCGGTGGGGGCCGCTGACTCCAAACGGAGCACTTCTGGAAGGGCAGGGCTGGGGATGGCCCGGGATTCTGGGGGAGGGGTTTCTGGGCCCTCAGAGGGAAGAACGACGGAGGAGTCTAGATGCGGCACCTCTGGGGGCTCAGGAGTTTCTGGGTGCATAGGTTCTGGGGGCTCGGAGCTGGGGGTCCCAGAAGCTGGACGGGGCATCCCCGAGGGCTCATGCTTCGGGGCACGGGGGGGCACTGGGGCGGAAGCTTTCAGAGGGGTGTCGGAGGCTTCTGGGGGTACAGAGGTGGGGGCCTCGGAGAGATCGGGATCGGGGCTCGAACGGGCCTCTGGGGGTTCGGCTGAGTCAGAAGTGGGAGCTCCTAGATGTAAAGTCTCAAGGGGGTCTTGGGACTCTGGCTGAGAAGGTCGTGGCGGGACAGGGTCCGAGACTGCCGGCAATTCTGGCTGTCCAAGCCCAGGAGTAGCAGGGCCCGGGCTTTCATAGGATTCTGCTGGGGAAGTTTCGGGGGGGATAGAAGGGGGGACTTCTGTCGATTCTGACTGCTGGGGGGTCGGGGCGGGAGGCTCTGGAGGGGAGGTCGCTCCGAGGACCTCCGCGTGGTATGGCTTCGAGGGCTCCGGAGGCGGCGGAACTGAGGGGGCGGCCTCCGAACCTGGGGAGCTCAGATAGAGGAGGAGGAAGACGAAGAGGAGCCCCAGAGATCTCATAGCGCACGATCGGAGCCTCACCTGTGCGGGCGAAATTGGGGCACTGCGGGATCTGGAGCCACACCCGGGGCTGTCCCCGCCCCAAATGGCTCCCATTGGTCCTCAGAATCCTCCACCTCCTTCGGTGCCCCTCAGCGGGGGACCAGCGGGTTATCCCGCAGGGAAGGGTGGGGTTGAACTACAACTCCCAGGGGGCTCCCGGGCGCCAGAGCTCGCAACGCAGGGAGACTGAAGGGCCGAGCATCATGGGAGTCGTAGTCGGCCCCCTTCCTTGAGTTGCATGTGTTCCCAGAGGGCGAGGTCTTGAGGGGCGAAAGGGATGGGGGGAGGGGGTAGTCTCCGCATTCCCCAGGCGTCGACCCTGAGCACGGCCTTCTCAGGTCCGGAGAGCCGAAGCGGGGAGCGGTGGGCAACGCCCTTCCCCCATTCCCCGTACCCCGGGGGACAAAGCCGGCTTTCACTTGTTTACACTCGAAGTTGCTCGGAGACCCGCTAGGGAAGAAGACGCGGGGGTCCCCGAGGGGCGGAGGCTGGGGGGAGGGGAGGCCTGTGCACCAGAAATCGAGGACTGGGGGGTCCGAATGCCTCTGCGGAGGGGAGGGGTTCGGTTGGGAACCGGATGGAGGGAGCGGCGCTTGACCTCTGAGGAGCTGGGTCAACTGCTGCCTGGGCCACTGAGCTCCACTCGAGTGACCTTGGTCACTTCCACCTCTTCAAGGCGTCAGTGTCCTCGCGGGGGAGGACCCCTAAGGTCCCTTCGGGATCCCTTCACAGGAAGGGGACAAGGGCTGCATTTGTGGCTACTCCATTGGGGGCCCTCGCGTCCAGCCTGGGTCCCGGACGCCTCGCTTACCGGTGGGGATCACTGGATCCCTGAGCAGAGGGAGGGGGAGGGAAGAGAGCCAGACTCAGCGCGTCCCTGGGTTATGGGGGGCAGAGCGCCTGGGCTCCTTACTGGGCCGGGCCGGGGGCGCGGGGTCCTTACCTGGGGCAGGCAGAAGGAGCAGCAGCAGCAGCAGGTGTACACAGCTGGACACGGCAGGTGAGCTGTGGAGACAAGGAGACAGGCGGGGCCTTGGGGAGGGGGTGACGCACCTGACTGTCCTTCCCTAGAGAATCCCGGTGCCTGGCGACCGGCCCTGCTCTTAAAGGGACAGCGCGGGGAAGGGGCGAAGGAGCCAAAGCTCCTTCTGCTCGGACCCCGCGGGGGACGCGGGCGATTTCCCCCCCTCTCTCCCGGGGCATCCGAGTGTTGTCCGGCTTCCCCTCCCGGCCCCCTGCTCTTGGGAGCTCGCGGTGCCCTCCGGGGCCACTCGCCGGTCACGTTTCTAGTGGGGACGCATTTAGGCTCAGAGCTGGCCCACCTCACTCACTCGGGCCCTGACAAGTGGGGTGGGCTGGGTGGTTCAGAAGGTCAGGGGGCAGAGGCCAGCAACCACGCCCTCTCCCCTTTCCCGAGGCGGCTCGGGCGGCCCCGACGTGGCTCCCACGGCCTGGAGCCTGTCTGGGCTGGAGCGCCGCCTCGGCTCCCTTCCTCTCCGCCCCTCTGTCCGCCCGTCCTTTTCCACTCCCCTCCTTTTTTCTTTCTCGGTGGGACCCGGGTCTAGCTCTCGCTGCCTGACGGGCCTCCCTTCCTCCCTCCTCTGCGTCTCCGGCCCTCCGTGGGCCTCCCTCAGCTGCTCCGAGCCTCCCTCTCACGCGTCAGTCACTTAGCTAGGTCTCCCGGCCCCCCCATTCCCCATGCCTCCGCTTGCTTCCTCTGTCCACTCGGCTCCCTCCCTCCCGCCATCCCCCTCCCGGGCCCAATTAGGGCCGGCTCGGGCTCGGGCTGGCTCGGCCTCCCCCGCTCTCTGCTGCTCATTAGCGGCGGCACAGCCTAATGAGGCTGGGGGCGGCGTGACCCCGCAGCCCGGGCCGGCCGGGCCTGCGTCAGCCAAGGCCTTTATAAGGGCTTTGGGGGTGGCGGAGATCAGCTGCGCCTCGCTCGGGACTCCACAGGACGGTACGGCCGGGCCCGCCGAGCGCCTGGAGGGGAGTTGGGGGGGCGCCGGAGCCGCTGAACAGGACTTGTGTCCCCGCAGGTGATGGGGAGCTCCGAGAGCCGGGGGCCCCGCCGGCGCGGGCCGCTGCTGCTGCTGCTGCTGCTGCTGCTGCTGCCGCCTGGGATCCCCGGCGCCCCCGGGGCTCTTCCGGCCCGGCCCGACAGCCCCAGGTGAGTATGGGGGTGCGGGCCCCAGGAGAGACCGCAGGAGGGGAGGAACTCTGCATGGCCTGAGAGACGGGAGGCGCGCCCGACCCTGAGAGACAGCGGCAGGGCCCCCGGGGCGGCTGGAGAGCCAGCCACAGAGCGGGGGGCTCTGGAGGAAACTGGGGGAGGGGCTCGCAGAGACGGGAAGGGACCGGGCTGGGGAGGCGGGAGCGGGCTACTGACGGAGGCCACGGCGGGCTGGACTTCTCGGGCGGCGATCCCGGCTCTCTGTGACTGAAGGGGGCGGGGGTGCCGGGGCTGGGAGCGGGCGCCCATCTCCTCCCCTCCTTCCCCCCCTCTCTGCAGCTCGTGGTTCCCGTGGGTGCCGCCACCCGCGTCTCTGACCCTGCGGGACCGGAGCCTTCAGCTGACGGGGGAGGCGGGCCCCTCCCGGGCCCCCGGACGCCGGCCCCAGACCGAGCCCCGGCCCCAGGGCCCCTCCGCGAGCGCCGGCCCCCAAAGGCGCCTGGTGGTGGCGGACGACGCGGCGTTCCGGGAGCGCGCTCGCCTGCTGGCCGCCCTGGAGCGGCGCCGCTGGCTCAACTCGTACATGCACAAGCTCCTGGTGGTCAGCGACGCGGCCGCCGACTGAGGCTCCCCGCCCCCCCCAATAAAAGTTCCCTGCTTTTCTCAGCTTCGCTGTCGAGTCGTGATTGCTCTGGGGAGGGGAACGGAGCGGCGGGGCCGGGCTGCAGCCCGCTGCGCTCCTGGGCCCCGGTGTCCGGCTCTCCGCGGCGCGTCCCTTCGAGGCCCCGGCGGGGCGGCCGCTTTTCCCGGTCCCCGTGGCCGCCTCTTGCAAGGCTCGTGGGCAGCTCAGCCTCCCCAGCCCCAGTCTCTACCTCCCCGTTCTCAGCCTCTCTTCTTATCGGTTTTCTGGGCCTCTGGGACCCGTCCTTCTCTGGCCTCCCCTATCCACTCCGAATCGTCCCCTCCCCCACAGACTGACAAGCGGAGGGCTGCAGTGGGGGCGGGGCAGGGGGGCCCGGAGGGATGGAGAGGGCACCGAGAGCCTCCGGAGGGACAATGCCCTGATACTGCCGCCCCCAGGTGACTTCTCCCCCTCAACCCTAGGGTTTACCGTGCCTGGAAGGTTCCATCTTAGGCCTCCTGGTCTCAGTTTCCCCGGTTGTAGGAGCCTGAAAGTCCTTCCCAGCTGCGACATCCCAGGAGAGACCTGAGAGGTCGCCTAAGTTCAAACAGCCCCACTTTTACAATCTGGGGGGAAGCCGGAGCCCTAAGGGACAATTTGAACAAAGGCCCCTCGATTCCACATTGGCCAGTCCGGCCCCTGCAGGAGCCCTGAATGTGGGGGGGTGAATGGGGATCTCAAAGTTGTGATGACTCCCGTCCCTGATTCCAGGGTGCATGCAGCAGGTGCCACACCCCAAGTGACTCACTCCAGCTGCCGCCCCTCCCCCCAAGAACAGTGCTGCCAATGGGGCATGGAGGGAGTTTATTGGATCAGAAACTTCGGGGCTCACACTGGTGGGCTCTGGAGGTAGTGCAGCTGGAGTTGGGGCCAGGCCAGAGGCCTGGAGGAGACCAGGACCAGGAAAGAGAGCAGCAGCAGCAGGAACAGGAGGCCCAGGATGGGAGGCTGGGCCCCTGAAAAGCTGGGAGTCCTGGGGAAAAAAAGGCACAGCCAGAAGAAATAGGCAGAGGGGGGGGGTTCCCTGCCTGCCCCGAAGCCAGGAGCCCAAAGGCAGCCTACCTGTGTCTCGGGGCAGCCAGGGGGAGAGGGTAGATCTGTCCCCAGCTTGTCGTCCTCTCAGCTGAAACCAGTTGGCTCATTACAGGCTCCGGGGCCTGATGGACAGCTGGCTCACTGGGGCTGCTGGAAGCAAAGGAAGCCGCGGGCACCCTCAGCACCCACACGGGGAGCCGGCCCGCCGGTCCTTGGGTGGGCCGGGGAGAGACACAGAGAAGGGGAGAGAGGCGTGGCCAGACCCAGAGCCAGACCCAGAGGCCGGGGCTCAGCCCATCCTGCACTCTCCCCACATCCCTTCCGAGGGCCCGGCCTGCCCCCCAATGCTCGGCTTCCTCACCTGCCAGCATCAGGGCAGGTCCGGTCGTCAGGCTGTGGTCCCCAGAGGATGGTTGGGTGTGCAGCCTGAGGGAGCAAAGGGGCTGACCTGAGGTACAGCAGCTAAAGGGCCACTCAGATGAGTCACTCAGGAGCCCCAAAGTAACTGGGGCACAGTCACAGAGCTGTCATCTTCCACCAGAGCCCCTGGCTCCCACATCCAAAGCCTTGGACTTTCTCTTGCCTTCAATTCCCAGTTTTCAAGTCCTGAGGATTCCCCCTCTAAGTCTCCTGCCTCGATTTCTTTTTAATTTCACCTTCAAATGTCTGGCTTTCATGACCCTTCCCTCCCTGTTCCCATAGTTCCTTCCCTGGGACAGGAGGTGTAACCCCCAAAAGGCTCCTTAGCTCTGCTCTTTGCACTAGTAACTCGGAGATGGAGGGTGCCACAAACCTCAAAGCTACAATCCATCTCCCTCCTTTGACAAGGAAACAGGCCCGAGATCACATGAATGGGGACCGTTTGACGTGGGATGCAGCCAAGATGCACTGCCCCCAGACCCTCTTTCCCCTCAGCCACATGACCGGCCCCAGCTCTCAGAATCCTATTCACAGGCTGACCAAAGCCCTAATGCCCACCGAGTCACAGAGCTTGGCCCTCCTCCCATCCTGCGGGCTACGGGCCCTCAAAGCACTCTGGGTTGTGGGCTCCTCATTCTTTGGGCCATGGATTCCCAAGTCTCTGGGCCTTTGCTCACACAGTCGCACTGTTCCCTGTGCTCAGAGTGCCTCCCTCTCCTCCCGGCCTGCCAAATGCCTTCCCATCAGGAGTTCTTACATATGGGGAAATGGAGGCACTGACCGGGGAATGGGCTTGGCCTGCAGATGCAGGGCTCTGCTCTCTTTGCTCACACTGCTCTTTCCTTCAGGGCCCCATCTTGCTCTTCTGGTGGTCTTGTTGCCCCCCGTCCCTGCCTGTCCCTCCCCACTGGCTCTCTGATGCACATGCACTGTATGGAGGCCGGCCTGACCCCTCTACTGCCCGGGAGCTCCCCAAGGCAGGGATTGTGCCCATCTGGACTCCACTTCTCTCCCAGCAGCCCCACTACGTCTTCTGAAAGCTGAGCTGGGGCCTAGCCCCACGTCTGCCACCACAAGCTAGCCCTGGCCCTGTCACTGCCTTCCACAACAGGGGACCCTTCAATCATTTCATGTAACCTGGCTTTGCAGATGAGGAAACTGAGGCTCTCACGAGGGAAACCCGGCATTCCCCATGGAGCAGGAGGGCCAGGAGCTGGCCTTCTGCAGCCTGTGCTGCTGGACCCTTCCTCCGTGTGTCCAGTCCCGGGGAGCCCTGGGGCTGTCTGCCTGCCTTCCACAGTCTGACACGGCAGGACATATCCCAGGGTGCCTTGTGTGTGTGTGTGTGTGTGTCCGTGTGCTCCCCAGGGACCAGATTCACCTCCCACAAGCCTTCAGGCTCATTAGAGGAATTGAGTGGCTTATTATCCAGCCCTCCGCAGGTCAGGAGTGGGGCATGTGAGTGTGTGAGTGTGAGTGTGCGTGTGAGTGTGTGCTTGTGTGTGAGCATGTGCGAGTGTGTGTGTGCGTGTGCTCGCACGCTCCCATGCACAAAAACCGAGTCCATCTGTGCAGTCATTGGCATGGGAAGGGCTGGGGCTTCTATACCGTGTCTTGGGGCTTCGTCCCCTTCTCGTCGCCTCTTTGACTTTGGCTCTTTTGACTCTCTTCGAGTGACCTGGGAGGAGGACTTAAGGTCAGCCCCTCATTCCCGGCTGTCCCCCAGCCTGACCCCCTTTTCCTTCTGGGGCTCCCCAGGTTCAGCAACCCCCTTTGCTGGCTATGGGCTCCAAGCCTCTGCGCCCCGGCCATGAAACCCTCCGAGGTCCCAGTTTCGAGGTCCCCCATTATCCCCAGGGCCCCAGGCCTATGGGCCACTGTGTTCAGACATTAGCGCCTGCTCCCTCAGGGAGCGCATGCCCAGTGCTGGGGGCAGGATCACCTCTCTGGGACCCTCCGAGCCCATCTCAGCTGGCAGACAAGTCCAATTAGGCGCCAAGACGGCAGCCTTATTAGGAGCAGCACAGGAAGGAAGCGAGCCAGCCGGGAGCATGAGGGAGGAGGGAAGCAGAAGGGATGTGGGTGAGGGAGGCCGGAGGCGGGCGGCCAGGCCAGGCTGGGAGCACAGGAAATTGGGTTCCCAAGGTGGGGGGGGTGATTCCTGCTCTCCGAGGGCTGGGCCCTGACAGGAGCTGCCAAGGGGTATAAGCTGGATCCTCAATAGGCTGGGACTGCTCGGAGGGGCGAGGGGGAGCAGGGTATGACCTGGGCCCCCAGATGGGTTGGGGCTGAGAGTGACTGCAGCCAGAGGGATTGTGCTGGCTGGGCTACGGCCTGGGAGGGAGAAGGGAAGCTGAGGCAGGCGATGAAAGGGGGGGGGGGCGCACCAGGAATTCTTCTCCTCCCAGCTGCTGTGTGGTTCATGTGACTTCTCTTGGCCTGTGTTCTGGGAAAGGAATGGGGCGGGCTGGGTGGCTCATCCTGCAGACCCCCTTCTGCTCGGACTGCTCCCCGGCTCCTCCCTGCCCCCACTTCCCAAAACCCTCTCCCCCCATTCTCTCTCTAGGGAAGGGCTCTGGGCTCCAGGAAGGCAGTTATTTTTAATTCTGATAATGATTGCAAGGGAATCATTTGGAGAAGGGACTCACGGGCTTTATCAGACAAAGGAGCCGTGATATAGAAAAGTACTAAGACAACCCATTCTAGGGCACCCCAAAGGCCTAAGGCAGCACAGGAGATGCCGGCTGCAGGCGGGGGGCGCCTCAGTCAGAGACACGGCCCTCAGCCAACCCAGGCCCAGAAGCCCTCACTCACCGGCTCCTCGGTGGGGGCCTCCGCTCCTCCGGGGCCCTCCAGGGGCTCTCCCCAAGGCTGGGAGCCACACAGAGGGTTGAGAAGGCTGGCCCCCAGCTCATGTCTCTGAGAGAGAAGGAGGGAGTGATCAGGACAGGTCGGATGGGGAGAGGGCCCGTCACAGAGATGGGGGGCGAGGAACACGTGGGACTGTGGGCTGGGCCGGAGTGGAGCACGATGCAAAGGGATGAGGTGACGCTGGGTGGGAAGGCTGAGGAGGAGCTGGGGGAGGGGAAGAGATTTGGGGACTGGGGAGAGAATCAGGTTGGGGGAAGAGTCCAGCTGGGGGGACGGGATCGAGGCCCAGTCAGGGCTGGGGCCAGACCAGGGCAGGAGGCCCTGACAGGGGCGAGGCTCCTGAGAGGGGGCAGCAGCTGGCTTACTAGCCCCCTCTGGCCTCCAGGAAGCCCCCTGAGCCCCAACCCCAGGGGAGGGAAGGGTGTATCCGCCCTTCTTTGGAGCCCATTGGGTCCTGTTTCTGAGGGCTTTCTAGAAGGGAAGGGGCCCCTTGTAGGTCAAGAGTCAGGCCCCCAATTCCACTCAGTCACAGAGCTTAGGCAAAGACCTGTGGCTGCCCATCTCCGGCCCTCACGGTCTCACCTGCCGAATCGCCTCGATCTCCAAGCACAGCGACTGCGGGTGCAGCTTCATCCATCCGCCCACTAGCTCATGGGGCCCTTCTTGAAACCTGGGCGGGCCATGGAGAAGTCTTTCCCCTGGTCTGCCCTGCAGCCCTCCCTCACTTCCCGCTGCCCGGGGTCACTCCCTGGGGGCTACAGGCGGCACAGCCCCCACCCAGCGGCCCCCTCCCTCACTCACCCCTCAGGCCCCTCCCGGCTCTGATTCAGCTGCTCCTCCAGGTGGGAGATTTTCTGCTTCAGCTCCTAGGGGCGAGGGAATATAAGCAGTGACCCCCCCAGCCGGCCCTCCCTTCTCCGGGCCAAGCACCCACCCACGTGTGCCCTCTCAGGGGCCCCTCCTCTGTGGCCCCCCCAAGGGTCCCTGAGCCACCCTTCAGAGGTATAAAGACCGAGATGGGGAGAGGGCCCGTCCCAAGGGAAGCGGAGCGCGGCCCAGGGCCTGGCACCCACCTGGATTGTGGCCCTGTACTCCTCCAAGGCCTCGGTCAGATTTTCTGTCCGATTTGTCCGCTGGCAAACCCAGAAGCAGACCCAGAGTCAGTGAGGGGGACTGGGGGGCCGGGTCCCTGGGTCCCTGAGTTAACGGGCTGGGGGAGACTAAACGAGGGCTCCTGGGGCGAGTGGCGCCCCGGCCTCCGGCCGTGCTGGGTTAGCCCAGGGACGGCCCCTGTCCCCTGGTCCTCGCCCCTCAGGGTGAGGCTGAACGGGAGGAGGAGGGGAGGGGTGGCCCACCTGGCATGCTGACCCCCCCTTGTGTGTCCCCCCCCACTCACCTCAGAAAGGACATGGTCTCGATGACAAATGAGGCTCTCATACTCACACAGCTGACGCTGCAGGGAGGAGAGGGGCCAGTCCATCTGTTCATGCCTGAGCTGGACCTGGAGCTCCCAGGAGGTCAATTTGTTCTCCCCCCAAGCCCTAGCCCCGAGGACAGCCTTGCCTTCAAACTTCCCTAAGGTCCCCGCCCCCCTCCGGGATCTCAGCACCCTCAGTCCCTGGAGTGGAAACTTGGAGTCAGGAGACCCGGGTCCCAGGCTGAGCTGCCTCTCAGCAGCTGTGTGAGCTTGGGCAAGCCTGTTCCCTTCTCCTGGCCTCAGTTTCTCCATCCATCCAGGGAGCCCTGCCGATCACCAACATTCACTCCAAGATCTCTCCTAGACCAGGGGACCTGAGGAGGGGGGTGGCCCAGAGGCCCCCGGGGGGGCAGGGGCAGTACCCTCAAGGCCTCCTTCTCCACGACCAGCTCCTCGCTCCTCTTCTTCACACCGTCCCTCTCGGCCAGCAGCTTCCCATTCTGGAGGGACACAGGAGAGAGCAGGCGGGCTGCTCGGGCAGCGGCCCCGGAGCGGAGCGGGGCCCCTGGGACGAAGGCCTGGCCCGGGCATCCGGCCAGCTCCCCGCCAAGTCGCCTTCGTCAGCTGCCTCAGGCTGTCTGGTGAAGGGCAGGCAAGGCCATCGAGGCCCGGCCGCTGAGTCACGGCCTGCCCGGCTGCCAGGAGCAGGTGTGGGCCGGGAAGGCGCCCGGCTCTTCTTTCCCGCCCCGGTGTCATCTCCTCAGCCCTGCTCTGTCAGCCCAAAGGAGCCCGGAAGGCCCTCTGGGTCAGGCCGCAGGATCCTGCTCCCTCCCTGTGGCTCCATGGGAGCGCCATCCTGCCTGACCCTCGTGACCGCCAGGGACATAGAGGGGGACAGACCCTGAGCGGGAGGGCGACTGAGTTTCTGCTTTTCCCTTTCCTCCTGGCCCCATGGCCTGGCAGTGGTGGAGGCTTCCCGGGGACTCTGGGCTAACTCCTGAGGCAAAGATGACTCTGTTCAGTTAATGGCGCCTCTCTGGCCTTGGAGCCAGACAACCTGGGTCCCCGCCTGGCCCTGCTTCCCATTCCTCCTGGCAACTTGGACCCTAGACTCCCTTCTCTGGGCCAGAATGTGCTCCCTGGCAGGATTAGCCTGGAATACTGAAGTGCCCCTGACTTGATGTATGTCTGACCACTGGCATAAGTCTTTCCTTCCTTGGGCCTCAGTTTGTCTCCTGCTCTCTTGGCCCCTTTCAGCCTAATTCTGGGACCCAGTGACTCCACGAATAGCTTCTCTCCTGCCCTGGGGCCCCCTCGACACTGAAGGGACCCGGTTTGGGCTGGGGTTGACGTCTGCGCCCTCGCAGATGATCTGGGCTCACCTGGCACTGCCCCCTTAGCCCAAAAAGCCGGGGCAGTGCCAGAGCCATTCTGGCCAGCCCCTCAGAGCTGGGGCAATGACCAGGGTGAGCATTTACATCTCAGCAGGGAGCAAAGCCAGAAAGCGGCGCTTGGCTGTGTGGCCTTTGAAAGGGGATGGAGAATATTAATCATGCAGATGGAGGAGATGAGAGCTGCTCTCCCCCCGGAAGCTCCTGCTGCTCACTGTTAGCCCCCTGCCCACACCCTCTCTCACTTCCCAGGCCTACCTCCTCCTGCAGGGTCTCCACCTCAGCCACCAGCTGCTGCTGTTCTCTTTCCTGCCCAGGGATCACAAGGGAAAAGCGAAGCCATCAGTGGGGGCCTCCGGGGCCCGGCCCTCCCCTCCCGTGCTAGGCTGGAGGAGCCTCTGTGGCATCAGGCTCAGAGCCACAAGGAGCTGGGCCAGTCTGTGGCAGTGAGACCTGCCAGGACCTCCCCAAGAGCGCCGACGCCATGCCCTCCCATGGTAGACTTGGTCCCGGGTCTCTGCTCCTGCTTTGTCCACTCATCCACCTGCCTTGGTGGGTGTCTCCAAAGGCTCTGTGCCAGCAGGTGAGGGTTGGGGTCAAGGGAAGAACAGACCAGGGCCTCCCTTCAGGACCTGGGGGCAAGGGCAGACTGGCCCGGGACCCCGCTCACCGTCTGCCGGGCCTGGGCCACAAGGCTGCGATTCTTCTCCTCTAGGCTTTTGGCCAAACTCTTCATGTCTTCTAGTTCCTCATCCACTGCCTTGGCAAACTGCAAAGCCTGCTGGGAACTGAGTCAGGAAAGAAGAGATAGGTGGAGGACTCTACTGGGTGCCAATGGGGAACACTGGGCTAGAGACCATGTGGGAAGGGGCTCCTGGGGGCCAGAGAGTTCACATTCGAGGCACTGGGAGAGGTCAGAAGAGTTGGCTAGGGAAGGATATATCAAGGACCCCCAGGGGAAGTGTAGATGGAAGAAGCACAGGGGTGGGAGTGACCCCAGATTCGGGGGGCCTCAGAGGTTCCTGGGGAGAGGGTCCCAGAGGGATGGGAAGGTCCCGGATGCTGGGGGCTGACATGGGGCACCTGCGGAGCTGCTTTCGCAGGGAGGCCAGCTCCTCCCCGAGGCGGGCGGCCCCCTCATCGGCCGTCTCCACGCTCCTCTGCAGCTTGGCGTTCTCCCCCGCTAGCCGGCGGTTGCTGAGTTCCAGCTCCTCCAGGTTGCTGAGCAGCTCGGCTGTGGCTGGCCTGCGGGGCGAGGGAGCGTCAGCTCGGTGGCCGGGGCCAGTCTCCTCTCTGAGAGGGCTTGGTAGCCCCCGGCTCCCTCCGATTAAGGAGGCCACCCCTCTGCTTGTCTCCCTTCTTCTTCCTCCCGGATCTTTCCCTAAGAGCTGGTGCAGGTATGTGTACGCGGGCTGCATGTCCACACACACTGGCATGGTCCCCCCTGGCTTCCCGGAGCCCTGGGCTATTCTTGCCCAAGCCCAGGGCCTGGGCACAGTAAGGGCTAAGGGTCCCCAGGCCCCCTCCAAGGCCTACTTACAGCTCGGGCCCCAGCTCCTCGTCTCCATAGCTCTCCAGCTGGGCTGGGATTCCTACGTCAACACGGACACACAGATGGCCAGGAGGCCGTGAGCAGTGACGGAAGCGGTCCGTGAGACCCTCTGCCCCCCACGGCCAAGGAGCCAGGCCCTCCCCGGGGACAGCCTGAGGCCCCCCTCCCCCGTCACAGGATACGGGCAGGAAGGAACGTTAGGGGTCATCCAGCCTAAAAGCAGCCCACCAAAGAGGAAAGCAAACGGGCGGAGAGAGGGAGAGATGGCTTGGCTCAGAGTGGGCAGCAGGCAAAGGGGCTGAAGGTTCTCACCCCATCGGGAAGGGCAAGGCTGGAGAAGGGAGCGCCTGGCAGGGCCCAGAAAGGATGGGGACGGCAGAGTGGACCGGCACTTTGGAGGGCATCCAATGTGATAGGGGGGAGGGCCCCGGACTCCCTGGGAAGTCCCCCCGCTGCCTGACCCTGGACTGGCCTGCTTCAGGCTATAAATAGGCCTTACCAGATGGCAGGACGCTGGGTTCCACGGCTGCCTCCTCCTCCAGCTCTAATCCCCTGCAGCAAAGGGAGGAAGCTCAGAAAGCCTGCAGGCCCAGCCCTCCTGGGCTAGCAGCGGGAGGAAAGCCCAGCCAGAGGAGGAGGCCCAGCAGGATGGAGCGCAGGCCAGATGGCCAGAGCCCACTCAGGCCCATTGGAAAGGACGAGAGGAGGCGGGGAGATAAGGAGGATGGATGGGCAGGGACCAGTGCCCCCTTCCCGCCTCCCACGCCCATGACAGACTCCCACCGGGCGTCTGGGGTCACACCCAGGGTTGGGGCCCAGGGACCAGAGAAGGAGAGGGGACACCCACGGCCCCAGCTGGCAGGTGGCGATCCAGTCCTGCATGATGCTGAAGAAGGTGGCTCGGTTTACAATGGCGGTGGGGCCCTCCCCACTGGGGTCCAGGGCCTGGGCCAAGCTGCACAGGTCACTGTCCTGGGGACTGCGCCCCGTCACTGCTTCTAGATAGGCCAGAACCTGCCCCACAGCTACCACACCTACAGACAGCAGGGAGGAGCTTGGGTAAGTCCAGGCTTGGCCCTCCTCCAGGTTCTCCCAGGCTCCTGTGGGCCAGTTCTAAGGATTCCCAGGGCATCCTCTTCCCTAAGACATCTGGGCCTTCACCTGCCCCCCCAGTGCTCCGTGCTCCTAGAGACCTCCAATTCACCCCGTTCCCTCATCCAGGTCCGTCCCTCAGCCGGATCAGTCCTTCGGCGGGGTCAGTCCCTCAGCCGGGTCCGTCCCTCAGCCGGGTCCGTCCCTCAGCCGGATCAGTCCCTTGGCTGGATCAGTCCCTCAGCCAGGTTGGCCACTATGCACCAGAGTTCCACCTTTGGCTCCCTTAGTCACAAGGTTCTCAGTGGAGGCCTCCTCCCCAGGATTTCCCAGTGGCCTCCCTCCTCACCTTTCTTTTCGGAATCACAAGCTTCAAAAGTAGAGTTGAGCACCTGCTCCTCCAGGCTGAGTGTGGCCCCAAGCCCCCAGTCCTCAGGCTGATCCCAAAGCACAACTAGGAAGAGAATAGAGATGGGAAGGGCAAAGGTGGGAAACTGGTTAGACCCCAATCCCCCAAGCCTTCTGCCTGCACCAGTCTTTCCCTCCCTCCCATTTGCTCCAGCAGATCTTCCCTTTGCCTCTTCAATGTCTCCCAGCCCCTGGCTGCTTCCCTGCTGCCTCCAAACATACCCTTGTCTCCCTCAGCCCCAGAAACCTTCATTCAATCCCTGAGGAGTCCCATTCCACCCTGGCCCTCCTTTTGTGGTGAAACTCCTTGGGAAGGCCACTTAGGATCTGTCTCCGCTTCCTTCCCTTTCACTCTTTCAAATTCTCTTCAAGTTACTAAAATAATGGCCTTTTCTGGATGCTTTTGCCTCTTGACCTCTGCCGCCTTGGACACTGCTCATCATCCTCTCCTAGATTCTCTCTTCTTGGAGAGAAACCCCTTTCCTCTCTCCTGTGTCCCTCAGTCTCTGTCTCCCACCCCCTCGCCCCGTTCTCTTCCTCCCTCCCTGACTTCTCCTTCTCAGTCTCCTTTGCTCGATCCTCTAGCACATCTCCCCCTCTCACCACGGTGTCCCTCGGGGTCTGTCCTGGGCCCTCTTCCATCCTCACTTGTCATCTCCCCGGCTCCCAAGGATTTGACTACTGCTGATTCTCACAGGCTCGAACTTCTCTGCTGACTTCCAGACTTACATCTCCAGCTGCCTTCTGGACTCTCCAATGGGATGGCCCAGAAACCTCTTAGTGGACCGCCAAAAGTACTCGTTATATTTTCCCCAGAGCGCTGCCTTTTCCAACCTTACTCTCAAGGGCAACACCATCCAAAGTCCGCTCCAACACGCTGCTCTCTCACCTCACCCACAGCCAGTCCCTCACCAGATTTCACCCTCACATCATCACATCCTTTTCTCTCTTTGGTCATGGCCCTGTCTCTGATGTAAGCCCCATCACCTTATCCTGGACTATGGCACTAATATTCTGGTTGCTCTCCCTGCTTCAGATGTCTCCCCAGCCCAGGCAACCCTGTACTCAACTTCCAAATGGATCTTCCGAAGAAGAAGGACCGGGACCGTGTTCTCCCCCCAACAATAACTCCAGCTGCTCGCTCTCCAGGATCACAGTCCCTCCTAACCTGCCACTCCTGTCCTTCCTGTCTGAAAACTTTCCTCCTTTCCGTGTACTTTATGATCCAGCGACCCCTTTGCTGTTCCTCCCACAAGAGCCTCCAGCTCCTTCCTCCTGCTATTTCCCTTGGTGATCCTCCATGTCTGGAAGTCTCCCTCCTCCTCTCTGCCAGGCTCCCCTGAAGCCCAGCTCAATTCCAGGAAGCATTTCCCAATTCTCCATTCTAGGAGTCATTTGACTTTCTCCAAGATATCCAGTGCATCTCTCTCCCATTAGACTGTGAGTTCCTGAAAAAACGGACTAGTTTTCCATATTGTTTGGAAATTTAGCACATTGCCTGGCACCTAGTAGGCATTAAATAAATGTCTGTTGACTGACTGCGTGAGATCAGACCAACCTTTCAGACGCTAACGCTTAGGTTTCCCTGAAAATATGGGACAGTGGAGGACCAGAGTGGGGAGTAGTGATAAATTATTGTCCCTCGAGAAAGGGTTAGGGAAGAAAAGGAGAATAGAGGAGGGGGCTAATTGACAAGTTCTTTCAATATTCCAGTGCCCTCTCTCTCTTGCATAGCCAACAGGACCCTTGAAGATCTCTATGATAGGCAGAGAGGTGGGCTGAGCAGGAGCACAGAATACTGGGAGGAGCCGGAGTCCCAAGTGGCAAGAACAATCCAATAACTGTCGGGAAGCTACATCGATCCCTGGCGGAACTGTCTCCGGCTGTCTGACCCCAGCCCCCGATGTGAACCTCTCCTTATCCCATCCAGCTGCTCTGCTCTGTACAGACGTCATCAACTCAGAAATGAAAGCAGGCAGGCAGGGAGAGGGATCCTTGGAGTGGAGTCAAGGTCCTCCTATCTTTGGGCACATCTTCCCTGTTTCTGATAGGTCGATATTCACACCTTTGCCTATGTGTGTCCACATCTCCCACCTTGGAGTCTATCTCCTTCCTGTGTCTCTGTGCTTTATTCCTAAATTGTCCATCAGCTGTATATCTGGCCTTCAGAAGCCCACTTCCTCAGACAGTTTCCCTCTCCTTGCCATACCTCGCACCTTTCGGACACTCTGTCTCGGTCCACACATCTGCACCCATTTCCTTACCTTCCCAGTCTCTCCGTCTGTCTCACATGTCTCTGCCCTCATCTGCCATGTCTGAATCCCTTCTCTGTGCTCATCCTGGCCCCGTTGCACCCATCTCTGCATCTCCCCCAGCTCTCTCCTTCACCTGTCTTTCCCGTTTCTCTCCTATGAAACAACTTTTCCATCTTTGTCCCTCACTTATAACTGTCTTTGCCCACCCCATCCTCATGTCTACCTCTGTGCACACTCAGGACCACAGAGAGTTACAATCGGAGATCACCGAGTTAGGCTGAGCAGAGGACAAGGACATTTTTGTCCTTCTGTCCTTAGTAACCAGAACAGTGTCCACTACACCTCTAATGAGGGGGCACCCACTACTTCCACAGGTAGTCCACTCCATATTTGGAGAACTCAAATCATTGGGAAATTTCCCCTAAGATTAAACCTAAGCCTGAGTCTCAGCAACTTCCATTTATTCTTACTAGTTTGGCCCTCTGTGGCCACGTACAAGGCAAATTATTCCTTTAATGGCAATTTGGTGCCCTTTAAGTCTTCTACAAGTTAAACATCCCCTGTGCCTTCACAAAATAGTTCTCTCTTATACTAGCATTGTTCCTGAAATGTTGTCTTTGGAACAGAACAAGATGTTCCAGATGTGGTACAGCTGGGATGGGGGCCATGGGACCACCAATTCCCTAATCCCGGACACTGTGCTGTAGGGACCCTAAGATCCCATTCACTTTTGTGGCTGTCATCCCAGGGATTCTGGTTGAAACTAGGGCTTTCTCCAAGCCCCAGATCTTCTACAGGTGAACCGCTGTGGAGCTTCAAGTCTTCCAACTCACAAACTTGCTCACTTTCTGACCTTGACTGGACATTATCGCTGCATAATTTCTAGCTGGCATGACTTCTGGGATCTTGACACTTTGGATCACCCTTTCCTCAGTGGGCATCCAGAAAAGCCTCAAGGAGACTCTTCCAATTGGTCTGGTGATTCCTCAGCCCCCTTTTTGAGTGCTAAGTTGGAGGAGAAAACCTGGTCTCCAGTTCTCTGTGGCTTCTGTGTGGGCAAGCCTTGGTTGGGGGTGGGGGTGGATTAGGTAATCTGTAAAATATCTTCCAGCTTTAAATCAGTGACTGTTATTCGTGTCTGTCTTCACCACTGTACCCCAAAGCTCTTCTCCCACCCTAACCCTCTTCTCTTTTTTATGCTTTCTTACTTGGTGACATCATCTTTCATGCGTTTAATTTTAAGCAGATGACTCCCTGAGCTGTGTATGAGAACTGTCTCCAATTACTCGGCTTTGGCTGCACGGGGTGTCTGGTAGGCACTGAAGATTCAACACGTGCAAAACAGACCTCCTTCCCCCAAACCCAGCCCTCTTCCCAGCTGCCCTATTTTTACTGAAAGCATCACCATCCTTCCAGTCACCCAGGTTTCCAACCTTGGAGTCCCTCTCAGCTCTTCCCTCTCTCACTCCCACATAACCAATCAATTGGCAAATGTTTCTTCCATTTTCGCAGCATTTTCCCCATCTGTGTCTTCCCTCTACTCGCACAGCCCCCGCCCTCCTTCAGGCCCTTAGCCTCTCTTGCCAAGACTCTCTCCTTAGTCTCCTAATTGATCTCTCCCACTTCAAGTCTCTCCCTCTTCAATCTATATTCTACATAGCAGCCAAAGAGATCTTCCTGCACTAAACAAATTCCGAAGGCTATTTATTGCCTTTAGGATCAAATATCACAGGGTCATGGAATTGGAGATTTGGAAGAGCCAGCTCAGCTCGGATGCCGGTGAGCGCATGTAAACTCTTTGTTTTGCTTTTAAAGCCCTTCACCAGCCAGCTTCGGCCTACCTTTCCAATCCTGCTATATATTATTCATGTACAACAGGGAACTCTGAGGTCCAGAAAAACCAGGCTTCTTGGTGTTCCTCACATACAACCTTCCATTTCTAGTCTCAGTGCCTTTGAACTGGCCAGAATCCACATCTTCATTTCTCTCTCTCAAAATCCCATATTGGGAAGGTACAGTGAATAGAACACCACTTCTTGAAGGCAGGTAGACCTGAGTTCAAATCTAGCCTCACTTACTAGTTGCATGACCTGAACAAGTCACTTACTCCCAATTTCCTCCAAAAAAATTTAAATCCTCTTCTCTTCAAAATTCAACCCAAGCCAATATCTTCTATGGGAAACTTCACTTCCCTGATCATTCTTCATCTGCTAATTTGTATATATTTATATGTGTACATGGTGTCTCTGCCTCCCCCAGACTAAGTTCCGTGAGGATGGTGACTTTTTTTATTTTTGTATCCAAAGCATTTAGCCATCGTGTCTGAAACAGCAATAAAAAAAAAAAGCTTTTCGGTTTTCATCCACTGTGTTTGCGGCCTTTCCCAGCTTTGTTTCATCTGCAAATCTAATAGATAAAGACATGAGTCTTTAACCAAGTCATTAATACAAATATTCTCTAGAATAACTCATGCCTATTGTCTGGGAGTGTTCTGAAAACTTTTCTGTCGAGTACAGTCTAGTCCATATCTCTTCATGTAATCAGGTGCATGAAAGACTGTAATCTTGGTTAACTTCCTCGTTGTATTCCTCAAATTTACTCACAGGATAACTTTGTCAAAGAAGGAAATAAGAATAAGCCTGGCAGGGAATAGTCTTGGGGAAGCCATGAGGCTCTGTCACCACTGCTTCCTGTTCAGAACGTTTATTAACAAAGTCTTCAATAAGAGATAGAATCTGGATAGGAGTTAAAGTCAAGCTCACTGGCCATTTTCTTTCTGTGTTGGAAATGGGGATGTTTGCCCTTCTCCGGTCCCCTCCATCCGGCCTGTTAGCCAGCATTCATGTTTATCATACAACATGTGGTTCTTGCGGCATTGTGGGATATTGTTCGTCTGCACAGTGACTTGGAACTCGTCAAAGGCTACTTGGCATTCTCACCATCTCCTCTCCTTATCTTGGATTTCAATAGCCTATTAGCCAATTTTACTCTATTCTTTGCAAGTCAAGATCATTCTCTTTCATGAGGCAAATGGAACAAAAATTTTAAAAATGGAGTAACTTCCCCACACACAGCCCCAGCCCCTTCTTCATGCATTATCACTATTGTGATGAGCAGTGACCTCACTCCTTCCTCACTCCTCCTCTAGGTAGAAAGTCCTTCTCCTCTGTTTTAGCATTTATTGTTCCCTCTCTCAAACAATTTTATCCTCCTCTTTGGCGTTTCCTCTATCTTCCCCTTGCTTCTTCAGAATTTGCTCCTCTGGAGCCCGCTAGGCCACTTGTACAGTTTTATGCATAGAGACGACTCCTATTCTTTGAACCATTTTTGATCTGTCCTTTCCAATCCAGAGCACCAGCTTCTAGCTCGCTTTCTTGGCTATCACAAGTTCTGAGATGGCGCAGGGACTTGCCCAGCCCCCTCCCCAAGACTGCTGGGATTTCTGCTCCACTTTGGGAGGGTCGCTTCCAGGACAACCCTTCCTCTCTGCTCCTACTTTGCCACTTGGCAGAGAGGTTTCCTGGGCCATTCACTTCCTCCTCCGGGTCTGGATGTCCGGGAAGAAGTCGGAGGTTCCTGCACCGCCCAGAGCGCAGCCCAAGGTTTGGGGCCCCTGAGGGCCCAGGCTCGCTGACAGGAGGCTAATTCTCGGTCTGAGCGGCACCCTCCTGCTAGAGGCTGAGAGGGGTCACCCACGGACAGTCACCTCTCTTTCTCCATGAGGGAACACTGAGGCCGGACCCAGCCCGGGACAAACTCTTAAGCCGTCCCCGGCTAGATTTTGCCACTGAAACTTTCCGGGGTCCCCCTGCTCCTCGATCCTGCGGTCTCCCCACCAGCAATGTGACCTTCCACCTTGGAGCCCACCCTGCAGGATGCTGCCCTGACACACACACCAGCTCTTGGCTGGCAGCTGAACCCCACAAAATCCCTTGCCTTGGCTCACTCCCCAGATTCATCCCTTAAGGACATCTTCCTGAGACTCATTAGAGGCCATTTCTTCTGAATTTACATGCCAGGCAACTGAGGCCAAGAGAAGGTAACCTCTCACCTAAGAGTAAAAACGTTTCATTTTTCTGGGAACGGAATCGGGGTTCAATGGAACAAAGGTTTGGGCCCAAGGTGACACAATTCCAAAGTGGGGCCCCCAGGCTGGGGCCATTCCCCATGCCTTGCCAGGCTCTGCCCCGTGCCTTTGCCTCACCCATGCCCACTGTAGTGCCTGGCTCTTCTTTATCACCGGGCCTACCTTGCTTTGTCCTCCCTAGAAGGGTCCTCGCGGGGGGCAAGCACAGTAGGGGGCTGCTTTCTTCCCCCATTCTCCCTTTTTTTGCTGTCCAGGACCCAGTACTCCCCCCACAGTGAGCTGCCTTTCCCCACCAGTCAGGACCCACCTATCCCCTGAACCCCAGGGCCTCTGAGGCCCTGCCCATGCCCCACCCAGCCCCCCACGGGAAGGTTTAGTTACCCACTTTCTGGCGAAGGGCTGGCGGGTCTGGGGGTTTGGCTGTCTGCCCCCTGGCTCTGCCTGACGTCCATGGAGGCCGAGGGGGGCCAGCTCAGGCGGTGGCTGCTGTTTCCCTGTAAGCAGAGAGAGGACTGAGACCTGAGCCAGCCCCGCCTGCCCCCCAACATTTTAATTACTGAGTCTAGATCATTATCCAGAGCCTGTTCCCCTTCTCCCCCGGCGCCTGGGGCCTGGGCTGGGCTCCCTCACGGGGGCCACAGAGGCCTTTCACCCACAGGATTGGCGGTTCAGCTCCCCAGGACCTCCTTGAAGGATCTGGGAGCTGAGGGGGGCAGCTCTAAGAGTCTTTGGGATGTTCAGCAACATTTTGGGCCATTTCTGACAAAGTTTGCCTTGGGGAGGGTCCTCTCTCTGACCAGCTCTGGTGCCTGACAAGACTGGGGGTCAAAACAGGCTGCAGGATTTCACCAACACTATTGGGGTCCTTTCTAACATGGCTAGCAGCCTCTCTGACAAGCTTGGGAGGCACTTTCTTCCAGGGTTTGGGGGATTCTTTCTCACAAGGCTGGGGGTTTTTTCTCACAGGATTTGGGGGTCACTCTCTGACAGGCTTGGGAGTTCTGACAAGTTTGTGGGAGCCTCAGTGTTTGGGGAACCCTTTCTCAAAGGGTTCCTTTCTCACAGGGTTTGGGGGAATCCTTTCTCACAGGGTTTGGGAGCACTTTCTCACAGGGTTTGGGGGATCCTTTCTCACAGGGTTTGGGGAGCACTTTCTCACAGGGTTTGGGGCTCACTCTCTGACAGGCTTGGGAGTTCTGGCCGGTTTGTGGGAGCCTTTCTCAGTGTTTGGGGAGTCCTTTCTCCCAGGGTTCCTTCTCCCAGGGTTTGGGGGCACTTTCTCACAGGGTTTGGGGGTTTCTTTCTCACAGGGTTTGGGGAGCACTTTCTCACATGGTTTGGGGGTTTATTTCTCATAGGGTTTGGGGGTTTCTTTCTCCCAGGGTTTGGGGGCACTTTCTCACAAGGTTTAGGGAACACTTTCTCACAGAGTTTGGGGAGCACTTTCTCCCAGGGTTTGGGGAGCACTTTCTCACAGGGTTTGGGGGATCCTTTCTCACAGGGTTTGGGGAGCACTTTCTCACAGGGTTTGGGGCTCACTCTCTGACAGGCTTGGGAGTTCTGGCCGGTTTGTGGGAGCCTTTCTCAGTGTTTGGGGAGTCCTTTCTCCCAGGGTTCCTTCTCCCAGGGTTTGGGGGCACTTTCTCACAGGGTTTGGGGGTTTCTTTCTCACAGGGTTTGGGGAGCACTTTCTCACAAGGTTTGGGGAGCACTTTATCACAAGGTTTGGGGAACACTTCTCACAGGGCTGGGGAGCACTTTCTCACAGGGTTTGGGGAGCACTTTCTCACAGGGTTTGGGGGTTTATTTCTCACAGTGTTTGGGGGTTTCTTTCTCACAGGGTTTGGGGAGCACTTTCTCATAGCATTTGGGGAGCACTTTCTCACAGGGTTTGGGGAGCACTTTCTCACAGGATTTGGGGAGCACTTTCTCACAAGGTTTGGGGAGCACTTTCTCACAGGGCTGGGGAGCACTTCTCACAGGGTTTGGGGAGCACTTTCTCACAGGATTTGGGGCTCACTCTCTGACAGGCTTGGGAGTTCTGGCCGGTTTGTGGGAGCCTTTCTCAGTGTTTGGGGAGTCCTTTCTCCCAGGGTTCCTTCTCCCAGGGTTTGGGGGCACTTTCTCACAGGTTTGGGGCTCCCTCTCTCCCGGGAGGTCTTAGGGTACCCGGCTCCCCTTCTCTCTGACAATCACGGTGAGGAGCTCGCCCCTTGAAATTTGGGCTTCGACAACTGGCGGGAAGCCGGGGGCCGGTGCGGGGCGCCGCGCCTTTTCCCGCCAGAATCAGCAGGCCTAGGGCGTAGAAGCGGCGGCTCTCGTGAGTACGCATGCGCCTTGCGTTCACTATGCCCCTGCCCCTCAGGCGCCCCGCCCTCGAGGCAGGGCGCAGGCGCACGAATAGAACAACCGTTGCCAAGATATGCGCGTGCGTCGCGGCCAAAGTTTCACGCCTGCGCATAGACCCTTCTTCCCAGTCCTGCTCCAGGGAGGGCGACCCCTGAGCTGGGCGGTTTGGGGTCGGCCCTTTCTTCACCCCTCCCCCTCCTCCAGCCAGGGGCCGGGTCTTGGTGGGCCTAAGCCTTTCCAGGGATGCTTTGGAACGCGTCTGGGAGAGGCAGGGGAGGCTGGAGCTTAGCCACCCCGAGGCAGGAGCGCCCCCTTCCCTCCAGCAGGGGGGCCCCCACTCTTGGTAGCCACGTTGCCCGGGGTCCTCCCTGGACTCCCAAGCGTTGAATAAAGTCTCGCCGTCACGCCCCTCTAGCTCCGGTGACTCCCGGTCCCCCGGACGTCGGCTTTCCGGGGACTTCCCGGCTTTTCGCGCCCCCGCCCGGCCACGCCCCTCGGCTGCTCCCAGTAAGGCCCGGGGGCAGCAGCTCCGCCCTCGGGCTACGCGCGCCACGCGGCCCGACGAAGGGAGCTGGGGGCGCCCCCAGAACGGCCAGCGCCGGGGCTGCGGGCACGCCTGGGAAGCCGCGGGGTCCCCCTGCTCGGGGGCGCTCATCCCCCTGCCCCCGCTGGAGAACTAGGCGGGAAGCCGTGCTGAACGCCCCGCGCTCACTGCGGAGCTTTACATGCTCCTTTAGCCGAGAGGCCGCGGGCTGAAGGGCTCATCCTCTAGGAAGGGGGATGGAGCCCGGCTGGCCCTGCGTCACGTGCGCGGAACCGCCCGCGGGGCGCGCGGGAGGGGGAGGGCCCTTCTGACCACAAGTTGGGAGCTGGCTTTGAGCAGCACCTGGTGGCCAAGCCGGTTACGGCGCCCCGCAAGGCGGTGCCGGCCGCCTCCCCGCCCACCCCGGCAGGGTAAATGCCGGCGTTCTGCGGCCCGCTCTCCTAGAGCCGCGACGCTGCGGACGAGATCATCCCCGGGGTTCTGTGCCCACTGGGCTCACGCACGTGCAGAACGCTTTCCAGGTGGGACAAGGCACGTTTGGGAGAGACGCGCATGGTAAAGGCCGGAGTGAGTCAGGGTGAAAAAAATGACCTGCTCCTTCCGCTCCTTTAGGTTACAATTTTCTAACCCTGAATCTAGGACAACGAATTTCCCATCCACACCAGACGCATTAAAATCTCAGAAAGGGGCCTCCCGGCCTGGCTTTCTCTGGCTGTCCTTGCCCAGGGAGGCTGATTCTAAGCTCGCCCCGTTTGCATGGCACCTGTGCCAACGTGGAAACAATCAGGAAGGCATGGGGTGGGACGGGAAGCCTAGTCCAAGAGCTTCCCTTACTTGTCTGCAATGATGCCCTGGGAGAGAAGAGGCAGAGGAGAGCCTTGCAAAGACGGAGCCTGGCTGGAGACGACAGCCCCGATGCCATTTTCATTGAGGATAGAACTTTATTTATTTCCAAGGGGACTGAGGGACTCATGCAAGCATCCTCACCTCTCATCTCTGCTACTGCCCTCAGCCTGCCTGTCTGCCAACCCCGGGCCCTACAGCTGCCGGGGGGGCCTTAGCAGGTAGAGGAAATGGGCCCGGCGAGGTGCCGGGCGAAGGCGCAAGGGGACTTCCTCGTGGGCTCCCTCCCGAAGCCCGTCCCGGATGGCCTGAAGCCGGTGCCGTTTCTCGCTGAGCCAGCGGCTCCCAGCCCTGCTCTCACCCCGGGCCAACTGATGGGGCAGCCTGACAATCCAGAAGGCCACTTTGGGCTGGGTATCGCCGTGGAAGCCGCTCAGTCCAGGGCTAGGGAGAGTCTGGGATGGTTCATTCTCTTCGTCCTCGGGCACCTGGAATCAGAACCACAAGGTCTCTGAGTTCAAAGGGACTTCTCTACCTGAGCAGGAATCCTCCGAGACATCATCTTGAAAAATGGACTTTGGTTGGAGACTTCCTGCCATGGTGAGCTCACTACTCCTTGTGGCTAACTCAACTTCCTCCTTCCCTCTCCTCTCCTCCTGTCACCCACTGCTCCTGGCCCCCAGCTAGCACCGTGCATTCATGGCGAGAGGGCCCAAGTTTCTTGGAGGCCTGGCTCTTGGACTCGGTCTCGATTCACTCTTCCACAGGAAGAGGTCTCCTGAGCCTTTCCCTCCTGCCTCACTCCATTGCTTTCAGTCTCATCCCTGCTTACAGACGCATGAACAAAGGGGAAGAGCAGCAGGAACTAGGTTCTTGGTCTTGCTCTCCTGTGCTCAAAGGCAGTGTTTCAGTCCCCCCTGCACCCCCTAAGCCCCAGTCCCTTTCCATCCTCTTTCCTTGGAAGGGTCCAACACTGAAGTACACTGGGCAACAGAAATGTGTCTGACCTTCCAGTCATCCTCCACATTCCCTTCTGAAGGCTCAATGGCAGCCACCACCTTCTCTGAAATCATTACGTCTCCGGTCCGATTATCAGTCACCTGTGTGGGTACGTGTATAGTGTTGGGGGGCAGCAGAACGAACCCCACTCCCTTCCCCGACGCCTCTCCTGCCCATCAGCGAGTTTCTTTCTCAGCTGTTCCGGGTATCGGGGCTGCGTCAAAGACAGAATGCGACAGATTTGGCTGACTAGAGGCAGGGACATGGAATTGGGAGCCGAGAGGGCCAAGGAGGCTGACCTTGTCTATCTGGTGGTGGCTGTAGAGAGTGCTGTTACCCAAGTGGCGTTGTTTCTGGTCCTCATTGTGGTAATTGGCTGGGAGGCTCCGAAAATCCACCGAAGGTGTCATGAGGCTGTCCACACCCCGAAGCAGATCCTCCTGGGAGAGCCCCGGCCAAGCGAGAGGAAGAGGGGAAGCCACGGGCGGGTGGAAGGGAGCCCAGAAAGGAATATGGGGAAGGGGTGTAAGCCACCCAATCCCCCATGAGTTCCTCCTCCCTCTTCCAAACTTCTGACCTTTCTGCAGCTTTCCTACCCAGTCCTTCCCGGCATCCCCCCCTCTCGGAGCCTCCGTCCCTCCCATCTTTATCTCCCTTTCCTAGCCCACCCTGTTTCCTTTGTATCTCATCCTTTCTCTGGGATCAAGTCATTTTAGCTGTGTCCCCCTCTTCTGGCCTCCCACTTTTCCTCCTCCCTCGGCCCTGCCTCACAATTGGCCAGCCCCCCCCAGATCTATGCCTTTGTGCTCCTGCTCCCCCATCCCTCCCTTCCCTCGATGCCGGTCCCTCGGACCCTCTGGCAGAGCCGGGAAACATTTCAGCAGCGCTTGTTGCCCGCCGGCCGCCGGGCCAGGCTGTGCCCCCTGCCAGTGGCCTCCACAGCTCACCCGGAGCAGGAGGCGGTTGAGGCTGCGGAGGAGGCTGTGGATGCCCAGCAGGCCCATGGAACCCAGCTCCGGCCCCTCGGAAGTGTCGGGCCCCCCGGGGGCGTGGCCGTGCCCGTGGGCACGCTCCGGGACGGAGACGGGCGCCGCTCGGTCCTCGGGGGTAGCTGCCAAGAGCAGGAGCAGCAGCGGCAGCAGGGGCTGCGGCCACATGGCGGGGCGGGGCCTGGGCGGGGGAGAGGGGCGGCGGTCAGAAGCCCCGCCTCCGCAAGCAGGCCGCGCCCCTCCCCAGGCGAGCCCCCTTCTCTTTCCCAAGCCGCGGTGGCTCCCGGCCCGGCCCTCGGACCGTCAAGTGCGAGCCGCCCCACAGAGGCGGGCTGCCGACCGGAGAACTGCCGCGTCCCCCGCACAACGGCCCCGGCCCGAGCCCGGGCGCTCCCGAGAACTTGCTGGGGGGGACCCCGCGCGGCCCGCGAGCCGGGCCTCGCTCCTCCGCCAGGCTCGGCCCTGCGCGGTGTCGGGGGGGAGCGTCCTAAAATCCGGCGGGGCCCGAGCGGCCCGGCCCTTTAACGTGCAGTCCTCCGAGCGGTCCTCCTGAGTCCAGGGGCCGCCCACCGGCCTGCCGTCCAGAGCCTCCAAGACCCCCTCCCCCGTGCCGCCCCCCGCCCGTCCCGTCCCACCGGAGCCCAGTCTCTTTAGAGATCCAAGGAGCGTGTCCAGCGGTCCGGCCCCGCAGCCAGGCCCCCTGGGGAGAACACGGAGGCCCCCGTCCCTCCGGCCTCCATACCCTGTCACCGCCTCGCTCCGCTTTCTCAAGGACCCAGTCGGCCTGGCCCCCCAGGCCCTTGTCTCTCTCAGACCGGGTCTCCTTGCGCAGGTACCGAAGACGGCTGAGCGTGTGCTGAGGGGGCGCGAGGGAATGGGCGCAGCTCCCACCCCGACTGAACTGAGGTCACAAGAGGCCCGCGCCGTCACAGAGAAGGCTGGAGCGCCCCGTCCCTTCGTTCCTAAAAGAACCCCCTCCTCTCGCGGGAGCGGCTTACTCTTCTCCGATCCTCCAAGGATGCTGTGTCTGAGAGACAGCTTGCACAAATGGGTAAAGAGCCCGAGGCGGGAAGACCTCTATTCCCAAAGCTGACCCCGACACATCCGGACTGTGTGACCCTGAACAAGTCATTTACCTCTCAGTGCTCTAGAACAGGGTTAAACTTTTTTTCCCCAAGTTTTTGCTGACTCCCGGTATGCAGGTATATAAAATAGGTATACACACCAAACTTTATTGATAATAAGATCCCGTGTGAGGTGCAGAATCACTCTTTAATAAGAAACTGGGCTCTAGACGATTGTAGAACCTCACTTTAAGATGCTGGGATTTAGACAAGACTCTAGAACCTTATTTAAGATGCATTTGGGTAACTCTAGAACCTCTAAGAAGCTGGTGTTTAGACAACTCTGGGACCTCACTTTAAGAAGCTGGGGGTCTAGATGGCTCTAGAACCTCATTTTAAGCTGGGCTCTAGATGACTCTAGAACCTGGCTTCTCTAGCAAGCTGGTATCTAGAGGACTCTAGAATTCAACTTCTCTTAAGAAGCTGGGATTTAGACAACTGTGGGAGCTCACTTTAAGAAACCGGGATCTAGACAACTCTCCAAGACTCTCATTGCAGGGGAGGTTTTCGCCTGCATCCGTTGTTTTCTCACCTGAGGGTTCCCTATACCAATAAAACCACAGACTCAGGCCCTAGCCCTATTTGTCCAGAGTGCCTTGTAGACAGTAGGAACTTCCTGTTTACTGTGACTTGGCGGGTACTGAATGCTCCAAAGTAGGTACAATGTGACGTCCTTTGTCCCTCCCCCAAATTCCAGTTCTGGAAAGGACCTCAGGGGCTTTTAGATTGAACCTGGATTTGAAGTCGGATCTTTGCAACACACCTGACAACAGCTGACTTTGCAGCCTGGGCATCTTTCCCCCCCGCCTTTTCTCAATAGTTTTTTATTTTCCAAATACATATATAGTTTTCAACATACATTTGAGACTCTGTGTTACAAGTTTTTCTCCCTCCATTGCTCTTCCCCTTCCCTATGACAGTAAGCAAACTGATATAGGTTTTAAATATGTGCAATCCTTTAAATATATCTCTTTATTTGTCATGTTGTGCAAGACAAATCAGACCGAGGGGGGAGGGAAACACAAGGAAACAAACAAAAAGGGGAAAATACTATGCCTCCATCCACATTCAGACTCCATATTTCTCTTTATATATTTATTTGATATTTCCCATCTCATCTATTGGAATCGCCTTGAATCACCACCTCATTGTTGAGAAGATCAAAGTCCATCACAACTGATCATCACATAATCTTATTATTGTGTACAACGATCTCCTGGTCCTGCTCACTTCACTCAGCATCAATTCAAGTAAGTCTCTCCAGGCCTTTCTGAAATCATCCTGCTGGTTGTTTCTTACAGAACAATAATATTCCATTACCTTCATATACCATAGCGAATTCAGCCATTCCCTGACTGATGGGCAGCCACTCAAGTTTCCAGTTGCTCACCACTACAAAAAGGGCTTCCACAAACATTTTTTGCACACATGGGTCTTTTCCCCTCTTTTATGATCTCTGTGGGGTACAACCCAGTAATGGCACTACTAGGTCAAAGAGTATGCACAGTTTGATAGTTCCACATGGCTCTCCAGAATGGTTGGATCCATTCACAACTCCACCAACAATGTACCAGTGTTCCAGTTCCCCACATCCCCGCCAACATGTGCCATTATTTTTTCTTGTCACCATAGCCAATCTAAGATGGTGCTTAATTTGCATTTCTCTACTCAATAGAGCATCCTTTCATGTGATTCGAAATACAGCTGGGCTTATTGACCACTAAGAATGGCAAGCTTACTATTCCCTAAGGGAGCCAGTAAATCTTGAGCTCTCTCTACCACATAGGGATTCAGAGGGATGAGTATCAGATCTAGAAAGAAATGAGACAAGGGACAGCCACACATGGATAAATGTGTCCAGAGCCCTGCATGAGGGGACATGTAAACAGGTCACATAAAAGAGCACTTTCTGACCCTGGCACAAGTTTTTTTCCTATGTCAGTCAATAAGCATTTATTAAGCACTTGCTATGTGTTAAGCACTGAGGACACACAAAAAAAAGTAAAAGACAGCCTCTGCTCTCAAGGAATTGGCAGTCCAATGGGGAGACAAGACACAAACAGCTATGTACAAACAAGATTTGATTATGGTTTCAGAGCTTTTTGAAGGTCTTTTTCTTTGGGTCCATTTCTTCTTTCACAATTCTGACTAATATAGAAATATATTTTACATGATTGCACATATATCACTCCTTGAATTGCTGACCACTTTAGGAAGAGAAAGATAGCGGAAGGAGGAAAAAAATTGGAACGCAAAATCTTGTAAAAATGGATGCTAAAAATTGTCTTTATATATAAAGGGAGAAATAAAATTTTAAAAAATACCAAGTGGACGAGCTTTCTCAGAGGGAACAGAGCATTTCAGTTCAACCAAGAGAGTCCTTGAGTTCATGCATAGGAAAATTCCCCCAAATCTCTAAGGAATCACAATTGAGAAACCTATATTCGCCTTATAAGTCTAATTCTTCCCAAAGCCTTTTCTTGCTTATCAAAGACTCTCTCCACAGAGAGTTTGGAAGCAGGTGCGTCCTTTCTTAAATCAGGAAAGTAGAAAATGTATCTTCTCCCAAGCTGTCACCCCAACTCCCCCTCTTAAGCAGTTCGCCAGTGTAGTATCACCAATGAGGAGAGTCAGATGCAAAAGTTGCCAGCTCGAAGCCAGAATTGCATGTGTAACCTTCTATAGTACCCATTCCCAAGCAGCTTTCTTTAGCCGTGTTCATTTATCAATTTTAAATTTTCTTCTTACACTTATTAATTGGCCTTTTTTGTTCCTTCTTTGTTTATATGTTCCCTATGAATGTAAAGTTTCTGGAGTTAGGGTTAGGGTTAAGGTAAGAACAGAAGGCAGACTCTTGACTCTTCACAATGATATCATTTTGATCCTTTTTGAGAACACAGGACAACAAGCGACCAGAGTTTCTGGAATACAAGATCTGAACCCCTTCCTTCACATTTCTATTACTGAATTTATATGTTTTCAATCAATCATCCAACAAGTGTTCATCAATCTTCTCTTGGGTATTGGGGATTGAAAGCATAAACAGTCTTTTCTGTCAAGATGCTTACCTTTTAGCAGAGGAGACGATACATACGTATCCACATATATAGGCAAACTAGAAAAGAATAATTTTGAGGGTGAAGAAGGGAAAAGGCACTAATTTTTTCCTGTTGTCTCTCAGAAATATCAATTAACGAAGGAAGCAGTGTTAAACGTACTGGGATTCACTCTGTGACCAGGGTTCAAACTGTCCAACCCCATTCCCTACTCTTATTATGACTCAAAACAACTAAGGCCAGGTAACATCTCTGGTTCTACACCCCAATCTTCCCTAGCAGCCTTGGTAAAGCTGGCCCATGGGGAATCATACTTCTTCTGTCCTGAAAGTGTAATGCAGATGTAGGAGGTACAACTTTTTCTTGGAAAAGGTGATTTTCTTACATGTAAATCTCTGCTCAGATATAATCCATGAGCTTTCTCTTACCCTACATGCACACCTCCCCACCCTGAGAATGGCCCTTAGCACTGTCTTCTCCTTTCCCCACAGGGCTCAATTTTTAATATCATCTGATGTGATTTTATGTTTTACCTTCTATGTTGTTTATATGGATTCAACTTAAATTACTCTACCTTTTGTGTAGGTTTTTTGTTTTTTGTTTTTTTTTTTTTTAGAGATTTGTAGAGAAAGCCATTCTACATGTCTGGAAATTGAAGATTTTTTGCTTTTAGTTTTTCTAGGGACAATATCAAATCTTGGACTATTTAAAACTCAGGTTGTTTTCAAACTACTGCCTAGGTATTCTCATATTTCATCTTTTTGATGCCAACTTTTTTTTTTTTTTTTTTTTTTTTAAGCTCGGGTGAAAGACAATACATTTATTCTTTTGACACTTTTTTTTTTTTTGAGGCAATTGGGGTTAAGTGACTTGCCCAGGGTCACACAACTTGGCAATGTTAAGTGTCTGAGACCAGATGTGAACTCAGGTCCTACTGATTTCAGGGCTGCTGCTCTGTCCATTGCACCATCTAGCTGCCCCAGTACATTTATTCTTTTTTTTTTTTTTAATAGCTTTTTATACACAAAACATATGCATGTGTAATTTTTCATTATTGACCCTTGCAAAAACTTCAGTTCCCACTTTTCCCTTCCTCCCCTCCACCCCCTCCCCTAGGCTGGTAGTCCTGTACATAGTACATTTATTCTTAACACATTTTTTCTGACCAGATTTTGCCCAGGATTCCAGTCTATCAAGTTCTTTCATATACAAATGACTCCAGGATGGAGTCATTCCTGATTTCCATTGGGATGGCCAGTTGGGATTGAGAAGTCCTGTCTTAGTAAATGGACCCTTCTAGGGACAGGCAGGAGCAAATACCTTCCTCTACAGAGTCAATTTTACCAGCAGATTAAATGATTTTTATTTCTTACCCAGAGCTCAAGGTTTATTTGACAGAAAGGGAACTGAAAAAGGAGATGGATAAGAAGGAAACAAATTGGGCAGGAGGTTAAAGGGTATTAAAAGGCAGTCAGTGCATGGTGTCCCCGCAGAGGGCAGAGATAAAATTGTGGGGTACTTGAGAGTAGAAAAGGAGCAAAGACAGAAGGACACAAAGTGGGGATCCTACAATAGAAGGGAAGAGATTGGGAGAAAAATACTAGGTTTTCCCAGGGGCAGGGAAAAAAGAATGTTGAGGACCCCAAGAAGATACAAAAGGCCAGAACAAGAAGATAGGGGTTTATGGGGGACATCGAAATCCCTGAGGAAAGAAAAGGAGGCTGGAGGAAAGGACACCGGGGTAATAGAGGGGAGGTGGTAGAGAGGAGGGCCCCAGGTGGGTTGAGACAGAGATGGAGAACTAGAGACTTCGATCATTAAAGTAGGACACTATTAGTCACCACCTCCAGACCCTGCCTGAATATTGTGGAGGGAGGGGGGCTCAAAGACTAACTGCAGGAGAACCTCGGGAAGGGGTGGGGTGGGGACAGAATAGTTCTAGGGTGCTCAAGGAAAGGGCCTGGTTGGCCCAAGGAAGGAGAGGAATATTAGGGTACCAGGGTTCTGAGGATGAAAGAAATCTGGGAGAAGAGGACGTTTTGGCAGAGAACTCCAGGGTCCCCCGGAGGAGAGTGGATGGGATGGGGAGGAGGCACGGCTCGGGGTCCCAGGTAGGGTAAGGGGGCGGGAGGGTGTCTAAGGGTATGGCCAGAGCTTGTTGTAGACGTGATCCAGGTTCCTGCAGAGGAACATCGAGAGCGACATGACCCCGAGCTAGGGAGAGAGGAAGGAGACACGCGTGGGTCAGAGGTGGAGCTGCCGGGGGCTGGGGACAAGGGTGGGGTGAGGTTCGCGGGTGGGGACAGAGGCGCAGAGGCCGGCGGGTACAGAAGCAGGGGATCGCCGGTCCTGGGGCTGAGCTGGTCCTTTATTCGCAGCTCGGGGACCCTCCCAGCCGGCAGGCTGACCACAAGGACGAGCGCCTCGAGGTCAGACGCTTCCGCGGCAGCCAGCACCCCACCACGGTGGGCTGGGACCCCCACGAAGCGCTCCCGTAAACCGGGCCCTGGTTGGACAAGGGCGTCCCTGAACCGCTGTTCCCGACCCCCCCTGACGCAGATGTCTCTCCCTCCAGCCCCTGGCAGCGGGAGCCCCAGGCCCGGGCGTGCGGCAGCAGCACCAGCGTCAGCGCCACCGCCGCCACCTGCAACGGGACACGCGCGTCAGCCCGCCCCGGGCCTGCTTCTCCCGCCCGCTCGTCGGGGCAGCGCTCTCCGCCCCGCCGCCCACTCCCCTCCCCGAGTTAGTCCTGGGCTTCTGCGGAGCAGCCCCCAGGAGTCGGCCGGAGGGGTCCCGCGGTCACTGACCTGCACCGGGGCTGGGGTCCGTCTGACCGCAGCTGACTGAGGTGGGGACCCCCCCCGCTCCCCGTCTTTGGTCAGTGTGGGAATGCCTCCGCGGAGAGAGAGTGGGGACTCTGGAGCTGCCCCGCGCTAAATCCCCTCCGTCCCTCCGCTAAGGGGGGGGGGGCTGCGCTTGCCAGCGCGCCGCCGTCCGGTCCCGCTCTTGGTGGGAGCCGGCAATCAGAGCGGATCTGGACCGAGCCGGAGGGCTTTGGGGGGAGGCGAGTTCGCGAGAGAGAGAAGAGGACATTGGGGAAAGGTCCTCCCGGCGCGAGAAAGTGGCTCGGCTTGAGCCCCTTTTGGAGACGGGAGAAGCGGGGTTTGGGAGAGGCGGGGAGAGGGGCGGAGGAGGGAAGCGGGGTTCGGGAGAGGCGGGGAGAGGGACGGAGGAGGGTAGTGGGGTTCGGGAGGGGCGGGGAGAGGGGCGGAGGAGAGAAGCGGGGTTCGGGAGAGGCGGGGAGAGGAGCGGAGGAGGGAAGCGGGGTTCGGGAGGGGCGGGGAGAGGGGCGGAGGAAGGAAGCGGGGTTCGGGAGGGGCGGGAGAGGGGCGGAGGAGAGAAGCGGGAGAGGCTGAGGAAGGGGAAGGAGGAGAGAAGCGGGGTTCGGGAGAGGCGGGGAGAGGGGCGGAGGAGGGAAGCGGGGTTCGGGAGGGGCGGGGAGAGGGGCGGAGGAGGGAAGCGGGGTTCGGGAGAGGCGGGGAGAGGGGCGGAGGAGGGAAGCGGGGTTCGGGAGAGGCTGAGGAAGGGGAAGGAGGAGAGAAGCGAGGTTCGGGAGAGGCGGGGAGAGGGGCGGAGGAGGGAAGCGGGGTTCGGGAGGGGCGGGGAGAGGGACGGAGGAGGGAAGTGGGGTTCGGGAGGGGCGGAGGAGGGAAGCGGGGTTCGGGAGGGGCGGGAGAGGGGCGGAGGAGGGAAGCGGGGTTCGGGAGAGGCTGAGGAAGGGGAAGGAGGAGAGAAGCGGGGTTCGGGAGGGGCTGGGAGAGGGGCGGAGGAGTGAAGAGGTTCGGGAGGGGCGGAGGAGAGGGGCGGAGGAGTGACGAGGGAGCGGGTACCCAGGCGCCCCCGGAGACTGGCTCCTCACCTCGAGCAGCCCCAGGCCCAGGCTGACGCCCACGATGGAGATGAGGTTGTTGTGCAGCCAAGTGAAGATGCTCCGAGAGCAGCCCTGCGGGAGCCGGGCCAGGGAGTCAGGGAGCTCGGGCTAGCTCCGCCCTCCCCTGGGTGCCAAGCCCACCCCCCACCCCCGGCAGTCCCTCCCCACCCGGCGCCCCCTCGGCCCCCCAAGCCCTCACCTCCTGGTAGACTCCGCTGTCTGCCGACGTCAGGCAGAGCTCGCCCGAGCGCAGTCGGGCCGGGGTTGCGGGGCTGCCCACACGGGGCAGGATCACGGGCACGCCCGCGGCAGAGACCTCGGTGGCGCGGGCCCCGGAGCCCGCGGCAGGCTGGCTGGCTCTCGGGGAGTCCGCAAGGCCCTGGGACGTGATCAGCACCGAAGTGTTCTGGCAGGAGCAGGGCACCCGATGAAGCGGTCCGGGCGGCTGCGCCGACGGCTCCAGGTCGGCCCCGGAGGAGGTGGAGCCCCTTCCGCCGCCGCTGAGGGCGGAGCCGTTGAACTTGAGGGAGGATGCCCGCAGCCAGTCCTGGGGAGAGGTCCAGCCGCAGCAGCGAAGCTGGAGACAGGCCGGAGTCAGGGAGGGGAAGAGACGCTCCTCAGGGAGCCTCCCGGGGGACCAGGGGCGCCCGGACAGCTCTCGGGGGAACAGTGGGTTTGGAAGGGCGTGAGATGGTGGCCGGGAGCTGTGGGGGGACAGCTGGGAAACGGGGCCCCACCTGGAACTGCACAAAATCCCAGTTCTCAGCGGTGCTGTAGGCGTCCGGGTACTTGTGATAATTGTCGATTACGTCCAGCACGATGTCCTTCACCTTGCGCTCCAGCTGGGCCCGAGAAGGGGTGGAAGAGACACAGACCGCCGGCTTTCCGGATCTGGGCTCTGCCTCAGCTGTCTCGGGTTCTGTCTCCCCTCCTTAGTCTCACTGGCCCTGGGCCTGCCTTCCTCCACCTCTCAAGTCTTCCATCTGCTCCTTTATCCCGTAGCATTCTTTTTCTGCCCCCCCCCTCCGCTGCTTCTTGGCTACTTCCCCTCCCTCGGTGTGCCCCCCTTTTCTGTGTCTGTCTAGACTGGAGCCTTTCCGGGACTGCCTGTGCTTCCACTCTCCCCGCCTGCCTCTGCCTCCTCTCCTTTCCGTCTGCTCCTCGCCCTCTCTCGGGTTCCTGCCAGCCATCTTCGCCCCTTTCTGTGAGTGCCCTTTGCAGGCCTAGCCCCTTCCTCTCCTCCTGCTCCTCTCTCTCAGTCAGTCTCTAGCTCCCTGATTTTGTTGTTGCTGCAGTTATTTTGTTCTGCTTTTTAAATTTCCCCGGCCAGCGGCCAGGGCTCACTCACCAGGCCATGTTGGGTGTAGATGAGGACTCCTATTGTGATCTGGGTAGCAAGCAGGAGCAGCAGCAGACCAAAGTACTAGGGAAAGGGGGCAGAATTAGGACTTCCATCTAGGGGTCAGGGGGAAAGGGGGCTGGGAGAAGGGGAGAACCCCTAGAACTGCTCAGGAGGTTGGAAGGTCCCTAAGGAGACAGGAGGACATGGGGAATTGGGGTCATCCAAGAGGGAGGGTCTCAGAGGATTTTCAGGGGCGTCTCCAGTTTGTGGAGTCCCAGGGAATATTTGAGGACCACTCACAAGGCCAAGGAGGCACCGGATCTCTTTGAGGGCTCCAAGGCAGCCAAGGAGGGACAGGAGGCCAGTGAGAACCCCCGAGGTGGCCAGTACATAGGACCATACTTTCAGCGGTGTAAAGGACAGGCCTGCAAAACACCCACAGAATGGTTGGGGGGAGGGAGGCGAAGAAGAGGCCTGGGTGAGGCTCACGGAAGAGACACATCCTGGAATCCAACCCCCTCCTTTGGTGAGTGGGGAAACAAACTCAGAAAGGGGAATATACTTGACTATAGTCAGACAGGAAGCTTCTAATTCACACCCCCACCGCTGCTTCCTAGGGGCCCGGGGAAGGTGTCCCTGGGTGGGGGCTCAGAGTTAAGGGCTAAGACAGTAAGGATTGAGTTAGAGAATCCCTCACCCAGGAAGGAGGCAAAGCTGTTCTTGTCGATGAGAATCCAGAGACCAAAGCAGAAGACAAGGCTGCCCAGGACCTGAGGGGGCAGGGAGGGTTGAGTGGGGGGCTAGACATGGCTGCAGGACGGTTTCGGGCAGGGTGGTGGTGGGAGCAGGGATTGGGGTGGTTTAACTCACGAAGAAGAAGACGTTGAAGACAAAAAGGAAATATTTGATGAGGCTGAGACAGCCCTTATCCACCATGTTCTTCACTTGGGTGTTACTGACAGAAGACCCAGGGAACACAGAGACTTGGAGATCCTGAGAGGCACACAAGTCAAGACTTCAAGTCTCACTCCTGCTTTGAGTGCCTTGACTCCTCATCCCCTGTTACCCCTGAGGCACCACGGGCTCCAAATCTTATCAGTTTTGATTTCACTCATCGGCCAGAGAAAGAATAGAGCAACAAATTGCGGTGCAACTAAAAAAGAGCTAGAAAATGAAACCACAATCTCTATCTAGACAGCAAGGATCATAGACCAAAAAAAAAAAAAAAAGGCTCAGTCCCTACCCCAGAAAAATGTTTATTCTGCTGGGGCACACAGGTCAGCTAAGAGGGGAAGTAGGTAGAATCAAGAGTCATCTTGACTGAGTTCAAAATCCAGCCTCAGACTCTTAGTAGCCGTATAACCCAGGGCAAGTTACTTTGTCTCAATTGCTCATCTGTCAAGTGAGCTGGAGAAGGAAATGGCAAACCTCTCCAGTATCTCTGCCAAGAAACCCTATGTGGGTCATGAAGAATTAGACACAACAGACACCCCCAATGAACAAAATAGTTTGGGGTTTGTTTGTTTTTGACAGCAGGAAACACTATGAACCAAGGGAAATAGGAAAGAGCTCTAACACTAGAATCTTGAATCCACTCCAATGTGAAACAACTGAAGTAGCCTTTGATTTTTAGGGCTCTCTGCCTTCAGGCTCTCCCTGGTCATTCCATTTCTTCTCTCCACTCTGCCCTCCTCATCTCCCTAGTACCCTGCCCAAGGCCTCTCATGGCTCCCCTCTGCCTCCAGGGCAGTTTTCTCTCCCCATCCTGCATTCCAGTCTGTTTGAGTTCCCCATCTTCTCCACTCCAGCTACAAGAAGGTTCTCTTTCTGTGTTCTGGTCTTTCCCCACCACTCCTGTGCATTCACATTGCAGGCCTATGGCTGTAGCCACTGTGGTCTCCGTGCTCTGACCAAGAGAATCTCCATGTTGGTAAGAACAAGATTCCCAGAAGTCCAGCATTCTCTCTGCTTGTTGAACCCTCATCTTTAGAAGGAAGGCATGTGGAAAGAGGAGTGCTGATTCTGTAGTCCTAAGGACTTGGCTTCAAAGCCTGCCTCAGATCCTTGCTTCTAGTGTGAGCCTGGCCAAGTCACTTTTATTTCTCCGTCTCAAAAGCCCCTTCCCCACAATTCTCATGATTTTTCATGCTGTGATCTTTCTTCAACCCCTAACTCTAGCATAGCTGCCTTCATGAAGCCTTTCCTGATCCCCCAGCCCGGGGCATCAGATCGTCCCAAAGCTGCAAGGAGACTTTGGGAATCGTGCTCTCAAAGTTTACAATCTAGTGAGGGAAACGTGAACAGAAATGAGCTCGGTGCTTTATAAAATAGCAGGTGCTGACTGTGGAAGGGAGGGAGAGGCTGAAGGAGGGAGGAGGGAGGCCACCAGAGGGAGATTCCCAAAGAGGAAGCATCCGCAGTCCTCCTCCTCCCAGCCCAGACCCAGATGCAGCCACAAACACAAATACAGCAACAGACCCAAACTCACACCCAGACACAGACACAGATATAGCAACAGACTCAAACCCAGACACACATGCAGACTCAGACACACAGAGATATAGATATGACAGCCACACACATAAATACATACAGAGACACCCAGACACATACATATGGACACACATGCTGACGCACACACACATCCAAAACCAGACCTACGAGTACAGATACACTGACATAGGTACAGATACAAAACGCAGATTCATACACACAGAGACACAGACACAGATATGGATAGACACACAGACCCAGACAGATCCCAGACACAGGCGCGCACACACACCTCCTCTAGGTCCCTGTTCTCCTTGGTTTTCTCTGAGTCCCAACTTTCCTTGGGGTCCCTGATCTCCTCAGAACTGTCTGAGGTCCTGATCTTCTCAGGCTCTTCAGGTTTTCTGATATCCTCAAATCTTACAAAACTTCTTCTCTTTCTCTCCCTGGGGTAGCTGGTCTCTTTAGAGCTCTCTGCATCTCTGACCTCAGTCTCTTTGGGGGTCCTGGTCTCCCCTAGCTCCCTGGTTTCTGCAGACTCCTCTGGGCCCCTGATCTCAGTTTTCTCTGACCCTCTCTGCCCTTCAGTCTTCTCTGGGCCCTTGATTTCAATTTCCTCTGGGCCCCTGAGCCCCCGAGACTCCTCCGGGGTCCTGATTTCCTCAGATCTCTGTAGACCACTGGTATCTTGGAAGCTATGAGGGTCTCCTGTTTCCTCTTGTTCTCTGGTCACTGCTGTCCCCGAGGCCTGAGGGGACCTCTCCCTCGCCTTCATGGCTCTGGGGATGTGGGGGACAGAGAGGGATGGACGGGGGGTGCAGAGCAGCCCCTGCTTGGGACTCTGCCTTCATCCAGGTGGTCTCCTTAGCCTAGCCTAAATCAGAGCAGGCTCTACCTCATAGAGACCGGATGACCTCACGGATGAGAGGCTCCGGGTCACTTGGCTGGCCCTCTGTGTACATCTCTGCCTCAGAGGCTGAGAGGAAGCTGGAATGGCCGGCTGGAGGGGACCTTGGAGAGCGCTCAGTCCGGGTCTGTCCCCGCTCTGAGGAGGAAAGGGGGGCTGGGGGGGCTGTGGCTGCCCCAGAGTCCCGGGCTGCACACCTGTCTTTCTCAGGGTTCTGTCCGCCTCTCCCGGTGGGACCCTGGGTCTCTGTGCGCCGCCTGAGCCTCTCCGGTAATGACTGGTTGGGTCTTTCCCTGAGTCTCTGCCCCCTGGGGCACAGCACCCCCCCCCAGGAAGTACAGTGACTTCCTCCCGGGCACAGCCGCCGCCTGAGGAAGTGGGGGGAAGGGAGGCCGCCCAAGAAGGGGAACACCGGGGCTCTGGATGGCGCGCGGGGTTGAAGGGGGAGGGGGCTCATGGGCCGGGACCTCGTGTCGGGGGGCGCGGGGCAGCCACGAGCCGCCCGGTAACGAATAACGGGCTGGGAGAGGCTTCCCTCGATACTCAGAGCTCTCCGGCTGAGACTGTGGAGAGCGCTGGAGCGGCGCTCGGGGCGAGGAGAAGGGGAGGGGGCGAGGAGAAGGGGAGGGGGCGAGGAGAAGGGGAGGGGGCGAGGAGAAGGGGAGGGGGCGAGGAGAAGGGGAGGGGGCGAGGAGAAGGGGAGAGGAGAAGGGGAAGGGGCTCGGCTCTGCAGCGCTCCATGTCCGCGGGCGGGAGGAGCTCGGGCGCCTGGGCTGTGCGGGCGGGCGCGGGGGGCCAAAAGGCCGACGTGGGAGGCAGAAGCAGGGCTCCAGCGTCCGTCCCGCGTGGGCACGGGGGGGGTGCGGGGTCCCGGGTGCGGAGAAAGCCGCTGCAGGGGTCCCTGGAGCGCTTAGACGCCCCCCCCCCCAGGCTAGAAGGAAAGGTGCGCTCACCTGGCAAGAAGCCCCGGCTCCGGAGGCCAGCGGCTAGACCGGTCACCGCCCACTCGTGTGGTGGATGGACTGGGGGAGACCTGACCGCCCGGGGCGAGCTGGCAGGCGGGGGGGCGGCATCAGCTTCCCCGCCTCCCCCCCCCCGTCCGGAAAGGGTCGGAAGGCGATGATTGGCTTGTGCTTTGGAGGGGGCGGGGCATGCTTCCAGAGGCCCCGCCCCTGGAAGACTTGGGTTGGAGAGGGGGCGTGGTCGTCTTGGACTCCGCCCACGACCTCCCCGCTCTGAGCTACTCCTTTCCCCCCCAAAAAAGTGACTTCGTCCCATCTGCTCCTCAGCCTCAGGGGAAGTCGAGTTCTGGGTTTGCGGCGCGGGAGAGAGGCTCCGGGGTCTAGCCTAGGGTCTAGGTGGCCTGAGGCAGCCCCCGAGCTCTAGATCGGAGCTCCCTTGGGCGGCGGGGGAGGGAGGTGCCCCAGAGTCCAGGTTCAGGCGTGTTGGGGGCCGGGGCGCGGTCCCGGATTCTGGCGACTTTTAGTGTCCAGGTTTGGAGGCGCACGAGACGCTTCCTGATTGGGAGGCCTGCTTTCTGAGCGCTGGTGTGGGGGCTTGATGCTGGGGGGGGGGTGAGAGACAGAGACAGAGGGAGAGAAAAACAGACAAGGGAGAGGGGGGAGGGAGGGAGGAGAGAAGGAAAGAGGAGGGAAACAGGAAAAAGAAGGGGGGAGAGACAGAGACAGAGGGAGAGAAAAACAGAAAAGGGAGAGGGGGGAGGGAGGGAGGAGAGAAGGAAAGAGGGGGAAACAGGAAAAAGAAGGGGGAGACAGAGACAGAGACAGAGGGAGAGAAAAACAGACAAGGGAGAGAGGGGAGGGAGGGAGGAGAGAAGGAAAGAGGAGGGAAACAGGAAAAAGAAGGGGGGAGAGACAGAGACAGAGGGAGAGAAAAACAGAAAAGGGAGAGGGGGGAGGGAGGGAGGAGAGAAGGAAAGAGGGGGAAACAGGAAAAAGAAGGGGGAGACAGAGACAGAGACAGAGGGAGAGAAAAACAGACAAGGGAGAGAGGGGAGGGAGGGAGGAGAGAAGGAAAGAGGAGGGAAACAGGAAAAAGAAGGGGGGAGAGACAGAGACAGAGGGAGAGAAAAACAGAAAAGGGAGAGGGGGGAGGGAGGGAGGAGAGAAGGAAAGAGGGGGAAGGGAAAAAGAAGGGGGAGACAGAGACAGAGACAGAGGGAGAGAAAAACAGAAAAGGGAGAGGGAGGGAGGGAGGAGAGAAGGAAAGAGGGGGAAACAGGAAAAAGAAGGGGGAGACAGCGACAGAGACAGACACACAGGGAGACAGAGAGAGCCACAGAGAGACTCCTCTGGGGAGAGCCCGGTTCTAGAGACACTCGGGAAGCTCAGCCGTGAGGGAGGAGTATAACGGCCGGGAGCTTGGCCCGGGGGTCTCTCCTCGGGCCTCTGGGATCTCAGACCAGGCGCCTCCTCGGGCCTGTTTTGTTTCCTGCAAAGGGAGGGGGTTGGGCTCTATCTCTGTGAGCCGGTTCGGTCAGGGCCCCAGGAGGTCTGCCCCTCCCCCCGTCACCCACCTACGGGATGGAGACTGGGGGCACTAGCCGGCGGCCAGGCTGCAGCAGAAGGACGGAGAGCGGCCGGCCCAAGAGGGCATTTCTGCGGGGCGGGCGCCGTCCGGACCATGCCCTACCAGAATGGAAGGGGGGCTGGTGCCATTTCCAGGCCATGCGGAGTGCAGGGGGGGACGGGAGGTCTGGCTCCCTGGGGACGGGCCATGCTTAGCTCTTGGGAGCCGCCTCCTCTTCCGCTCTCACCCACCAGACGCGGGACTCTTCCGCTCTTTGCCGGGGGCTTCCCCTGTTATTTACAGATGGCCTTGGGGCAGCCCCTGAAGGCGGGGTCTGGCTCAGCCAGCTTCCTGCCCTGCCTCGCGGGAGTCCAGCTCTGCTCAGCCCTGGGGGCTCTCACTGCAATCTCGTCATGGGGGGGGGGGGCTGCCTGCTCAGGTGGGGGAGCACTGGGGCTAAGTGTAGGGCGGGGTCAGGGAGGAGCCCATTCTGACCCTCAGCACCACCCCTGAGCTTTCTTGCTCCCGTTGGGGATCCAGCTGAGTGCTCCTGGGTAACACCCACAGTCGATTTCTGGAGTGTCAGTGAGGGTGGGGGCCTCTGTCTTTTCCTCTCCTGGTTCTTCACTGTTCTCTTCCGGTGCAGGGGAAGGCGGATGGCTGGGGCCGCTGCTCCTGCAGACCCTGGACCCTGCTGCTAACCTTTGACTCTGGATCTTGGAGCCCCAGCTGGCCGCCTTGCCCTTGGATCCCTGGATCCCTGAGCGCTAGCCACCACCCTACCTGCGGCTCCTGGCCCATGTCTCCCAGTCCCCAGATTTTGTCTTTCTCTGTGACATTTGTCTCCTGCTTTCTGTCCTCATCCAGGGCCACCTGCGGCTGACGGCTCCTGCACCGTCATCTGGGCGCGAGGGAGGGGCCCTGGGCGGAGGAACTGGGGCTTCTCCAGCTGGGAACAAGTCAGTGGGAGCCGGCCCGGTTCCTATGTGGCCCTGGGGCTGTGTGGGGCCCAGGAGCTCCTCCCTCCCCTCCCCACAGAGGAGGCTCCGCCCCCATGACTGTGCAGGTGAGTGGGACCGCTTTATTTGCCCGTCTGGGCTCCAGGTAGCATCGGTTCGGCTTCCTCCCTGCCAGGGCCAATGGCAGCCAGGGCGAGGCCCTGTGCCCGCTCACCCCCCAGGCAGTCTTTGGCACACGTGGCTTGTGGCCCCGGACCTCACCTGTAACCGAGATAGAGGAGAGCTCTGAGCCCGGGGCGGGCCCAAAGGGTGAGCTCAGAGCCTGGGGCGGCCGGAGCCCGGAGCCCAGGGCAGTCCCGCTGGAGAAGGCCGCCTCTCCGAGCCCCGCTTTCCCTTAATTGGGTTCGTTTCCGCAGCCAGTAAGCACCGGGTCATGGGCCGCCCACAACCCAGGAATGAAGCGGCTCCTGACCCCCGGGAGTTCCCAGGGTACCGGGAAACACCCTTCACCCAGAGCAGCAAACGCAAAGCCACGCCGGGGCTGGGGGGGAGGCCGGGACTCCAGCATGGGGGGGAGGCCCGGGGGTGAGCCTCGGAGCTGGGGGCTTCAGGAGAGCGGGGAGCCGTAGCCTGCCCCACGGCAGGAAGTGAGGGCCCGAGTCCCCCGTGCACAGGAGGCACGGGATCCAGTTCGTGCTCGTGGCGTCGCCTTCCTGAGGCCCTCCGAGGAGACCAAACAGCAGTGTCCCCGGAGAGGGAGCGTGCCCTGGGACAGGCTGGCAGACTGGCACGGGCCCAACGGGAGGAGCTGCTCCTAGAAGGAAGAAGGAAGCGCCCGGTCAGACTTGCACTTGAGGAATGCCGCTTGGGGCAGGGGGGAGGGCCAGGGCCAGGGGCCAGCTGGAAGGCTTTTTTATGGAAGCCTGTCCCGTGCTGGGGCTCCTCTGTGCCAGGTGAGGAAGGTGTGCCAGGGTGGAGACCTGGCACCTCTAGCATGGGAGTACCCGGATATCAAACGGCTCCGGCCAGGGTGCCTTTGGCAGAGGCAGGGAAGGCAGGGAAGTGGTATGGGGGAGGGGGGAGTTAAGTTTGGGGCCTCTTTGTCCCCCATCTGTGGCAGAACCTTTTTCTGGGCTTTGTCGTCAGGAACATCTCAGCCGCTTTCTAGCTGCCAGACCCCAGCCAAGTAACTTAGCCTCTGAAGGCCTCAATTTCCCCACCTGTAAAATGGGGCTAAATGAGATGCTATTTATAAAGCCCTTCTGGAGCCAGTGCACTATGGATTGATGCCACAGAGGTCCTGTTCTGTTCTGAGATTTATTGGGTCTGGGATTCAGAGGTGGAGGGAAGGGGGGAGTGAGACAACAGCAAGGGAAAGACGGGGAAGGTGGAGGCAGCAGGACCGTCATGGGCACTGTGCTCGTCTGGGAGCCACAGGGAGGTCACGGCCAATCCCAAGTGAATGCGGGGGGTTGGGGGGGATCAGTCCCTGTTCTGAAGGGGCTCCTTCAAGAGGAGAGAGGAGAAAACTGAGGGAAAACGTGAGAATTCGGGCTCCTATTAGAAGGGCAGGTACAAGGAAAAGTTGGGCTGTTCATTGTGCTCGGTCTGGGAGCCACGGAGGAGGAGATGGAGCAAGCGCTGCACCAGTCTGGAAGGCATGGGGAGGAGATGGAGCGGACGCTGGGCTTGGTCTGGGAGCCACAGGGGAGGAGATGGAGCGGGCGCTGGGCTCGGTCTGAGAGGGACCGGGGAGATGGAGCGGGCGCTGGGCTCGGTCTGAGAGGGACCCGGGAGGAGAAGGAGCGCGCTGGGCTCAGTCCGGGGAGGAGATGGCGCGGACGCTGGGCTCGATCTGGGAGGGACCTGGGAGGAGATGGAGCCGGGCGCTGGGCTCAGTCTGAGAGGGACCGGGGAGGAGATGGAGCGGGCGCTGGGCTCAGTCTGAGAGGGACCGGGGAGGAGATGGAGCGGGCGCTGGGCTCGGTCTGGGAGGGACCGGGGAGGAGATGGAGTGGGCGCTGGGCTCAGTCTGGAAGGCATGGGGAGGAGATGGAGCGGACGCTGGGCTCGGTCTGGGAGCCACAGGGGAGGAGATGGAGCGGGCGCTGGGCTCGGTCTGAGAGGGACCGGGGAGATGGAGCGGGCGCTGGGCTCGGTCTGAGAGGGACCCAGGAGGAGAAGGAGCGCGCTGGGCTCGGTCCGGGGAGGAGATGGAGCGGACGCTGGGCTCGGTCTGAGAGGGACCGGGGAGGAGAAGGAGCGGACGCTGGGCTCGGTCTGGGAGCCACAGGGGAGGAGATGGAGCAGACACTGGGCTCAGTCTGAGAGGGACCGGGGAGGAGATGGAGCGGGCGCTGGGCTCGGTCTGGGAGGGACCGGGGAGGAGATGGAGCGGGCGCTGGGCTCGGTCTGGGAGGGACCGGGGAGATGGAGCGGGCGCTGGGCTCGGTCTGAGAGGGACCCAGGAGGAGAAGGAGCGCGCTGGGCTCGGTCCGGGGAGGAGATGGAGCGGACGCTGGGCTCGGTCCGGGGAGGAGATGGAGCGGACGCTGGGCTCGGTCTGAGAGGGACCGGGGAGGAGATGGAGCGGGCGCTGGGCTCGGTCTGAGAGGGACCCAGGAGGAGAAGGAGCGCGCTGGGCTCGGTCCGGGGAGGAGATGGAGCGGACGCTGGGCTCGGTCTGAGAGGGACCGGGGAGATGGAGCGGGCGCTGGGCTCGGTCTGAGAGGGACCCAGGAGGAGAAGGAGCGCGCTGGGCTCGGTCCGGGGAGGAGATGGAGCGGACGCTGGGCTCGGTCCGGGGAGGAGATGGAGCGGACGCTGGGCTCGGTCTGAGAGGGACCAGGGAGGAGATGGAGCGGGCGCTGGGCTCGGTCTGAGAGGGACCGGGGAGATGGAGCGGGCGCTGGGCTCGGTCTGAGAGGGACCCAGGAGGAGAAGGAGCGCACTGGGCTCGGTCCGGGGAGGAGATGGAGCGGACGCTGGGCTCGGTCCGGGGAGGAGATGGAGCGGACGCTGGGCTCGGTCTGAGAGGGACCGGGGAGGAGATGGAGCGGGCGCTGGGCTCGGTCTGAGAGGGACCGGGGAGATGGAGCGGGCGCTGGGCTCGGTCTGAGAGGGACCCAGGAGGAGAAGGAGCGCACTGGGCTCGGTCCGGGGAGGAGATGGAGCGGACGCTGGGCTCGGTCCGGGGAGGAGATGGAGCGGACGCTGGGCTCGGTCTGAGAGGGACCGGGGAGGAGATGGAGCGGGCGCTGGGCTCGGTCTGAGAGGGACCGGGGAGATGGAGCGGGCGCTGGGCTCGGTCTGAGAGGGACCCAGGAGGAGAAGGAGCGCACTGGGCTCGGTCCGGGGAGGAGATGGAGCGGACGCTGGGCTCGGTCCGGGGAGGAGATGGAGCGGACGCTGGGCTCGGTCTGAGAGGGACCGGGGAGGAGATGGAGCGGGCGCTGGGCTCGGTCTGAGAGGGACCGGGGAGATGGAGCGGGCGCTGGGCTCGGTCTGAGAGGGACCCAGGAGGAGAAGGAGTGCGCTGGGCTCGGTCCGGGGAGGAGATGGAGCGGACGCTGGGCTCGGTCTGAGAGGGACCAGGGAGGAGATGGAGCAGGCGCTGGGCTCGGTCTGAGAGGGACCGGGGAGATGGAGCGGGCGCTGGGCTCGGTCTGAGAGGGACCCAGGAGGAGAAGGAGCGCACTGGGCTCGGTCCGGGGAGGAGATGGAGCGGACGCTGGGCTCGGTCTGAGAGGGACCGGGGAGGAGATGGAGCGGGCGCTGGGCTCAGTCTGGGAGGGACCGGGGAGGAGATGGAGTGGGCGCTGGGCTCGGTCTGAGAGGGACCGGGGAGATGGAGCGGGCGCTGGGCTCGGTCTGAGAGGGACCCAGGAGGAGAAGGAGCGCACTGGGCTCGGTCCGGGGAGGAGATGGAGCGGACGCTGGGCTCGGTCCGGGGAGGAGATGGAGCGGACGCTGGGCTCGGTCTGAGAGGGACCGGGGAGGAGATGGAGCGGGCGCTGGGCTCAGTCTGGGAGGGACCGGGGAGGAGAAGGAGCGGACGCTGGGCTCGGTCTGAGAGGGACCGGGGAGATGGAGCGGGCGCTGGGCTCGGTCTGAGAGGGACCCGGGAGGAGAAGGAGCGCGCTGGGCTCAGTCCGGGGAGGAGATGGAGCGGACGCTGGGCTGGGTCTGAGAGGGACCTGGGAGGAGATGGAGCGGACGCTGGGCTGGGTGTGGAAGCCATGAGGAAAATGCAGCAAGACCAATTTAGGCTTCATGTAAGTGTAAGGTGCACCGTTAAGTCTCCATAGGCTCATGTACATAGGCGGACCAGCCAGTGGACAGAAGTGAGTCTCGGAGCATCTCCTTGGATGTCTTGAAGGGTGCCTGGCAGGTCCCCACTTGGGTCCCTTTGACTTCCTGTATGGCCTCTGCCCATGAGAGGAGAGACTGACCTGGATTCCACACAACTCCCAGCATACTCTTGGGTTCCTTGGAAATCGGTGCCGGGTCTCATCTCAAAGGCTCTACGGTTGTATATGTAAAGATGGTGACAATTTGTTCTCTCATAACTTTATCAAAACGATGAGCCCCCATTCTCTCCCTCTCCTTTTCACAGAGCCCAAAGGACTACATGCTCAGACCACGATTATGGCCCAACCCTGGGCTCTTGTGGCAAGGCTGGACTTCTGGCTCATCGGAGATCACAGCCATTTCGGTTATTGAGTCCTTAGCTACACGTCCCCAAAAGGAGGCCACTTGGAGAGAAAGAGCAATTAGGCATCTCCCCAATTTCCAAGATGACCCGTGGCTTCCACTAGAGAGAGGCTTTCCACTGCTGCTGATCCCTCTGCCCTGGGCCCCCCTGAGCCAGTTGGACCTTGCCCCTCCTCCATCCCAGCTTCTCCCTCCCTCCAGCTCCGTGCACAATTACATCATCTGGGCACATTTCCCATGGAGCAGTGCCCTGCTCTATATTTGAGCATCCCTCGCTAGGACAACCCTTTGTTTTGGCAGCTCCCTGGGAGCTAACCCTGCACGAATGACAAGGACTTCCTGTCTCTCTTAAGCCTTCCAGATGGGAATGATACAGAGAAATTCAGAGGCAAGAAGTCAGCCCAAGTCAGCCCAAACTCTAGTTACATAAGGAAAATGGTAACCGCTCCAAAGTTGGGCTGGATTCCCCCTTCCTGGAAGTCTCCGAGCAGGGGCCGGAGGACCGTCGTGGATGACGGTGGGGATTCTCATTCAAGTATAGATTGGCTCAGGTGGCTGTCAGTCTCCCATGCTTGGGGGGGGTGTCTTCAGTTCAGAGGTTTTGTGGTTGTCTATCTTAAGGGGTGTGGGGAAGGAAATGGAGAGAAGGATAGAGGGGGTCCCCTTTTTCACTTTTCCCCAGGAATGCAAAGAAACTCCAGCAGCCAATAGAGGCTGTGGGCAGGTGACCTGTCTGAAAGGCCAGTCAACATCCATACTATGTAGCTGACCCCAACATAGCACAGGGCAGAGACCAGGGTCAAGGAAGGGGGGCAGCTCGAGGGGGTACAGACTGAGTTTATTTAGGGGAGCACAGGAGAACACCAGGGAGACACTGCCAGATTTACTGAGGGCCTCGAGGCCCAGGGCAATCTGGAAGGACCCGGGGTGCCAGGGCCTAGATTGGGTGTCTCCGCCCCCACCTACCCACCAGGGAGCCTGAGTCTGCTTGTTGAGCTCTATCCACCTGTCCTGGATAAGCATCATCTGCCCAGAGACCTAACGTGACCTATTTCCCCAATGACTCAGTTTACCTGGAGAGCACTTGTACCACACTCTGTTCTGATCAAGCAGTGATCAGTTGTATCACTTCTCCCTGGAAATCAATCTACCCATTCAGATGTCCTGAGGAAAGAAAAGAGGCTGTTTAATAATCCCTTTGGGAAGAATGGGAGTGGGCCAGGCTAGGAACTCCGGAGAATCAGCTCTGAGCCTAGATTAAAAATGGTGCAGATGAATAAAGGGTGCCAAGGGCCACTGTGCAGACTCACCTTTGCTTCTGGCTGAAGCATCCAGGCCTACCCCTCTTATTCCTTCAAAATCCAAGGTCCTGGGACCCAGCCTTCGCCTTAGAACCCCTACACCCGCCAAGCAGCAGACAGAATGAAGCAGAGATATGCTTTTTAAATCAAAATTTATTTTCCAATCAGCAAAAATCCACCTTCTCTCCTTCCCATTCCCATTCTCCTACCTCCAATTGAGAAAAATGTTAGTCAAGCAAAATCAATTACTCCATTGGCCGAGCCCCCCAAATATTTCATTCTGCACTCAAGTCCAGCTATGAGAAGAAGAGGGCAGCACGTTTCATCATGAGTCCCTGGAACTGTTGGTTGGTCATTACACCCATCCCAGTGCATTCATATACATTAACTTGTTCAGCCATTCCCCAAGTGATGGACAGCCAAGTCTCTCTTTTGCTTAAGACTAATCCTTCCCTTAATCTATGTGCTCTCTGCTTTTTCTTTTATCCTTTCCCTCTTGTTTTGCTATAGATTGAAATGTGTTTATATCAATTATGTGTGCTTAATTCACTTAGTTCCTTATGGTTATGTTTATCTTGTTATATTTTTGTCTCCTGTGTTGGCACTTCACAGTTTCTATGCAATATGGTCTTTTTATCAGGAATGGTTGGAAGTCCTCTTTCATTAAAGGTCCATTTTTTTTTTTTTTTTACCTGCAGGATCAGTTTTGTTGGCTAAATTGTTCTCTGCTGTTTAGTCCATATCCTTTTTTTCTGGAATATTGTATTCCAAGCTCTTCTCTTCTTTATTCAGTGGCTGCTAAATCTTGTGTGATCCTGACTATGGTTCCTTGACACTTCTTTCTTTTTGGCTATTTACAGTATTTTTTAACTGAATTGGAAGTTTGGAATTTTGACTTAGGTGTTCCTGGGAACTTTAATTTGGGGACTCTTTCAGGGGATTAGTAGTTTTTTTCTATTCCATTTTGCCCTTTGTTTTTAAGGGATCTACAAAGTTTTCTTTAGAGACATCTTGAAATAGAATGTCTTGGCTCTTTTTGTGGATCACAACTTTCATGAAGTCAAATATTTTAATTATCTATTTCCCAGAGCAGTTGATCTTGCTATAAAATTACATTTTATTCTATTTTTTTTTCAGTTTTTGGACATAGTTTAGTTTCATGAAGTCACTGACTTCATTCTAATTCTTGGAGAGATTGTTGCTTGATCAAGATTTTGTATCCCCTCTGTCAAGCTTTTCCCTTTCCAGTTCTTTCTATCATAGCTCTCATTTCTGCCTGGAGGAGAAGCAGAAGTTTGCAGGACATCACTGTGCTCTCCTCAGAGGAAGAGAAAGTACCATATCAGAATTATCTATTCTAAGTTGGAACTATGCCCAAAGGGTTATCAAGCTGCTCACACCCTTTGACCCAGCAGTGTTTCTAATGAACTTGTATTCCAAAGAGATCCTAAAGGAGGGAAAGGGACCCACATGTGCAGAAATGTTTGTGGTAGCCCTCTTTGTAGTGGCAAGAAACTGGAAACTTAGTGGATGCCCATCAGTTGGAGAATGGCTGAATAAGTGGAATAATATTGCCAATTGTAATGATGAAGAGAACCATCTATACCCAGAGAGAAGACTGTGGGAACTAAGAGTGGATCACAACCTAGCATTTTCACTCTTTTTGTTATTTGCTTGCATTTTATTTTCTCTTTCATTTTCCCCTTTTTGATCTAATTTTTCTTGTGCAGAAAGATATTGTAGAAATATAGAGAGAGGAATTGCACATGTTTAACATATATTGGATCACTTGCTGTCTAGGGGAGAGGATGGAGGGAAGGGAGGCAAAACATTTAGAACACAAGATTTTGTAAGGGTGATTGTTGAAAATTATCCATGTATGTATTTTGAAAATAATAAATAAAAAGATTCAATTAAAAAATTATCTGCTCCCTTAAATATTGTTCATTTGGGGGATAGAATTGGGGTTCAACTATTTTCTGATCACTTTGTCCCCTTGGGGGAAAAGAGGTACCCTAAGCTCCATCCAAAGTTTGATTTCTTCCTCCCAAAAAGACAGAGGGATCAGAAATGAGATGGAGTTTGATCCTATCCCCTAAAGAAACAATATTCAAAGGAGCTAATAGATACAATACTAGTCTGGTACCCCTTTTTCCTCTGTGCAGTGGCCTCCAGCGCCACTTCCTAGCTGTGTGACCCTGGGCAAGTCACTTAACCCCAGCCTCCAAAAAAAAAAAAATTAAATGAAAAAAGAGTGTCTCCCTTGGAGAAGGGTTGAGGAGAAGAGGCTGGAGATGGCCCTTTGCCTGGAGACGCTTGAGGCTTCGTTCACCACACTCAGTACACAGCCGTGGGCTCATGCCTGGCTCATGCCTCAGTCTGGCCTGGATCTGTGCCCAGAACTGTGTGGTGAGTGCAGGAGCTGCCAGTTGGTCCCGTTCTGGTGCCCATCCATGGGACCCAGAAGGCCTTCTCACCCCAATCACCAGGGCTGCTTCTCTTGGATTTCCTGAGCAGGATTTGGGCAGGGTCTGTTTGGAGGTTTGGGGGGACCTTCCTGGCACTCTTGGCTTCTGACTCTTGACCCAGGGACCGTTTCTCCCAATGACCACTGAGCAACGGTCACTTTTCCTCCCAAGGATGCACCCTCAGCTCCTTAGACCCAGAAGGCTTTTGTAGTTTTTGACCCGCAGTGCAATGATTTCCTCACTCCCCAAGGTCACTTGGGGCACTCGGAAGGGATCTCAGAAACCATCTTAGTCCGATCTCTTCCTGGCCATGAATTTCCACTTTCATTTAAAGACCCCCAATGGGAGAGAATCCCACCACCTCCCAACTTCTTCTAATTGTTTTCCCCTTAAAACCTAAATTTGCCTCTTTGCTACTTCCCTCCATGGCCGGTGGGTGGTGCAAAGGAGTCACTGGTGGCTCCCTTAATTAGGAAGATGGGTTCAAATGGTGCCTTAGACAAGGCCCTTCAGCTCTGACTTACTTTCCTCATCTGGAGAATGGGAGAACAGTGCCTTCAGAGTTGTGTCGAGGATTAAATGAGAAAACATCGGTGAATCAATGGGCCTATTTTCCTCCCTTTGCTGTTCTGTACCCTGCAGAATAAATCCCAGCCGCGTCAGTCTTTTTAAGCCCTTCCTATGTACCAGACCCTGTGCTAAATGCAGGAAACGAAGGCAGACCCCCCAAAGCAGTCCATACTCTCCAGCTGCTCTCACAATCTCACAGGGAAGAACGTGCCAACAACCGTAGCCTTTCCGACTTTTTTTCTCTCCTGTCTTCTCCAGGCTGGTCACTGACAGATGCTTCAGCTGAGTCTCATTATCAACTATCTTCCAATCAAATGCTAGCTCTTGTCTATGAATCTCCTGCCACCTGCCTTTGCCCAGGCTGTCCCCCATATTTACACGCCTCTTTCATTACTTTGTGTCCCCGTCTTCCATTAAAGCACAGGTTGCCATCTTCAGTCACTCCCCTTGGACACTTCCCAGGTTAAAACCTGGCACCCAGAAGGCCGGTGGTCCGGCGGCCCCTGAGACCCTCACCTTCCTGGTCCCGACTCAGTCTCGAATGCAGCTTGAGATTGTACTCACTAAGTTGTGGTATATGAATATTATGGAATATTATTGTTCTGTGAGAAATGACCAGCAGGATGATTTCAGAAAGGCCTGGAGAGACCGACAGGAACCGATGCTGAGTGAAATGAGCAGGACCAGGAGATCATTAGACACTTCAACGACGATACTGTGTGATGATCAATTCTGATGGACGTGGCCCTCTTCCACCATGAGAAGAACCAAATCCGCTCCATTCGTTCAATAATGAAGAGAAGCAGCGACACCCAGCAAAAGGACTCTGGGACAGGAGTGTGAGCCACAATATCGCATTTGCAACCCCTCTGTTTTTGTCTGTCTGCATTCTTGATTTCCTTCTCAGATTATTTTTACCTTACTTCTAAGTCCCATTTCTCTTGTGCAGCACAATGACTATGGACATGTATACCTATATTGCATTTAACATACACTTTAACATATTTAACATGTATTGATCTACCTGCCATCTGGGGGAAGGGGTGGGGGGAAGGAAGGGAAAAAGTTGGAGCAGAAGGTTTTGCAAGGATCAGTGCTGAAAAATTACCCATGCCTATGTTTTGCAAATAAAAAGCAATAATATAAAGAGAGATTGTATTCACATTTTCCTTTTCTCTTTTTCTACGGCCTGCCATATTGTTGATATATCTTGAGCTTTTAATGCCCTACACCATCACCACCACCCCCGACTTCTTTAGGCTTGTACGGGTGAAACAGATATTTTAAGCCCAGTGTACGCCTTCCTCCCTCTTGAATTTTACCATGCTCTAGGCTGGCAGGAACTTTTGGGGCTTGACTTTGCCAACTTGGGCGGGAGCCATCTTGCCCCTTAGTCAAACACTTCCGCCTAGATGATTTTCTGCATAAGACAGGTGTGGCTTAGGCAGGTTACCTGTGTAAATCTGGCTCCCTGAGAGCAGGCAGAGAGCTCCAGAGGCCCCTCACTCCCTTCTGAAAAAGCCTGGGCTGGAAGCAAACCACCTTTGCACCCAAAGGGTAGCTAGAGTCTGTAATGCCCCTCTATAATGTAAGGGGGTGCTTTACCCCCACTATGTGACTGCTTCCGGATGGCCTTGGGAATAAAGAGCAACCTGGGCGAATTCTGGCCAAATCCACGCAGGACGCTGTCTTGAGTCCTGGGACTGGCCGCTCCTGCAGACTCTGGGCTCGCTGGAGAAAGTGAAGCTGGCATTGCTGCTCCCGGCTCCCCAAATCCCCACAGACCGCTACCCACACTGGCGCCTCCCCGTGGAGAGGACGCTCGCCTGGGACCCTCCGGTGGGACTTGCAGGCTGCTGTCCCGGCTTCCCCAGCCAGAGCCTGCAGAGTTGGTGACTCTTGGTTCTGGGCTCCTGATGTCACTATTTGTGGTCTAGACAAGCAAAGTGAGTAACTGGTTTTTATTTGTAAGATCAAATTGTAGGGGGCCCTGATTCACTTGAAAGAAACTTTCTTCTTAGGACAGACTCTTTGGTGATGCTGTCCTGGCCTTGGTCCTGTATGTCTACATCTAAAGAAAAGGAAAATACCAAAAGTACATTTCTGTTCCCTAGAAAGTCACAGTTTGGTAGTTTTGAGGGACAGTCTCTCAGCCACCATAATAAACTGGACTCTCTCCCTCACCAACTAAACCAGCAACTTACTATCTCCTGGGGGCATTTCAGAGTCTTTATCTTCAAGTGACAAAATTTAGGTGAGGTCTGGAAGCTTAGATGTGGAAAAGGCCTTGGAGATCATTTAGCACAGCTTCTTCATGCCTTAGAGGAGACAACTGAGGCCCTGGGGCAAAAGTTCTTGTCCAAGCTTACACGACTTAAGTCCACTGTTCTTTCCATTATTACATACAGTGCAATTAAGACTAGCCACTGCTGAATGCTTTTGTCAAGTCTGCTTTTAAATGGACCGGTCTTGATTTCTGTGAAAGATCCTGACACTGTTTACCGAATCGAGTTTTAGACAAAAGAAAGACCCTTTGTAAATACCACAGTTCCACTGGGTGATGTGCTCCCGGATTTGGTGATGTGCTCCTGGACTGGGTGATGTGCTCCCGGACTGGGTGATATGCTCCCCGACTCAGTGATGTGCTCCCAGACTCGGCGATGTGCTCTTTCTTCTCTCCTTCCTGGTTTGCTGATCTCTCTGTGTTGTAATAGTTCTGTTTACCATAGGATGCATTAAGAGCTTTTGTCGCAAGGACTGCACTATCCCTTCCGGTTTTCCTTTTTAAAAAATTATTCCTTGCTATTAAACATTTTCATACAAGCTGGTATCCTGGGTCTTGCTGTGGGAGCGAGAACTCGTTAGGAGCAAATCATAAACCTTACCGGACGTAGCACCTTCTCCAAGGGGATGGATTTCTGCCAAGAGGAAAGTGGGAGCCCGGCCCCGAGGCTCGAGTCACAGCCATCTAGCCCCATAAACTTTGTAAGTTGAAGAGAAATTGTTTTTAGGTTCAAGTTACCTTCCTGATTACTATTCCTTTTTTTTTATCCTTTTTTATTAATTTTATAATTATAACATTTTTGACAGTACATATGCATAGGTAATTTTTTTTTATTCATTTTTCCAAATTATCCCCTCCCTCCCTCCACTCCCTCCCCCCATGGCAGGTAATCCCATACATTTTACATGTTTCAATATAACCTAGATACAATATATGTGTGTAAATACCATTTTCTTGTTGCACATTAAGTATTAGCTTCTAAAGGTATAAGTAACCTGGGTAGATAGAGAGTAGTGCTAACAATTTACATTCGCTTCCCAGTGTTCCTCCTCTGGGTGTAGTTATTTCTGTCCATCATTGATCAGCTGGAAGTGAGTTGGATCTTCTTTATGTTGAAGATTTCCACTTCCATCAGAATTCGTCCTCATACAGCATTGAAGTGTACAGTGATCTTCTGGTTCTGCTCATTTCACTCAGCATCACTTGATGTAAGTCTCTCCAGGCCTCACTCTATTCCTCCTGCTGGTCATTTCTTACAGAGCAATAATATTCCATAACCTTCATATACCACAATTTACCCAACCATTCTCCAACTGATGGACATCCATTCATCTTCCAGTTTCTAGCTACTACAAAAAGAGCTGCCACAAACATTTTGGCACGTACAGGTCCCTTTCCATTCTTTAGTATTTCTTTGGGATATAATCCCAATAACAGCAATGCTGGGTCAAAGGGTATGCACAGTTTGATAACTTTTTGGGCATAATTCCAGATTGCTCTCCAGAATGGTTGGATTCTTTCACAGCTCCACCAACAATGTATCAGTGTCCCAGTTTTCCCACATCCCCTCCAACATTCATCATTATCTTTTCCTGTCATCTTAGCCAATCTGGCAGGTGTGTTGTGGTATCTCAGAGTTGTCTTAATTTGCATTTCTCTGATCAGTAGTGATTTGGAACACTCTTTCATATGAGTGGAAATAGTTTCAATTTCATCATCTGAGAATTGTCTGTTCATATCCCTTGACCATTTATCAATTGGAGCATGGTTTGGTTTCCTATAAATCAGGGTCAGTTCTCTACATATTTTGGAGATGAGACCTTTGTCAGAACCTTTACTTTTAAAACTATTTTCCCAATTTGTTACTTCCCTTCTAATCTTGTTTGCATTAGTTTTGCTTGTACAGAAACTTTTTAGTTTGATGTAATCGAAATCTTCTATTTTGTGATCAATAATGATCTCTAATTCTCCTCTGGTCAGAAATTCCTGCCTCCTCCACAGGTCTGAGAGGTAGACTATCCTCTGTTCCTCTAATCTATTTATGATCTCATCTGATTACTATTCCTAAAGGGGGAAGGAGTACTGTGAGCCAGCTAAAGATAGCTATAGATATCAGTTTATATTAGGATATACACGGGTATATTTACACACACACACATCTGGGCTTTTGCTTCATTCTTCCCAAGACTTCCCTTCTCCAGGACAACCACTGACAGAGCTGGTCTGATTCATAAATACTTTCTAGTCAAACAGAACTGCTAGATGTTTCCTATAGCTGTATTCCTCTGTGTCTCTGTTTCTCTGTCTCTGTCTGTCTCTGTCTCTGTCTTTGTCTCTCTCTCTGTCTGTCTCTGTCTCTGTCTCTCTCCCTCCCCATAGGATTGGCCAGTATGGCTGCTGCCCGGGCTACAGCTTCTGGAAGCCCCAGGTGACAGCTGGGTGAAAGGGGCTGTCCAAGGCGGATGGGCAGCCCCGGGAGGGGCTTGTCAGCCCCCCTTCTCCAGGTACTTTCTGAACAGCCCCCCATACTCTTATGAGCATTCATATGTAGTGACCAATTAGCAAATAAACCCATTTGCTCAAGTCAACAGCGAACCAAATAAGAGAAAGTAAACAAGGGAGAATACATGTGGCCATACGCTTGTATACACACGCATACGCATGTACATATCACTAATGCAGAGGGAGAATAAATGCTCCTTTCCACTGAGAGGGAGATCTCCACCCAAGAGAAATTCCCCACAGTCTCTGGTGTGGTCAGCAGGGAGAGGGGCCGGCCTCATTACAGGGTCTTCTTTCTCAGGGCCATGAAGAACTGGTCAGGATTGAATGTTCAGGGTAATAGGGCAAGCTAAGGGTGAAGGTCTTCTCTCCAGCTAGATGATGCAGTAATGAACTATTTATATATTTTGTTTTTGTATCCCCGGCACTTAGCACAGTGCCCGGCACACATTAAGAGCTTAATAAATGTTTATTAATTTATTAATTTAGTGCAGTGGATAGAACACTGGGCCTGAATACAGAAGGATTCATCTTCTTGAGTTCAAATCTAGCCTCAGACAGCTACTAGCTATGGGAGCCTGGGCAAAACACTTAACCCTGCCTGAAAGAAGTTGGAAAAGGGGGGAGGTGAGGATTATCATGGATCACCTTCACCCTCTCACTCTTCTTTTGAAACACCCCACGTACCGATGTTAAAAGTGTGTTAGTATCCCCTCCTCAAACATTAATTAGAACTTTTATCAATTTGCCAATTTCTCGAGTATGGGGCAACACTTTAGTTTTGTTTTGTGTGCATTTATTTTATTTGTAATGATTTTGAGCATTCTTTCATGTAGTTTACACACACACACACACACACACACACACACACACACACATTTGCAGTTCTTTTGGAAACTTTTTTTTTTTCCCCTGAGGCACTTGCCCAGGGTCACACATCTAGGATGTGTTAAGTGTCTGAGATCAGATTTGAACTCAGGTCCTTCTGACTTCAGGGCTGGTGCTCTATCCACTGCGCCATCTAACTGCCCCTATATTCTTTTTTAATTAAAGCTTTTTAATTTCAAAACATGTGCATGGATCATTTTTCAACATTGACTCTTACCAAACCTTTCCCCCTCCCTCCCTCCCTCCTCCTCCTCCCCTAGATGGCAAGAAATCAAATACATGTTAAACATGTTAAAATATATGTAAATCCAATATATGCATACCGATTTATACAATTATTGTGTTGCACAAGAAAAGTCAGATCAAAAAGGAAAAAAAATGAGCAAGAAAATAAAATCAACAATAGAAGAGTGAGAATGCTATGTTGTGGACCACGGTTCTCTCTCTGGGTACAGCTGGCTCTCTTCATTACTGAACAATTGGAGCTGGTTTGGATCATCTCCTCGTTGAAGAGAGCCCCATCCATCAGGATTGTTGCCGTGTACAACGATCTCCTGGTCCTGCTCATGTCACTCAGCATCAGTTCCTGTCGGTCTCTCCAGGCCTTTCTGAAGCCATCCTGCTGGTCGTTTCTTATAGAACAATAATATTCCATAACATCATAGACCACAATTTATTCAGCCCTTCTCCGATTGACGGCATCCACTCAGTTTCCAGGAAAATTTAATATTCTTTAAATATATTCCCTGGCATGGTTTTGGGTCATCTCTGTTATGTTGTGGACACAAGACCATACTCAGATTCATTTAGTTGAGTGCTTCTTTATCTCGGCTCCATTAGCTTGATGTGTCCCCTTTTCACTTTTCTGTGCGATGGAGGAATCTGCTAACTTACAAGAGCACAGACAGACCCACCTAATCTGGGTCTGGGTCACTGCTCCCCCCCTCGGGAGCTTCCATCTGATTTGTTAGCCCAGCATGGATGGCCCTGAGATGGTTCCTTGCCTCTACCCTGGAGACTTTGACTACAGGTGCCGCTATACCTGGTCATGGGCCAGACACTGGGCTCCGGCCCTAGTGAATTTTAATGGCTGTGAATGTGATCTCCCTTGTAATTGCTATAAAGATCTTCTTGTCAGGCCAAATTAGGAAGGAGGAGACAAACTGAACAAATGAGTCATGATTTCTGTATCGGCGCTCTGGCCTTTTCTTTAGCAAGAGGTAAGTTTGGTGCCTTTTGCCACAGCCCAAGAAAGGGACCTGGAAGCTGGGGGAGTCTGAGTGTGGAGGTCCAAATGGCGGCTGGTGCAAGTTCGGAAGCTCCGAGCTAGCCCTGCCCCCTACGAAACGCACTTGCTTGGTGGACCCTTAGATTTGTCTACCTTTATGTCTCAGTGGCAACGGGAAGCAAGTGCTCTAGCAAGGAGAACATCCTAAAACAGCAGCCCCGTTCTCCCTTCTCTCTCCCCAAAGATCTGTGGTTAACAGTTAAAAATTTAACGAGTCAACAGGGCAAGATGGCAGGCAAAAATGCTAGCGGGCTCTTTGGCTGCACTAAAAATGTCAAAATTCCAGAATTGGAAAGGACCCCCACGGCGCTCCAATCTCCCCTGGATCTGTCCCCGAATGCTCCAATACACCCGGCAAATGGTCACACAGACTTTGCGCGGAGACCACCAATGGTGGACATTTTTGCGCGGAGACCACCAATGGTGGACATTTTTTCACTTTTCTTTTCCACAGTTACATGTAATTTTTTATACATTTCCATATGAATCAAGTGCAGAGAAAAATCAGAACCAAAGGGGAAAACTACAAGGAAAAGGAGTGAGCATAACCTGTGGGATTCACACTCATTCTCCACAGCCCGCCCTCTGCGTCTGGACGGCGTTTTCCATCCAGTTTCCCGGGCATGCCGTGGGTGGCCAGGCCGCTGAGGACCACCAGGCCTGTCCGGCGACCCTCCCCCGTCTCGCTGTTGCTGGGTACGTTTTCCTGGCTCTGCTAGTTTCACTCAGCATCAGTTCATGTGCATCTTTCCAGGTCTTTCTAAAATCACTCGTTCCTCATCTTTCACAGAACCACCTTCCATAACCTTCATGCACCAGCACGCATTGGGCCGTTCTCCAGCTGCTGGGCGGGCCTCCGGCTCCGGCTCCTGGCCACCGCACAGACATTCCTGCGCGTGTGGCTCCCTCTCTGTCCTCCAAGACTCTGGGCCCCGGGCCGGCAGAGCGGCCGCAGGGTCACAGGGCATGCAGAGTTGGGCAAGCCTTTGGACAGCGCCCCAAACTGCTCTCCACAGGTTGGATCAGTTCACAACTCCACCAACAAATCCCTTCCCACAGCTGTCCATATCTTGTCTACCTGATGGGTGAGAAGGGGTACTTCGGAGTGGTTTTAATTTACATTTTCCTCTATGGAGATAGATGGCGTTAATTTTTTATCTGAAAATTGTCCTTTGACCCTTTATCAATTGAGGAACGACTTGTCCATCTGACTCAGAAACACTGGCTCCATGGGCATTTATTAAGCACCTAGCATATACTCTGTGCACGTTTAAATCCAAGGAGACGGAGCACTCTGACCCCCTGAGTCCGTTCTCTCCCTCCTGAGGGGCGCTGGGAGACTACTGAGCACGTGCCAGGGGGAGCCCGCCCCCGCCGCCAGATGCCTCCGGCAGTGCCAGTGCCCACAGCCCCGAGGTCCGAGGCTGGGGTGGGGCTGCGGGAGATCGCGCCCGCGGCAGCTGCTCCGGAGGCCTGCAGGAGGCCCCGCGGCGGGTGACCGCTCTGCATCCACCCCCCTTCCCCTCCCCCTCCCTGGAGGCCCTGCGGCGCCGGTGCCCTGTCCGACCCTCTGGGCTCCCTTCCACGGGCCTGGAGCCCCTAGGGGGCGCTCTGTCCTTGCCCCCCAGGGTAACCCCGAAGGCGGCAGCTCCCACAGGGGGCGCTCTGTCCTTGCCCCCCAGGGTAACCCCGAAGGCAGCAGCTCCCACAGGGGGCGCTCTGTCCTTGCCCCCTAGGGTAACCCCCGTAGGCGGCAGCTCCCACAGGGGGCGCTCTGTCCTAGCCCCCCACCCCGGTAACCCCCGTAGGCGGCAGCTCCCACAGGGGGCGCTCTGTCCTTGCCCCCCAGGGTAACCCCTGTAGGCGGCAGCTCCCAGGGGGGGGGGCTCTGTCCTAGCCCCCCCAGGGTAACCCCGAAGGCGGCAGCTCCCACAGGGGGGCGCTCTGTCCTAGCCCCCCCAGGGTAACCCCCGTAGGCGGCAGCTCCCACTGGGGGCGCTCTGTCCTTGCCCCCCAGGGTAACCCCGAAGGCGGCAGCTCCCACAGGGGGCGCTCTGTCCTTGCCCCCCAGGGTAACCCCGAAGGTGGCAGCTCCCACAGGGGGGCGCTCTGTCCTTGCCCCCCAGGGTAACCCCGAAGGCGGCAGCTCCCACAGGGGGCGCTCTGTCCTTGCCCCCCAGGGTAACCCCGAAGGCGGCAGCTCCCACAGGGGGCGCTCTGTCCTAGCCCCCCCAGGGTAACCCCCGTAGGCGGCAGCTCCCACAGGGGGCGCTCTGTCCTAGCCCCCCCAGGGTAACCCCGAAGGCGGCAGCTCCCACAGGGGGGCGCTCTGTCCTAGCCCCCCCAGGGTAACCCCCGTAGGCGGCAGCTCCCACTGGGGGCGCTCTGTCCTTGCCCCCCAGGGTAACCCCGAAGGCGGCAGCTCCCACAGGGGGCGCTCTGTCCTTGCCCCCCAGGGTAACCCCGAAGGCGGCAGCTCCCACAGGGGGCGCTCTGTCCTAGCCCCCCCAGGGTAACCCCGAAGGCGGCAGCTCCCAGGGGGGGGGGCTCTGTCCTTGCCCCCCAGGGTAACCCCTGTAGGCGGCAGCTCCCAGGGGGGGGGGGCTCTGTCCTAGCCCCCCCAGGGTAACCCCGAAGGCGGCAGCTCCCACAGGGGGCGCTCTGTCCTTGCCCCCCAGGGTAACCCCGAAGGCGGCAGCTCCCACAGGGGGCGCTCTGTCCTTGCCCCCCAGGGTAACCCCGAAGGCGGCAGCTCCCACAGGGGGCGCTCTGTCCTTGCCCCCCAGGGTAACCCCGAAGGCAGCAGTCCCACAGGGGGCGCTCTGTCCTTGCCCCCCAGGGTAACCCCGAAGGCGGCAGCTCCCACTGGGGGCGCTCTGTCCTAGCCCCCCAGGGTAACCCCGAAGGCGGCAGCTCCCACTGGGGGCGCTCTGTCCTTGCCCCCCAGGGTAACCCCGAAGGCGGCAGCTCCCACTGGGGGCGCTCTGTCCTAGCCCCCCAGGGTAACCCCGAAGGCGGCAGCTCCCACAGGGGGCGCTCTGTCCTTGCCCCCCAGGGTAACCCCGAAGGCGGCAGCTCCCACAGGAGGCGCTCTGTCCTAGCCCCCCCAGGGTAACCCCGAAGGCGGCAGCTCCCACTGGGGGCGCTCTGTCCTAGCCCCCCAGGGTAACCCCGAAGGCGGCAGCTCCCACAGGGGGGCGCTCTGTCCTAGCCCCCCCAGGGTAACCCCCGTAGGCGGCAGCTCCCACAGGGGGCGCTCTGTCCTAGCCCCCCACCCCGGTAACCCCCGTAGGCGGCAGCTCCCACAGGGGGCGCTCTCAGGCGCGGAGGGGCTGCGGGGAGGCGGTTCTGGGCGGGACAGAGGCGTGACTCAGGCCCACTGGTGCTGTCTCCCGGGACCCTCCGGGGCGAGAGCGCCCACCCGCAGGCCACCGGCCGAGCGCCGGAAGGAGGGCGATCTCCCCGCTCCGGGCAGGTTGGGGGGGGGGGGGGGCCGGCTGATCGTCCCTTAGAAAGAATGACGTCACCGTCCCTGCTCCTCAGACTCAGGATGATCCGGTCCCCAGTCCAAGGCCCCGCCCCCGCAGCGTTTGTCTCCGCCTCGTTTAAGAGCGAGTTAGGAAAAGACCCTGCGCTGTGCAGACCGAACGGCCCGAGGTTCATCGGAAAAAATCTGGGAATCTTAGTGAACCACAAGCTCCTCCAGCCTCGGCGGCCGGACGGATCAGCCAAAGGCGCCAACGCTATCTGGGGTGAAGGGGGCCCCAGCCCGGAGAGACGGCCCATCCTCCCAGGTCTGCAGAACATTCGGTCCGCCTTCAGGAATGACAATGCGCAGGCGCAGGAGCTGGCCAGAGGTGCCCTGGCAAAGGGCCTCCAGTCCCTCCCCGGCGGGCACCGGTCCCTCCCCGGCGGGCACCGGTCCCTCCCCGGCGGGCACCGGTCCCTCCCGGCGGGCACCGGTCCCTCCCCGGCGGGCACCGGTCCCTCCCCGGCGGGCACCGGTCCCTCCCCGGCGGGCACCGGTCCCTCCCCGGCGGGCACCTGTCCCTCTCCGGCGGGCACCGGTCCCTCCCTGGCGGGCACCGGTCCCTCCCCGGCGGGCACCGGTCCCTCCCGGCGGGCACCGGTCCCTCCCCGGCGGGCACCGGTCCCTCCCGGCGGGCACCGGTCCCCACAAATTTTCAGGGGGCTAAGGGCCAGGCCGCCCCAGGCCAGCACAGCACAAACTACCGGCGGCCCACTGGCCTCTTTTATTGAACTTGGGCCTCTGTGGGCCGGGCTCAGAACTTGGAGGGGCCTGCTTGCGGATCCGACTCGTGAATGGGAGAAATCACGGGGAGCTCGGGATACAGATTTTTGGGCAGTGGGGACACGGTGGACTTCTTGAGACACTTGAACAGGCCGACCAGGATGGGCACGAGGGTCACAAAGGCCAGGCCAAAGGCCAGGATGACGGCCCACATCGGGTAGTGGAGCTGCAACATTGTGCCCTACGAAGGCAGACGTGGAGACAATCGCTGGGGTCCCGTGGGCCATGAAGACCCTGGGTGTGGATGGGGGCTTAGAAACACGGGCTTCTGGGAGAGGGGAGGTGATGAGGGAACGAGCATGCTGGGAACCTGGGCTGGGGGATGGGGAAAGAGTGTGCTGGGGAATCCAGGCTGGGGGATGGGGACAGCCCGTTCTGTGTCCTTGGAGGGGGCTGGGGACCCTCGGGGCTCACACTTTGCTTGTCCCAGGAGTTGTAGGTCTGCTCCTTCAGCACCAGCTCTATCATGCTGCACAGAGTCAGGATCACTATTCCCAGCAAGGTGAAGAAGCGCACCAAGTAATCGTGCATGAGGCTGACCCTGAAGCCTATGATGTCCTGCATTTCCTTGAAGAACCTGGGGGTCAAGCACAGGATGCTGAGGCAGGAAACTCTGGAAGCCCGGGGCTAGGGGCCAGCCTGGGGCTCCTCTCATCTTCCCAGCCCCCCCAGCCTGCTTCCCCCTGGCCCTGAAGGCTCAGCTCTTCCCAGCTTCCCCTTCTTTGGGGTCTCCCAGAGTCTCTGTGGCCCCTCCACACCGTCCCGGGGTCTCCCATGGCCTCTCTTGGTGCCCCGGGTCATTGTAATTCCCGGTCACCTCTTAGCACCGTAGAACCAGGCCACGCTAACGTTCTCAAAGAGGACCACGACAAAGAGAATCACAGAAACCACGAAATCATCAAAGAGGGTCAGGAGGTAGAGGCCGGAGCGCTGGGTGAAGAGGAGGCTGATCAGGAAGCCCAGGAAGCTGATGCTCACTGATGGGCAAGAGGGAGCCCCGTCATGTGTCAGGGTGACACAGTGGGAGGTCAGAGGTCAAAGAGGAAGGAAGATGGGGGAGTGGGGTCCAGCCAGGCATCAGAGAAAGTTTGGTCAGTGGGATGGGACTTCAGAGCCAGGGTCTCAGGGACGCTCACACTTTTTAAATTCTCCCCTCTATTCTACACCCATCTCATCTCACTACCCTGGCCCAGTCTCTCCTCCTCCAATCCAGCCTCAGATGAGATTGTCCCCTTCTGATGACATCATCCCCATCCTCTCCTCCTCCAATTCAGCCTCAGATGATATCATCCTTATCCTCTCCTCCTCCAATCCAGCCTCAGATGACATCATCCCCATCCTCTCCTCCTCCAATCCAGCCTCAGATGACATCATCCTTATCCTCTCCTCCTCCAATCCAGCCTCAGATGACATCATCCTTATCCTCTCCTCCTCCAATCCAGCCTCAGATGACATCATCCCCATCCTCTCCTCCTCCAATCCAGCCTCAGATGACATCATCCCCATCCTCTCCTCCTCCAATCCAGCCTCAGATGACATCCTTATCCTCTCCTCCTCCAATCCAGCCTCAGATGACATCATGCCCATCCTCTCCTCCTCCAATCCAGCCTCAGATGACATCATCCCCATCCTCTCCTCCTCCAATTCAGCCTCAGATGACATCCTTATCCTCTCCTCCTCCAATCCAGCCTCAGATGACATCATGCCCATCCTCTCCTCCTCCAATCCAGCCTCAGATGACATCATGCCCATCCTCTCCTCCTCCAATCCAGCCTCAGATGACATCATCCTTATCCTCTCCTCCTCCAATCCAGCCTCAGATGACATCATCCCCATCCTCTCCTCCTCCAATCCAGCCTCAGATGACATCATGCCCATCCTCTCCTCCTCCAATCCAGCCTCAGATGACATCATGCCCATCCTCTCCTCCTCCAATCCAGCCTCAGATGACATCATCCTTATCCTCTCCTCCTCCAATCCAGCCTCAGATGACATCATCCCCATCCTCTCCTCCTCCAATCCAGCCTCAGATGACATCATCCCCATCCTCTCCTCCTCCAATGCAGCCCAATGACTTGGTGACCTTCCTTGTCCCCAAGGATTCCGGCTCTCAACCCCATCCTTTCCAAAGTTCCAAACCAGCCGTGATCCTCAATACTCCATCTCAATCCCTCTGGCCCTCCAGGACCCCCAGATTTGGAGACCACTGCTCAACCTCAGCTCCATTTTTGGGAGAGTGAATTGTCTCTAATTTTGAGAATGACATTTGCAACAGGGGGATTCCTCTCTTGAGATGTTGGCCGGGGAGAGAGATGGGTTTGGCCCAGAAGATTTCTCCCCTTCACACGCTCCTTTTTCTGAGATTGAGCACCTAGTTTTTGCTTTGGAAAAGCGGAGATTTTATATGTAAGGGTGTCTCTGAGGGTGGGCAGCTAGGTGGCGCTGCAGTGGATTGAAATTGGGAAAACTCATCTTCATGAGTTCAAGTTCACCTCTCCCCCTGACATCTTTTTTTCCCCCCTCTTTTATTAATTTTATAATTATACATTTTTTGACAGTATATATGCATGACTAATTTTTTTTATAACATTATCCATTGTATTCATTTTTCCAGATTTCCCCCTCCCTCCCTCTACTCCCTCCCCTAGATGACAGGCAATCTCATACATTTTACATGTCTGACATCTTTTACTGACATCTCACTCTCCAGGTCATCCTTGACTCCTCATTCTCTCTCACCCCTACAGCCGAGTCCACAGCAATTCTCACAGCTGCCCCCTGGCCATTCTCTTAATTCAGACCTTCATCACCTTCTGCCTTAACCATCATGGTAGCCTCCTCAAGGCCTCCTTGTCACAAATATTCCTTCAGCCCATCCTCCACTCATTTGTCAAAGGGGTAGACATACAAGTATGCAAAGGGCCAGCTTGCCCAGCTGAGGGCGTCATCTTGGATGCAGTGTATTTTGGGTCCTGAGAGGCAATGGGGAGCTATGGAAGGTTTTGGAGCAGGGGAATGACCCAGTCAGACTTGGCCTTTAGGAGAATTACTTGGACAAGTCCCTGCATATGTACATCTAGAGTCCAGGCATTTGCAGGGGCTGTGCCCCCTGCCTGGCGTGCTCCGGCTTCCTCCGGGGCTCAGCGAAGGGGCCTCCCGCTGGCAGCCTTTCCCACTCCCTCTTTCCTCTTCCTCCTGCTTGCACATGGCTTCCCTGGTAGAATTATGAGCTCCTGGAGAGCGGGGATTGCTTAAGTGTCGTCTTTGTTTCCCCGCACCTGGCACAAGAGCCCACGTGGCGCAGGGTAGGGGTTTCATCCATGCTTCGTGGATTGAACCAGCCTACAGTTGGAGGTCAGAGGTCAAGGTGGAATGTGACACCTACTGGTGATGGTCCAAGAGGAGCTGCGAAGGCAGGGGAAGGTGTCCAGCAGGGGGACCCGGATAGCCTGCATCAGCGCCAGGGAAGTCGTCAGCCCCAGGCAGATGATCATCAGGAAGAAGACTGCCGACCAGATGGGGGTCGATGAGAACTCGTTTATCGCCTCAGCTAAGGCCACAAAGACCAGGGCGGGGCCTTCCTCCTCCTGTGGGCAGGGGAAGGCTGTGATGCCCAGACTGGTCCCTGGCCCCGCCTCTGCCTCCTCATTGGGGCATGAATGAGTGTGGCGGGGCCGCCCCAGCCTCAGCCCCCTCCCTCAGGACCCCCCCCCCAGCCCCGGCCCCACCAACATATATGAGTTCCTTGTCCACGTTGCAATCGGTCACGTGCTGCATAATCTTATCCCTCAGGGGTTTGTCAAGGTGGTAGAGCCACGAGGTGTAACTTTTGCTTGGCGTGTTCTGAATTTCTGGGGGGGGGTTCGCCTCTGGGGGCAGCTTCCCCATTTTGACCAGCTGCTCCAATTTCACAGTGTTCCTGTTTGGGAGGAGGGGGTCACTGTCTGGCTCTTCCCCTGGTCTTTCCTTCTCCGGGAAGTGCCTCAAACTGGCAGAGCCAGGAGGGCCCCGAGTGGGCATCTCTGCAGTCTCCGGGACAGGAAGGAATGGCAGGGCAGGGGCTGGCGCCTGGGCTGGGAGGGATGAGGCTGAATGGGGAGGGGTCCGCTGGAGCTGCCCTGGCTACTGGGGCTCCCCTCCCCCGCGGCTCCCCTCCCGGGGGCAGGGGTCCCAGCCACGCACTGGATGACACACTGGCGGATGGAGGTGGAGGCGCGGAAGCCCAGCATGCTGAACACCACCTGGGTGGCCAGCAGGCAGGCGGTCAGGCTGGCGAACACCAGGATGAAGGCGTCCTGGGCGCTGTTGCTGTTCCGGGTGGTGTAGGAGGCCAGGACCACGAGCGTGCCGAAGCCCAGCCCCAAGTTGAAGAACACCTGCGTCCCGGCCTCGTGCCACACCTTCACGGACGCCAAGGCGGACAGCTGCGGGGAGGGGGAGGGGCCAGGAGAGATGGGGGGCTGAAGTCTGCGGGGAGTCCGCCAGGAGGGGGAGGGGGGCCGGGGCCACCCCAGCCTGCCCCGTACCTCCCGGGGAGGGGCGAAGGGGAAGCCGCGGCGGAGCCGGGCCCAGTCTCCACAGGGACGGAACGGGATGGGGAAGTGGGGCCCCAGAGAGGGAGGCCCAGAGGGAGGCCGGGGCCCAGAGAGGGAGGCCGGGGCCCAGAGAGGGAGGCCCAGAGGGAAGCCGGGGCCCAGAGAGGGAGGCCCAGAGGGAGGCTCAGAGAGGGAGGCCCAGAGGGAAGCCAGGGCCCAGAGAGGGAGGCCCAGAGGGAGGCCGGGGCCCAGAGAGGGAGGCCGGGGCCCAGAGAGGGAGGCCCAGAGGGAGGCCGGGGCCCAGAGAGGGAGGCCGGGGCCCAGAGAGGGAGGCCGGGGCCCAGAGAGGGAGGCCCAGAGGGAGGCCGGGGCCCAGAGAGGGAGGCCGGGGTCCAGAGGGAGGCCAGGGCCCAGAGAGGGAGGCCAGGCCCAGAGAGGGAGGCCCAGAGAGGGAGGCCGGGTCCCAGAGAGGGAGGCCGGGCCCAGAGAGGGAGGCCGGGGCCAGAGAGGGAGGCCCGAGCCCCGCTGTCCCCAATGCCTCCCCCTGAGGGGCTCTGTGCGCCCACTCTCCAGCCCCGCCCGGCTGCTCACCCTGGTGAACATCAAGTGGCGGAGGCCGTAGATGGAGCCCTCCAGCAAGAAGCTCCGGATGAGGAAGCACAGCAGGACCAGGAAGGGGACTATCACCGAGAAGCTGAGGATCTGGGGGGGAGGGGCAGGGTCAGCCGCGGGCGCAGGCGGCGGAGCGCCCAGCGCTTTGCGCCCGGCCCCTTACCTTCCCCTGGCACTTCAGGCCCTGAACCGAGAGGAGCGTGACTGCCAGCCAGACCACCAGGATGCACAGCACCAGGCTGGGGACGAAGCCCTGGCTCTCCTCGATGCTGGCCGTGATCTCCAGGGTCCGACAGTACCAGAAATAGGCGGCCGGCTTGGTGCAGACGCAGCCAGGATCTGCGGGGGCTGGAGGGAGTGAGACGGAGCGGAGTGAGGGGGGAGGGGCAGGAGCGGAGTGAGGGGGGGCAGGAGCGGAGTGAGGGGGGGCAGGAGCGGAGTGAGGGGGGAGGGGCAGGAGCGGAGTGAGGGGGGAGGGGCAGGAGCGGAGTGAGGGGGGGGCAGGAGCGGAGTGAGGGGGGAGGGGCGGGACCGGAGTGAGGGGGGCAGGAGCGGAGTGAGGGGGGGCAGGAGCGGAGTGAGGGGGGGCAGGAGCGGAGTGAGGGGGGAGGGGCAGGACCGGAGTGAGGGGGGCAGGAGCGGGGTGAGGGGGGAGGGGCGGGAGCGGAGTGAGGGGGGCAGGAGCGGAGTGAGGGGGGGCAGGAGCGGAGTGAGGGGGGCAGGAGCGGAGTGAGGGGGGCAGGAGCGGAGTGGGGGTGGGGCAGGAGCGGAGTGAGGGGGGAGGGGCAGGAGCGGAGTGAGGGGGGGCAGGAGCGGAGTGAGGGGGGCAGGAGCGGAGTGAGGGGGGAGGGGCAGGAGCGGAGTGAGGGGGGGCAGGAGCGGAGCGAGGGGGGGCAGGAGCGGAGTGAGGGGGGGCAGGAGCGGAGTGAGGGGGGGCAGGAGCGGAGTGAGACCCCTCGGGGAGATGAGGGCACTCACGGGGCAGGCTGCTGTTCACTGCCGGGCACTGGCTCCAGGGCAGCGGGTACTGGAAGGAGTTGCTGAGGTAGAAGATGCCCCAGGCGATGAACATGTTATAGTAGACTATCATCAAGAAGCACACCTGGGGGAGGGGCAGCGGCTCAGCCTCGAGGGGCCCCCTCCCCCCCGCCGGAAGCCCGCCAGGGCCCCGGGCTCACCATGCTGCAGGCCAGGCCCACGCCCCACATCTTGGGGTGGATCTTCGTCCAGACGTTCACGCGAAGGTTCTGCCCCAAAGCCATCTCCAGGAACACCAAGGGGAAGCCCAGGGTGAAAAGCAGCAGCACGTAGGGGATCAGGAAGGCCCCTGGGCGGGCAGAGAGCGGCGGTCGGCGGCTCTTCCCTTGGTGGTCTCCTTCCCAGCCCTTGCTCTTCAGGGGCCCAAGCGGCTCTTCCCTCAACCCCCCCACTGGGGCCTGGGCATCCGCCTCTCCAGCCCCGCCCCCTTAAGGCCCCAGGGGTCTCTCTCCAGCCCCGCCCCCTCAAGGCCCCAGGGGTCTCTCTCCAGCCCCGCCCCCTCAAGGCCCCAGGGGTCTCCCTCTAGCCCCTCCCCCTCAAGGCCCCAGGGGTCTCTCTCCAGCCCCGCCCCCTTAAGGCCCCAGGGGTCTCTCTCCAGCCCCGCCCCCTCAAGGCCCCAGGGGTCTCCCTCTAGCCCCTCCCCCTCAAGGCTCCAGGGGTCTCTCTCCAGCCCCGCCCCCTCAAGGCCCCAGGGGTCTCTCTCCAGCCCCTCCCCCTCAAGGCCCCAGGGGTCTCCCTCCAGCCCCGCCCCCTCAAGGCCCCAGGGGTTTCCCTCCAGCCCCGCCCCCTCAAGGCCCCAGGGGTCTCCCTCCAGCCCCGCCCCTCAAGGCTCCAGGGGTCTCTCTCCAGCCCCGCCCCCTCAAGGCCCCAGGGGTTTCCCTCCAGCCCCTCCCCCTCAAGGCCCCAGGGGTCTCCCTCCAGCCCCGCCCCTCAAGGCCCCAGGGGTTTCCCTCCAGCCCCGCCCCCTCAAGGCCCCAGGGGTCTCCCTCCAGCCCCGCCCCTCAAGGCTCCAGGGGTCTCCCTCCAGCCCCGCCCCCTCAAGGCCCCAGGGGTCTCCCTCCAGCCCCTCCCCCTCAAGGCCCCAGGGGTCTCCCTCCAGCCCCGCCCCCTCAAGGCCCCAGGGGTCTCCCTCCAGCCCCGCCCCTCAAGGCCCCAGGGGTCTCTCTCCAGCCCCGCCCCCTCAAGGCCCCAGGGGTCTCCCTCCAGCCCCGCCCCCTCAAGGCCCCAGGGGTCTCTCTCCAGCCCCTCCCCCTCAAGGCCCCAGGGGTCTCTCTCCAGCCCCGCCCCCTCAAGGCCCCAGGGGTTTCCCTCCAGCCCCTCCCCCTCAAGGCCCCAGGGGTCTCCCTCCAGCCCCGCCCCTCAAGGCCCCAGGGGTCTCCCTCCAGCCCCGCCCCCTCAAGGCCCCAGGGGTCTCTCTCCAGCCCCGCCCCCTCAAGGCCCCAGGGGTCTCTCTCCAGCCCCGCCCCCTCAAGGCCCCAGGGGTCTCTCTCCAGCCCCTCCCCCTCAAGGCCCCAGGGGTCTCTCTCCAGCCCCGCCCCCTCAAGGCCCCAGGGGTTTCCCTCCAGCCCCTCCCCCTCAAGGCCCCAGGGGTCTCCCTCCAGCCCCGCCCCTCAAGGCCCCAGGGGTCTCCCTCCAGCCCCGCCCCCTCAAGGCCCCAGGGGTCTCCCTCCAGCCCCTCCCCCTCAAGGCCCCAGGGGTCTCTCTCCAGCCCCACCCTCCAAGGGCTCCAGCCCGGGAGACCCGGCCTCCTCAGCCTCTGCCCCAAGCCGGCCCTGGTCCCGCCGAGAGCCTCCAGCTCACCGCCGCCGTTCTTGTGGCACAGAGAAGGGAATCTCCAGATGGCGCCCAGTCCCACACAGCAGCCCACCTGCGCCATGACGTACTCGACTCTGTTGTTCCAGGTCTGCCTGTCGTCCAGGCCGTCCACCTCTAAACCGTGGGCCAGGGCTGAAGTGCCCGGCTCAGCCTCCATCCTATCAGAAGGGCCTGGAGGGAACATAGCCAGCGCCCACAGGCGGGTCCTCCAGATGCCCAGAAAGGGGCGGAGCTGCGGAGGACTCACACCGGGGACCCTTCTCCCACAGATGGCCACGGCCCCCAGTCGGGGCCCTGCTCCTCTTAGCTGGGAGAAAGCAGAGCCGAAGTCCTGCCTCTCCAAGGTGGGCGCCTTCTGTGCCCTTCAATCCCTGCACCCCAAAGGCTCTCAAAGGGCACTTGGAACCAAGGCCATCCCCAGCTGCACACTCCCGGTCAGGATCTAGAACTTGGAAACTAATGAGATGACCCCAGAATGGGGGGGGGGAACACCTCAAACATAAACACCTAGAAAGTGGGCCTGCAGAGTTCCCCTAGAACTAAAAAAACACTGACCTAGAACCCAGTCACCCATATAGCACCCAACACGGTCCTAAAACGAAAGAACCTGGAAACCTCTCCCTAAAATCTAAAGCCGACCCCTAGAAGCTAGGATCCAGTGTTCCCCAATCTCAAGAAAGTGTCGACCTAGGACCCCAAAGCAACTACTCCCTCCCACGAAACCCCAGACCTAGAATTAAGGACCTCGCCTCTGAGGAATTCCAAAGCCCTGACCTAGAACCTGAGAGCAGCACCCCCATTCTCCGGGCCACCTCTCAAATCTAGAATGGGGGCGGGTAAGGCTGCTCCAGACCACGGCTCGCCTGTGGCATCTGGGGGAGTCTTGGGTCTGGGCTAGACAGCCGATAATAGCATTTCTCCTGCAAAGCAGCAGAAGCTGAGACAGAGCTGGGGACCTCGAGCTACGGGGCGGGAGGGCCGGATCCAGCCCGTCTGCCCCAGTCCGGCGGCCCTCCCGCTGCTTGCTAAGGGAGGAGGGGAGAGGGGGGGAGAGAGGGAAAGCAGGGCATTCCTCGGACTGCTTACTCAATTGATTCACTCAAGATTATCTGACCTTTGGGATCAAATAAATTACCTTATACCCTATAACTACCCAAACACACACACATAATGATGTCAACCTTACATGTATGTTTATAATTACATGTGTAATCATGTGTCTAACCTTATATATAAAATAATCGTCACACTACCCTTAAATATGTGCCTTTACATGCTCTAACTCCACATGTCCCCTTGCCTACAGAAGTATCTCCCCTCACACACGTGTTATATATCTCCCCTGACATCTCTATCGGCCCTTGCCGCCCTATCCTGTTTTGCTCTCTAAAATAGCTTTTAGTGATATCTTTTGTTTTTTCCATTGTCCGGAGCCCCCCAACCCCCTCAACCCCCTTGCTCACTCCCCCTCAGAGACACATCCTGTCTGATTCACATTACAATGGGGTCTCTGAGCTGGCTTCCTCCAGATAAACCATTCTGTTGCCAATGGCGACTTCTTAGGGTGAGGGGTTATGTCCGAAATAACCACCCAGAATGCTCTTGGGAATCTGTGAGGAGTAAACGAGATCATACAGAACTTAGTATTTAATCAATGGCGTTTCCTTCTGCTTTGGCTCGGCGCTCTGGATGCAGTGCGTGGTCCTGGGTAAGTTACCCTCTCCGCCTCTGGAGATCACGGTAGCACGGAGGGTAAATCTCCGAATTATAGCTTAAGGAATATAAATGCTTCCCTCCAAGCTACATACTGTGAGCCCGGTTGGTGTGAGAGACAACTTTCCTCGCAGTGACTCGTGGACGGGAGGAGGTCCCCCCACCGCACACACCGCATGGCAATGGGCTTGTGTGGCTCACAGGGAGCCTCTTCTCCCCCAAACCCTCAAGGGAAACTTTAATTCCTGCCAGGAGAAGCAGGAGGATCAAGCCAAAGCCATTATTCTGCTCTTAGAGAGAATGGTACCATCCACTCCTCTGAAGTATGATTAGTCCGGGGGACACCATCAGGTTCAAGCTAACTCTTCACTGCTTCATTCATTACCGGGAGGAAGGAAGAGCCCAAGCTTTATAACAAAGACCTAAGCCCTTTCCCGTCAGACACCATTTCCACCATGAGCAGACATAACAGGTAGCCAAGAAAGCCCTTGGTCCAAATCAACGGTGCAACAGACAGGTAAACAACCTGGGTCCGGGGACTTGCCCAGAGTCACCCAGCAGGCAACTGTCTGGCACTCCCTGAGCCACATCATACCCACCAGATATCCAGCCACCGAACAGTATAATTCACGTACAAGTAAAAATGGGAGACGTGATCTAAAAAAATAAAAACTCAATTTCACGACAATGCAAAATAGCATTTAAATCAAGTGGAGTACTCTGTCTCTGAGGAGTCACAATATTTGTGCTTTTTCCTTGGTCGGTAGAATCACTACACTGATTCTAAATCATGAATCCCAACCCAGTCCCTTTTCCTCCCAGAGCGTTTCCTAACTTTTCTACCTGATCTGATAGGAAAGGCCGCTCGAATTTTTTGAAGGTCAGCCATCCCAAATGCCAAACGCGGTTGGGTATTCTTCAGGCTATACCTTAAAGTAGTCCGACTGCCTTCTTCAGTTCATCATTCAGACAAATATGGAAAGTCCCCACCCCACCCCCGCCCATGCCTCTAAGAACACTGGGCCAGGCTCCCTTAGATTCAGCAATCTTACTCCAAATTCTCTCTGGATACCGGATTTCCTACCATCAGTAGTCAAATGGGTTCCAGAGAAATCTAAGAGTTAAGACAAATTCGAGAATAGTGGTTCCAGTTGCATCCCAGGAGACCAGCTTAGCAGTAAAATCCCTCCAGAACAGGAGTTATTTTATCCATCTATCTACTCCTCCCCACAATACTTGAAAAGCCAAGCTAAGGACTGGGCAGAGAAATATCTGATTGCCTTTGTTGTGCATCCGAAGGAAAGCATCCCTTTTTGCTTTGGCAATTATACAATCCATCCCATCTTTCTGTTATTTGTGGAGGCGACTGGTTTTCTGGCATGCTGTTCCCGCAGTGATATGGGGGCCCTCTCCATGGGGGCACGCCGTCAGTTGGGAAACGTGCCTTTTTTGTCACAGTTTGCAAAGGGTTGGAGATTAAAAGCCGGTGAGAGAGCCAAGACTCAGGGAACAGATGATCCTTGCCCAGAATCTTTCTAGAAGCTGCCTCTGCCATATTAAGATGCATTTGGGGTTCTTTGTGAGGTAACATTTTTTGGAGAGAAGGGGAAATTTTCAGAGAAACCTTTGAAGACATGAATGAACTGATACAAAGCAAAGTGAGCCAAACACTATAGAATAATAACAACAGTGGAAAGAAAAGTGACTCAGACAGTCTTAGTGCTTCTGATCAATGAAAATATCAATTGGGATTCCAGAAGACTGATAACGCAGCGGCCTACCACCCATTCCCAGGCAGAGAGAGGATGGGCTCTCCAGGGGTAAAATGAAATGGAAATTTCCTGCCTCAGATGATGTGGGGATTTGTTTTAACAAAACTCTGTGTGTGTTTGTGTGTGTGTGTGTGTGTTTCCATTGGATGAGAAGTAAAAAGGAAATGTTAAAAACCAAAAGGAAAGAAAAAGTACATAATTGATACTTCATAAATGCTTGTTGACTGATTTTTGAGCTAGGAGAGAGTCACTGGAACAACTTTTTTTAAATGCCCAGAAGAGAAAAGAAAAAGACCAGAAGGAACCATGAAGGCAGCTAGCAGCTTCGGAGGTAACGTGTTGAATTTATCATGTGCTTCAAGGGGAAATCAAGCGCAATGTCACGGAGATTCAAAGTTTCATGTGCCATCCTGTTGATTTTTTAAAACACTCCTAGATGTGACACAAATCCTGTAACAGGTTGTCTCTGAGACAAGATGAGCACTTTGTTTAGAGTATAACCCTGTGTGTGAACTGAATCACAGAAGCTGGGCCGGGAGGGGGTTGTTTTACTAGAGGGATTTCTGGATGTAATATTTGGGCATGGGATAAATGGATTCTTTTCATGTGGAATAACCCCTCCTTCTCTCCGCCCCACCCACACCATGGTCAATAGAGGGAAGCTTAGATTGGGACAAAATCATGCATTCAAGAAGATCTGATTGTCCCAAGAGCCAATGATTCCAAAAGAACAATGGACAGCCGATTTTAATTTCCATGAGGAAATTTGGAAAAGATTGCTAGAACTCTGAAGCATAACTACTTAAAGCCCCTGAAAGAAAATGGGAGGAAATGCCTACGAAAGGCCTTAAAACAAAAATACCAGTGATCTTATGGATCAGAAGCAATCCTATTGTTTCCTCGCTAGTCAAAATACCAACCACAAAACATCTGGGAATTTGTGAGATTTTTTTTTTCTACCAGCACATTCTCCTCCCCATCTCAACTCCCCTAACCAACCCACTCCTCATTACTCAACAGAAGTGAAGGACCTGAGCAGGTCGGTGATTTTGATCTTCAATTGGAAAGGCTGAGGGAATCTTGCTTCCAGAAAGGCATGATGACATGGAATAGAAGGAAAGAAGCATCTATTAAGTGCCTACTGTGTGCCAAGAACTTGACAAATAGGATTTCCTTAGATCTGCACAACAACACATCTGTTATTATTCCTATTTTACAGTTGAAAAAATTAAGACAGATTGAAAAAAAGAGATAAAAAGAAATACCCCCAAAATAAGGAAGAAATCTTTTGGTTACTGAAAAACAAACAAATAAATAAAAGTTGAGAAGTTGTGTTAAATAATCATAATTTCGGGTGGTCCCCAAGGAAACAAACCTTGTTAAAAGTCTTTATAAGTAAATTTAAGTCAGGTTACAGATTAAACTACACAGAGACGTTCACAGTTTGAGAGGAGATTTTCATGCGTACAGCATGAGAATAATAACTAAGTCACTTTGGGAAGCTCAAACTCCCCTTTGCCTTCCTGTCTGAGAATTGTCAAAAAGCTTTCTCTTCACTTTACCGTTCCGTGAGTCAGTGAAACCCTCTGTTAACATTAATACAAGACAGTCCACCGAATATCCATTACAGACAAATAAACGCAGTGAGAGACTCCCATCACAATTCATATCTCCTTTGTTACGTTTGACCAAGGTGATAACCGTTGTGCCCCCCATGATGGGAGAATATGTTTGTACCTTCTCTTCTTCCTAAATCATGTCAGGAAATATCATTTTGTTAAAACGGACCGATGCGATGAAACTGGGGCCCTCACCGTCACTAACGTCGGAGAGGGCAGAGTACCTCTAGAACCCTGATCCGTGGGGGGGCCTGCTGGGACGTAGGTGGACGGGGACACTTGGGGATCACCACAGACACCTTGGCTCCCACCACGAGATCTTTTACCTGCTTCTGATGGTCTGGAAGGAGAAGAATCTCGACTCCAGCAGAAGGCCCCAGGGGTTTTCACCAGGCACAGGGTCATCTCGGGATTCTGCAGAGACTCTGTTTGAACCTCTTTCCCTTTGTGAGATCAGAACCTGAGTGGAATGCGCCACGATCCTGATGACCTAGGAAAAGCTGTGTTATGTCATGGAATGGATCCTGGAGGAAAAAGGCGAACCATTCTGTGGGAACCAGGGGACCGCTGGCGAGCCGGTTTGGCTTGCTCAGGGAGAAGAGGTGGAGAGAAAAATGCCCCTGATAAGACTAAAGGCAAACATAAGGAGGAAGAAGGGAGGCTTGTTCTGTTAAATTTTTCAGCCATGAAACTCCTCCAAGCTTCCTTAATGGAATTAGAGTTCAAGTCGAGTATTTATTTAATCCATGCTTTTCATTTCCTCCTAACTTGGCCAATCACAAGAAAATGGTACCTTATAATAATGGTACCTGATATTTATGTAGCGTTGATTATGTGTTAGGTACTGTTCTGAGAACTTTAACAACAAGAAGATAGCTAACATTTATATTTATATAGGACCTACTGTGTGCCAGGCAGTGTGCTAGGAACTGTAGTAGTGATAATAACAGCTAACATTTATATAGGACCTACTGTGTGCCAGGCAGTGTGCTAAGAACTGTAGTAATGATAACAGCTAACATTTATATAGAACCTACTGTGCGCCAGGCAGTGTGCTAAGAACTGTAGTAGTTATCGAATTTATTGGCATAAAGTTGAGCAAAGTAGCTCCTAACTATTGTTCTAATTTCCTCTTCATTAGTGGTGAGTTCACCCTTTTCATTTTCAAGACTATCAATTTGCTTTTTCTCTTTCCTTTTTTTAATCAGGTTTACTAAGGGTTTGTCTATTTTGTTGGTTTTTTCATAAAACCAACTCTTAGTTTTATTAAATTAAATTGCCCAGATTAACAGAGGAAGAAGTAAGTAGTCTAAATAGTCCCATCTCAGAAAAAGAAATAGACCAAGCTATTAACCAACTTCCTAAGAAAAAGTCCCCAGGACCAGATGGATTTACAGGTGAATTCTACCAAACATTTAAAGAACAACTAATTCCAATGCTACGTAAACTATTTGAAAAAATAGGGATTGAAGGAATCCTACCAAATTCCTTCTATGACACAGACATGGTACTGATACCTAAACCAGGTAGATCGAAAACTGAGAAAGAAAACTATAGACCAATTTCCTTAATGAATATTGATGCTAAAATCTTAAATAAGATATTAGCAAATAGACTTCAGAAAATCATCCCCAGGATAATACACTATGACCAAGTGGGATTTATACCAGGAATGCAGGGCTGGTTTAATATTAGGAAAACTATTAGTATAATTGACCATATTAATAATCAAATTGATAAAAACCATATGATCATCTCAATAGATGCAGAAAAAGCATTTGATAAAATCCAACATCCATTCCTACTAAAAACGCTTGAGAGTATAGGAATAAATGGACTATTCCTTAAAATAATAAGGAGTATATATTTAAAACCTTCAGTAAACATCATATGTAATGGTGATAAACTAGAACCTTTCCCTGTAAGATCAGGAGTGAAACAAGGTTGCCCACTATCACCATTACTATTCAATATAGTACTAGAAACTCTAGCCTCGGCAATAAGAGTCGAGAAAGAGATTTAAGGAATTAGAGTAGGAAATGAAGAAATCAAATTGTCACTTTTTGCAGATGACATGATGGTATACTTAGAGAACCCCAAATACTCTGCTAAAAAGCTATTAGAAATAATTCAGAATTTTAGCAAAGTCGCAGGATACAAAATAAATCCACATAAATCCTCAGGATTTTTATACATTACCAACACAATCCAACAGCAAGAGATACAAAGAGAAATTCCATTCAAAATAACAGTCGATAGTATCAAATATTTGGGAATATATCTACCAAAGGAGAGTCAGGAATTATATGAGCAAAATTACAAAACACTTGCCACAAAAATAAAGTCAGATTTAAATAATTGGAAAGACATTCAATGTTCTTGGATAGGCCGAGCGAATATAATAAAGATGACAATACTCCTCAAACTAATCTATTTATTTAGTGCTATACCAATCAGACTCCCAAGAAACTATTTTAATGACCTAGAAAAAATAACAACAAAATTCATATGGAAGAATAAAAGGTCGAGAATTGCAAGGGAACTAATGAAAAAAAAGTCAGAGGAAGGTGGTCTAAGTGTACCTGATTTAAAGCTATATTATAAAGCAACAGTCACCAAAACCATTTGGTATTGGCTAAGAAATAGACTAGTTGATCAGTGGCATAGGTTAGGTTCACAGGACAAGATAGTGAATAAAAATAGCAATCTAATCTTTGACAAACCCAAAGATCCCAAATTTTGGGATAAGAATTCATTATTTGACAAAAACTGCTGGGAAAACTGGAAATTAGTATGGCAGAAACTAGGCATGGACCCACATTTAACGCCACATACTAAGATTAGATCAAAATGGGTCCAAGATTTAGGCATAAAGAACGAAATCATAAATAAATTGGAGGAACATGGGATGGTTTACCTCTCAGACTTGTGGAGGAGGAAGGAGTTTGTGTCCAAGGGAGAACTAGAGACCATTATTGATCACAAAATAGAACATTTTGATTACACCAAATTAAAAAGTTTCTGCACGAACAAAACTAATGCAAACAAGATTAGAAGGGAAGTAACAAATTGGGAAAACATTTTTACAGTTAAAGGTTCTGATAAAGGCCTCATCTCCAAAATATACAGAGAATTGACTTTAATTTATAAGAAATCAAGCCATTCTCCAATTGATAAATGGTCAAAGGATATGAACAGACAATTTTCAGATGATGAAATTAAAACTATTTCCACTCATATGAAAGAGTGTTCCAAATCACTATTGATCAGAGAAATGCAAATTAAGACAACTCTGAGGTATCATTACACACCTGTCAGATTGGCTAAGATGACAGGAACAAATAACGATGAATGTTGGAGGGGCTGTGGGAAAACTGGGACACTGATGCATTGTTGGTGGAGTTGTGAAAGAATCCAACCATTCTGGAGAGCAATCTGGAATTATGCCCAAAAAGTTATCAAAATGTGCATACCCTTTGACCCAGCCATACTACTACTGGGCTTATAAACCAAAGAAATACTAAAGAAGGGAAAGGGACCTGTATGTGCCAAAATGTTTGTGGCAGCCCTTTTCATAGTGGCTAGAACCTGGAAGATGAATGGATGTCCATCAATTGGAGAATGGTTGGGTAAACTATGGTATATGAATGTTATGGAATATTATTGTTCTGTAAGAAATGACCAACAGGAGAAATACAGAAAGGTTTGGAGAGACTTACATCAACTGATGCTAAGTGAAACGAGCAGAACCAGAAGATCATTATACACTTCAACAATGATACTGTACGAGGATGTATGCTGATGGAAGTGGATTTCTTCAACATAAAGAAGAACTAATCCAATTCCAATTGATTGATGATGGACAGAACCAGCTACATCCAGAAAAGGAACACTGGGAAATGAGTGTAAACTGTTATTTTTACCTTCTGAATCCAATTCTTCCTGTGCAACAAAAAATTCGGTTCTACACACATATATTGTATCTAGAATATACTGTAATATATTTAACATATATAAGACTGCTTGCCATCTGGGGGAGGGGGTTGGGGGAGGAAGGGAAAAAATCTGAATAGAAGTAAGTGCAAGGGATAATGTTGTAAAAAATTACCCATGCATATGTACTGTCAAAAAAATGTTATAATTATAAAATAAAATTAAAATTAAAAAAAGAACTGTAGTAGTAATAATAATAATAATAATAATAATAGTTAACAATTATATAGCACCTACTATGTGCCAAGCAATAATAGCTAACCTTTATATAGCACCTACTATGTGCCTGACGCTATACTAACAACTTTAACAGCAAAAACAACATTAGCAATGTGCTAATAATTATAATAATAATAGCCAACATTTATAGAGTGCCTACTATGTGCCAGCACTGCTTTACGATTATTGTCTCATTTGATCCTCACAACTCTGGAGAGGGAGGTGCTATTATTATTCCCATTTTACAGATGAGGAAACAGAGAGTGAGGTGATTTGCTCAGTCATACAGCTAATAAATGACATTTGAACTCATGTCCTCCTGCCTGCAGACCCAGTGTCCTATCTACTAGGGCCACCTAGTTGTCCACAGAAGATAAGACGGCAAATAAATAAATAATATTTTTACCATTGAGATGTTTGATAAGAACTTAATTTATGATGCCACAAAATATAGGAAAAAAAACTTCTGGGTTTATGAATATGAACTTATAAATCGTGAGACCAAAAATCAGTTTATATATTGAATTTCTTTTAAAATGTTGTCTTTTATACTCCCCAAACTAATCTATTTATTTAGTGCTATACCAATCAGACTCCCAAGAAACTATTTTAATGACCTAGAAAAAATAACAACAAAATTCATATGGAAGAATAAAAGGTCAAGAATTGCAAGGGAACTAATGAAAAAAAACTCAGAGGAAGGTGGTCTAAGTGTACCTGATCTAAAGCTATATTATATAGCAGCAGTCACCAAAACCATTTGGTATTGGCTACGAAATAGACCGGTAGATCAGTGGAACAGATTAGATACAAAGGACAAAAAAGGATACATCTATAGCAATCTAATCTTTGACAAACCCAAAGATTCCAACATTAGGGATAAAAATTCATTATTCGGAAAAAACTGTTGGGAAAACTGGAAATTAGTATGGCAGAAATTAGATATGGATCCACACTTAACACCATATACCAAGATAAGATCAAAATGGGTCCATGATTTAGGCATAAAGAGGGAGATAATAAATAGATTAGAGGAACAGAGGATAATCTACCTCTCAGACTTGTGGAGGAGGAAGGAATTTATGACCAGAGGAGAACTAGAGATCATTATTGATCACAAAATAGAAGATTTTGATTACATCAAACTAAAAAGTTTCTGTACAAATAATACTAATGCAAACAAGATTAGAAGGGAAGTAACAAATTGGGAAAATATTTTTAAAAACAAAGGTTCTGACAAAGGTCTCATTTCCAAAATATATAGAGAACTGACCCAAATTTATAAGAAACCGAACCATTCTCCAATTGATAAATGGTCAAGGGATATGAACAGACAATTCTCAGAGGAAGAAATTGAAACTATATCCACTCACATGAAAGAGTGTTCCAAATCACTACTGATCAGAGAAATGCAAATTAAGACCACTCTGAGATACCACTACACACCTGTCAGATTGGCTAAGATGACAGGAACAAATAATGATGAATGTTGGAGGGGATGTGGGGAAATTGGGACACTAATACATTGCTGGTGGAGTTGTGAAAGAATCCAGCCATTCTGGAGAGCAATCTGGAATTATGCCCAAAAAGTTATCAAACTGTGCATACCCTTTGACCCAGCAGCGCTACTACTGGGCTTATATCCCAAAGAAATACTAAAGAGCGGAAAGAGACCTGTATGTGCCAAAATGTTTGTGGCAGCTCTTTTTGTTGTAGCTAGTAACTGGAGGATGAATGGATGTCCATCAGTTGGAGAATGGTTGGGTAAATTGTGGTATATGAAGGTTATGGAATATTATTGCTCGGTAAGAAATGACCAGCAGGAGGAATACAGAGAAGCTTGGAGAGACTTAAATCAACTGATGCTGAGTGAAATGAGCAGAACCAGAAGATCACTATACACTTCAACAACAATGCTGTATGAGGATGTATTCTGATGGAAGTGGAAATCTTCAACATAAAGAAGATCCAACTCACTTCCAGTTGATCAATGATGGACAGAGGTAGCTGCACCCAGAGAAGAAACACTGGGAGGGGAATGAAAATTGTTAGCACTAATATCTGTCTGCCCAGGTTGCATGTACCTTCGGATTCTAATGTTTATTGTGCAACAAGAAAGTGATATTCGCACACATGTATTGTACCTAGACTATATTGTAACACATGTAAAATGTATGGTATTGCCTGTCGTCGGGGGGAGGGAATAGAGGGAGGGGGGGTAAATTGGAAAAATGAATACAAGGGATAATATTATAAAATATATATATATATATATATAAAAAAAAAAAACAATAAAATGTTGTCTTTTTAATATGAACTTAATCATTAAGAAACACAAACATTCTAATATAAAAGTACAAGAAGGAGGACTGAATAAGAACTGTGGACGCCTCTCGTCACATGGCAGGGTGAGACTCGGGACACCGAGGCCCTTTCTCTAACTGGGCTGCCAGAGCGTCGGGCTGGCCATGTTGTCCACTGCCCAAAATGACTATTTTACGCAGACCCGGAATAGGCGGACAAAAAAGTGATCCGAGGACATTCAGGGTCTCTCTTAAGACCCCTAGAACTGGTTGTATGGCCTGGGCCGGCAGGGGACCGCCAGCATGGGGCGCCCTCCTCAGGGAAGAGGCCGGCTCTGGGATTAAAGCAGAATTCAGTGGGTGCAAAGTTGGGGGATGTGCCCCAAATGTCCTGGCCTGGGCCCAGCGCTTGGAGCCCTTTTGCTCTGATCAGCCAGTGGGACCCACAATTGGCCGCCATTTTGGTCCTCCTCTAGGGCAGAGGGCAAACCCCCCCCCCCACATCTCCACATACATTTGTAGGCGTTAAACTTCCAAAAGAAGCAACAAAATCCTTGTTTCCTTGGCTGCCCTTCTGTGACTGAAGACTTCCTTTCTTTCCACTTCCACTCCTTTCCCTCGTTCCCGGCACCTGGCCATCCAGCACTCCAGGTCCGATTTCTCAGGGGAGCCCCCGGATTCACCCGCTTGTCTTGTTAAGAATTTGAGCCCCCGAGGACTCCCCGCCAGCCTCTGTGCTCTCTTCTGACTGACCGAGTCTCTCCTCCCGGGCCGGGGGCTCAGAGGCCTGGTCCCCCAGCGTGGGCAGCCTGGTCAGCCTCTCCTGGGACCAATGCCCACCCATTGCCAAGGGGGGCAGAGAAGCCGCTTCTGATGTTCCGTCATGGCAGGGGCACGGACAAGCTCTCTAAGGGAAGCCCATGGGTGCCTTTTGTGTCCGGCCGTGTGCCCTTTGGGCCTGAGCCATCATTCTCACCCAGACTCCTTTCTTGGCGATTTTTGCTGCAGTGACTCTGGGCCCAGTGTGACTGAGGAGAATCCCGGCTCTTCACCCCTCAGCAGGGTTTATAGGTCAGGGGTGTGTTGTGGCTGTTTGGGAGTGTCCAGCCCTCCATGATCCCACCTTTCTTGGCAGAGATGCCGGAGCGGGTCATCTCTCCCATCTCAGCCTATTTTACAGATGTGGAAACTGAGGTCAACAGGGTAAGTGACCCCCGGCTAAGACGGTATTTGGGTTCAACTCTTCCTGGCTCTCGGCTAGCCGTCCCCAGCAAGAAGTATAGCAAGAGATAACCTCTTTCGGATGTGGCCAACGGACAGTGGTGGGGCTGGACTTGGTGGTAGCAAGGGAGGACTTGGATGGTTTGAGGGAAGGGGCGCTTGAAGCATAGTGGTAATAGCAATGGAACAAGCATCTATTAAGTGCTTACTGTGTACTGTGCATAGTGAAAAAGTGTTAATGAATCATCAAAAAGATAAAACCTAAGAGAAGAGCAGGAAATTCAGGAGGGGAGGTGGCCTTCAGCTAAGAGTCAGAACTTCTCGGGAAATTAGAATTGTCGATCTGTTTAAAAAACAAGCTGTGGGCTGGGGAGATTCCCCAGTCCCATCCCGGCATTTTCTGTCTTGATGTTCATGCTGTTGCTGGTTCTCAAGTTGTTGAGAAAAAGGAATATTTTAAAGGAAAAGAAATGAAGTGGGTCATGTGAGCCCTTAACCAAGTCAGTTAATTCTTACTTTGCTGAATAATGATTTATACCTTTCATCTTGGAGCTAAATCCTTTAGGTTTTGCTGGCTTCCCAGTGTAATTAGCCATGGTTTTCTGGGGTTTCCTCTCCCAGATTAATATTCTTGCGCTGATAAATCGGGCCATCTTTTGGGGGTCTCAATTCTTCCCCAGCTCTTGGTCCCATACTGAGTGTGGCCCCACCCAAATTGAAAACTGGGCAGGACCTGCATTTGGAAGGTCAAGATCACTCCCTGAATCCCAGAGGTGACCAGAGTCTTGAATTTTCCCCTGCCACTGGATCCCAGTGACTGGAGGAGAGAATCGGGCTGATGGCTTTTCAGCTCAGTCTCACTTACTTCCAATTCATCCCCCCAGATGTCACCGGTTCCCTCAGAGGACAAAGGATGAACAACAAAGTTTCCCCAATGTTCCAGGGAGTATTTTTTCTACTGATTCATACCCCTATTTCAAAGACATGTCGTACCTATATTACATACTTATAAAAACCAACGGAACACTCTCCTCCAACGTGAAAGATCTATCAGCGGACGAGGAGAATGCAGAACCCTGATAGCCCGGAAGGCTGAATTTAACAACAAACAAGCTAAAATGGAGAAGCGCTTTAGAAACGCTGATTCCAGCATTCGTAGTTTTATTTATTTATTTTATTATTTTTATTTTATATTTTATATTTTTTATTTTATAGTTATACATTTTTGACAGTATGTATGCCATGAGTAATTTTTTTTATAATATTATCCCTTGTATTCTTTTTTCCAAATGTTCCCCTCCCTCCCTCCACTCCCTCCCCCCGATGACAGGTAATCCCATATATTTTACATGTGTTACAGTATAACCTAGATACAATATATGTGTGTAAGTACCATTTTCTTGTGGCACATTAAGCATTAGATTCCGAAGGTATAAGTACCCTGGGTAGATAGACAGTAGTGCTAACAATTTACATTCACTTCCCAGTGTTTCTTCTCTGGGTGTAGCTACCTCTGTCCATCATTGATCAACTGGAAGTGAGTTGGATCTTCTTTATGTTGAAGATTTCCACTTCCATCAGAATTCGTCCTCATACAGCATTGTTGTTGAAGCAGCACTCGTAGTTTTAGAAAGCGAAGGGTCGCAGGAGTTAGTCCCATTCCAGCTTCACATGGACTCCAGTGAGAGGAAGATCAGTGCAAGGACTTGCTCAGGAGGGAGAGGAAGACTTCCCTCTGATGCTCTTCTTCCGCAGCTGCAAGGATGCTGCAAAGACATCTGCACCATGGACCAGAACTCCCGAGGGTTATATCTTTGTTATCTATTAGTTTTCTATTCCTTGAAGACCTCTTTCACTGATTGCCCGCGTAGCAGGATCTGCCTTTAAGCTTCCTACAGAACAATTTACAGAGAAACTGGGAGACGGCACTTACCAAAGTGCTTAATAAGTCAGTGTTCATTGACTCCTAATGGTTTGTTCTTTACAACCTGGCCCTTTCTAATGGTTTGTGTGTAATTTTACAGATACTGTAGTCAATACGTAGTATAAACAATACTTGAGGATAGGTCACCTTCTCCCTTTGGCAAATTATTATCCAAATATTTAAATGTTTGGAGACCAAGTTAATCTAAAATTTAAGAAAGAGCTGGTCTCCATCCAACTCCAAAGGATTCTGGGAAGTTGGAGGAGAAAGTTGGTAGATTTCAAGCTCTCTGATTTTCCCCAAAATTAGAACAAATTTGTGCCTCAGAGTGGACATTGACTGGTGAAAAATCAAGATTTGGGGCAGAACGGGTCCTCCTGGTACAACTAGCAGATCTGAAGGAAGACCCCTGGCCAGGGACTAATCGGGCTGAACCACAAGCCTCTGGCTAGCTCTCCACAAACCCCAGTGAGGACCCTGCGGCTTGCAGGGTATGGCGGAACCTCAGCAGGAACCAGAGGCTTTCGTCTGCTGGTCTGTCTGTGGAGTAGGGGTCTGAGTTCAGGAAGACCAAGTGACCTGGACGGACTGGGAGCATGGGGCTGTGCTGTAGGGACTCGGTCCTAGGCCGGAAGGAGCCAGCACAAACAGGGGGCAAGGGTGCTGCTGGACGTGGACACTTGCGGGAGGGGGGAGCTCTTGGTTTGGGGTTCCTGGTCAGAAGAGAGAGCTTAAGGGCAGGGGCACCCCCAACCCCCGATTAGAGGTGTTTCCATTAATACTTCATATTAAAAAAAAAAAAAAAAGGCAACTGGCAAAGAAGCTGATCTTATTCCCATTGAGATTTTCAAGGGGGGGGGGTCCACTGCTCATACAAAAGCTGGCTGAAATTTTCCGGGTTATGTGGCAAGAGAAGATTTATGTCGCAGAAGTCCAGTTTGCCTTCATTGTTTGTCTCTGTAAAAGTCAAGAACAGATTTTTTTAAGTCTGTTCTTTTTTCTATTATTTTATTTGTAAATCTGTTTATTGTAAAGAAAAGATTTGTCCTATGACAACCACAGGGGCTCTCCGTCATTTGGGGCAAGGTTCTTGCCCGTGCCCACCTTAGTAAGTGGATCCTTCGCCTGGAAGATGGCCGACCACCTGAGGACCAACATGGCTTCAGAAAGGGCCAAGGGACGGCCGAGATGGCGTGCGCTGCCCAGCAGCTCCTGGAGAAATGCCAGGAGGAGCTTGGGGCCATCTGACCAGTCCAGAGGCTCGTGGAGAACTGTGGAAAAATGGGGACGAGAAATTCGTCAATATTTGCATCAAGTTCCATGATGGTGCCTCCGGGTCAGGACAGTGGTCAGTACTCCTGAGCTTTCCCAGTCACCAACGGAGTGAAACCAGGCTGGGTGCTGGCTCCTGTGCTTGCAGAGGGAGGTTTCGGCCATGTAGTCAAAGGCCTTCAATGCAGTTGAAGACGTGTTATGGTCACTGAGGGTAAGTGATTTAACTTGAAAAGGCCCCGAGCCACGACTCCAGCAGGCAAAGGTCCGCCGTCCAGGGAACCCTCAGGTGCAGCAGATCAGAATACTGAGTACAAGCTCACCAGCCTTGGCAGGACCCAGGATATGCACACTGATAATGAAGTTGTCACAGCGCTGGAGGAGCTCATTGTCCGGGAGACTCGAGGAAAGTGGGGCAAAGAGGAGATATTAGACCCGACTCCAGGTGCTCTACTTTATCCACTGTACCAATTACCTAAGGAACCATCATGCTCCTTAATTTGGGGCACAGTCTGTAAATTGTTTCTAGATTCTGAGGAAAATTAGTATTGTGTCATATTATTTAATGAAAGGCAGCTAAGTGGTACATTAGGTAGAAATCAAACAGCCTCATCTTCCCGAGTTTGAATCTGGCCCAGACTCTTACTGGCTGTGTGACCTTGGGCAAGTCATTTAACCCTGTTTGCCTCAGTTTCTCCAACTGTAAAATGAGCTGGAGAAGGACATGATAAACCAGAATCTTTGCCCCAAATAGTCACAGAGAGTTGGATAGAACTGAAAAATCAAAAAGCTATTTAATGACCAATTCGTCCTTTTCCTTATTCTGAAGGGCAGGCAGTTCCTAAAGAGCATGATCTAATGATGTGATCATTCCTTCCCAAAGGAGACCCTCACTTCTGTTTGCCCCCTGAACAGAAACTGGCTCAGAGGACAGGTCTCCCCTGAGCCAGCTTTCTAGTCGAAGGTGGGGAAGACCTGGTCTTCAGTGGGGATGCCAAATCCAGGAGAAATCAGGCTTTTCGAGCCACAAGCGCTTCCACGTCAGAGTGCGGGGAGCCTTTCCACCCCTGAAGGCCTAGCCATTTATCAGTCAGGGTGTCCTTATTTTTGCCAGAGAAGATCCAATGGATGGACCATCGGATCAGTCAGAAGGAGAAAAGCTCACTCTTGATTTTTTGGCACAAATGACCTTTTAATATCAGCCTTCATGCCCCTGATAAATGATCATGTTAGATAGTAATATTAAATGTATGTTAAATGATATCTGGCTTGGGGAATTGCCTCAGTTTTCCTACTTGTTAAATTTCAACAATTCTCCTTTGAAATATTACTTTCTACTATGATTATTCACATTCATTATTCTTTCACAATGCTCCAATTTTTTTGTATTAATATCCCGCAGTTTACTTAGCCCCGTTTCAATCAATGGGCACCCACTGCATTCCTAGTATTTTCTTGTGTAAAGACAATCTGGCATTGGAGGGGATGTGGGAAAATCGGGACACTAACGCGCTGCTGGTGGAGTTGTGAACTGATCTAACCCTTTTGGAGAAAGATTTGGAGCTTGGCCCAAAGGGCCATAAAACTGTATATCCTCTGATTGGCCTCTAGCTCTGTAAAATTTTAAAAAGGCAGGGATAGGGAGAAAGCACCAGTTTGTACAAAATATTTACAGCAGCTTTTTGTAACGGCAAAGAAATGGAGATTGAGGCGATGTCCATCACCCAGGGAGGAGCTCAACAAGTTGTAGTGTGTGATTGGAAGGGTCGGCTGGCAGGTGGATTTCAGAAAAACCTGAAAATCTCACATAGACAGATGCAGAGCGACAGGAGCAGAAGCAGAACAGCAAACCCAGGAACAGCAGTACTCCATGGGATCACCTTTGAAGACAAGACAATGATCCAAGATAATTCCCAAGGACTTGGGATAGAAAATGCTATCCACATCTGGAGATGAGAACACTGATGGAGTCTGATGTAGACTAAACCTACTGATTCTTACTTTATTATTATTATTTTTTGCTGAAGCAATTGGGGTCAAGTGACTTGCCCAGGTTCACCCAGCCAGGAGTGTTAAGTGTCTGTGGCCGGATTTGAACTCAGGTCCTCCTGACTTCAGGCCTGGTGCTCTAACCACTGCATCACCTGACTTCCTCTTTACTTTATTTTTTCATGGTTTTTTTTTTTCCCTTTGGATTTGGGTCTTCTTTTATAACATGATAATATAGTAATATATTTTGCATAATTAAACATGCAAAATCTTTACCAAATTGCTTACTGTCAGGGAGGGAGGAGAGGATTTGGAACTCAAAATTTAAATAAATGAATGTTAAACATTGACTTTTCCTATAATTGGGGGAAAAATAAAAGTCAATAAAGCCATTCTGGCCCCTATGACCCACCTGGCCAAGAGTGGCAGTTCTGGTTAAGTTTGAGCGAAATCCTCCAACGCCCTAGCCCCCACCTTTCCAGGAACTATGAAACTAGTTTTGTTTTTCTGCCCTTTAAAAACAAGGTGTGATTATCACCACAAACTAAGGAAGGATTAGTCCAAGGCCCGCCCTTGTAAGGCATGTGGCAAGGGCTTAAGGGCTGCCTAAGACCCAAGGGATACCTTCTGGGGAACCCTGTCCTCAGCTGTCCCAAATGCAGGAGCTGAATCGCCTTGTATCCCCACAATGGTGGCCCCCAATCTAGGAGCTGTATCGCTTTGCGTCCCCCCAGTGATGGCTCCCATTCTAGGAGCTGGCTCACCTTGCATCCCCCAATAGCAGCTTCTTTCATGGCCCAGGATTCGGGCTTTCTTGTCCAGTGCCAGATTCGCTAGTGGTCAGTGCTGGCCACAGGCTTGGGACAGGCCGAGGCCCGCAACAATCCTCAGCCCCATTTTCACGTGTCCTAGAGAGTCTAGAGCAGGCTTCTTGCATTTTTTCCATTCCAGAAATTTTTACTGCACCCTGGGTATAGAGAAATGTAAATAAATATTCACATGGAACATTTACTCATAATAAATCAAAGATGTTTATTTTAAAACAATTCTTTGGCATAATTCTACCATTTATTTAAGAGAAAAGCAAATTAGTATACTGATGAGATGGATATTCTTGTTTATTTTACATACAGAATTAAACCTCAGTGGAAGATTTATATTTTTTAGCATTGCCAGATTTTTATGACCCCCATATGGGGTCATGACCCACAATGTAGAAAGCTTTGTTCTAGAGGCACAGGGAGCGTGTTGGGGTTCAAGGGGATTCAGTTTATAGGAGGGTGCTGGGACGTTCTCTCCCCTTCACTGCTCTGGAGGTGTGCAGGGCTTGGAGGTGACCTCCAGGGGTCATAAACCTCAGAGGGGAAACCCCAGCAGTCCGGGAGAGCAGCCTGCTCTCCCTCCCAAACAGAGGCCTCCATAAAGTACACCCCCCACTTCTCAGGAATGGGCGTGGGCATGGGCGTGGGGAGGAGGAGGGATAACCAGGCACTTTTGACAGGTGGCAAAGGCATTAAAGGTTGTTCCTCAACCACTGAGCTCCTGTAAGTCTGCCACTTTCTCCCTATGCCCTTGGAGTGGCTCCTGATTATGGCTATTCAGCATGAAAACAGAAATTACAATAACTAATACTATATATATATAGAGAGAGAGAGAGAGAGAGAGAGAGAGAGAGAGAGAGAGAGAGAGAGAGAGAGAGAGAGAGAGAGAGAGAGAGAGAGAGAGAGAGAGAGAGGTCCTCACAACATCCCTGGGAAATAAGTACTGTTATTATCCCCATTTTACAGATGAGAAAACTGAGATTGAGACTGATTCAGCATATATATATATATATATATATGTAAAGTCACATAGGGATTAAACAAAACCGGGAAGACTTATATGAATTGATGCAAAGTGAAGTGAGCAAAACCTGGAGAACATTGTATAGAATAACAGCAAAAAATAAGAATGATTAACTGATCAAGTCAACAGATAATTCCAAAGGACTCTTGATAAAAAGTCCTATATGCCTCCAGAAAGAAAGCTGATGAATTCTGAATGCAGTTTGAAAAAAGTCTATTTTTAAAGAAAACCTTTCTTTTTATTGTTTATATTTTTCTTTTGCAGCATGACAATATGGAATATGTTTTACATGATTTTACATGTATAATAGATGACAAATTGCTTCTCAAAGAAGGGAGAGGGATAGAAGGAAGGGATTTAATTTGGAATTCAACATTTTTTAAAATTATTGTTAATTTTTTTTTCATGTAATTGGGAAATATTTAACAAAATAAATAAAAATTGTTTATTAAATATAGTTGTGGCTCCCCATGCTAAGGATCTCTGTTCTTGAATTACATGCAAACTGTTTTAAACTGTGACCTTTTATTTAAGATTCTTTTTTTCCCTTCAGATTCTGAGACTGGATCTTCCTCTCTCAGCCAGACTAAAAGTACAGTTTCTATGTCACACGACACTGCTGAATCCACAGTATGTTGGAAGCAGCATCTCCTTGTCTAATCAGTCAGTTCCTAATGGTCGGCTTACCATTTCAGGTGTCTCCAGTTTCCGAATGCTGGCTGGTACCTGGAGACCATCAAAGAAAGGCAGCAGGTGAACCTTAGCTTGCCAGCCATTGCCCTTAGACTGATACTTGGCCAGTGCAAATTGGGGTGCCCTAGTGCACAGAGGTGGGGTGTGGAGTCTGGTGAGATGAATTTGCTTTGGCTCTCCATGGACTGCTAGTACTTTCGCTCGCTGCCCCCGTTTTCTCAGACCCTGAATGTGAAGAGGCCTTCAGAACCCTCTGCTTCCCCCGGGGGCTCTCGGCTCCCTCTCCAACACATGGAGGACTCTGTTCCACCCCATCTTCTCCAGAAGGCCTCCTTCCATCTCACTCACACTTTCACTGTTGCCCACAAACCTGACAGTGTCTCCTCCACCCTCACAAAACCGCCACTTGAGCCCTCCATCCCCATTCTTTCATTTTTAAAGCTTTTTCAATTTTCAAAACATATACATTAGTTTTCAATATTAACCTTGCAAAACCTTGTGTTCCAATTTGCCCACCCCATGCCCCAGATGGCAAGCAGTCCAGTATATGTTAAACTGGGTATAAGTATACTCCACCCCACTTCTTATGCCATCTCTGTTCTCCTAATTATAGTAAAGGGCTTGGTAAGGCTTCCTATAACAGCCTCTCCTCTCATTCTCTTAATTCTCCTGGGTTTCCAATGCCATCACTCCTCCAGGAGGACTCTGCAAAGTCCCTGATAGTCTCCTCTGGCCAGATCCAGTGACTTTTCCTCCAGCCTCATTCTCCCGAGCTTCTTCTGCCCTTGACGTCCCAATGCCTTCTTTTCCTTGCTCCTGTCCCCCGTTTTTACATCCCTCTCCCCCATTCTCCTTTTATCCGGCCGACTACTCCTTGGTCTCCTTGGCCAGGCCTTCAGCCCTGCCATGGATGCCAACCAGGACACCCCCCAGACTTCTTTTTTCCCTCTGGATTCCACTTGGGGATCTCCTCACTCCCACGGACCCCCAAGGCTGATGATTCTCAGATCTGCCCATTCTGCCCCAATCTCTGTTCCAGCTTCGCCTCTCACATCCCTACCCACCTTTCATCTCTTATGGCTGAAGGTAGCATTTCTAACACAACATTAAATAGTAATGGTGATAGTGGGCAACCTTGATCTTATTGGGAATGGTTCCAGTTTATCCCCATTACATATTTGCTTACTAATGGTTTTAAATAGATGTTACTATTTTAAGGAAGAGTCTCTAGTGTCTTTAATAGGAGTGGATGTTGGATTTTATCAAATGCTTTTTCTGCATCTATGGAGATGATTATATGGTTTTTGTTAATTTGGTTATTGATAGAGTCGGTTTATGCTAATAGTTTTCCTAATTTGAACCAGTTCTGCATTCCTGGTATAAATCCAACTTGTTCATAGTGTAATATCCTGGGGATGATTTTCTGTATCTCTTTGCTAATATTTTATTTAAGATTTTAGCATCAATATTTATTAGGGAGATTGGTCTATAATTTTCTTTCTCTGTTTTCATCCTTACTTGGTTTAGGTATTAATACCATGTCTGTGTCATAAAAGGAATTTGGTAAGAGTTCTTCATTCCCTATTTTTCCAAGTAGTTTATATAGCATTGGGGCTAATTGTTCTTTAAATGTGTGGTAGTATTCTCATGGAAATCTATCTAATCCTGGGGATTTTTGGAGGGGAGCAGATTAATAACGCGTTCTATTTTTTTTTTTTTTTTCTAAAATGCCTACCTGCCTTAAAAGCTCCAGTAGAGCTTTTAAATTCAGTGTGGCCAAAGCGGACCACCTTCTCCTTCCCTCCAAACCCACTGGGGCTCCCCAGCTGTCCTTTGACTGTGGGGGTACCAGTGCTCGGCTGATCATCCCATCCAAGGGCCCAGTTTCACCTCCACAACATCTTTCAGCACCTCAGGAAAAAGTTTTGCAAAAAGGCTCTCTTTTCTCCTCTGAAAAAACAAGAGTTCCTTGAACCTTTTCTTTTTCTTAAAATATACTATTATATTTTCTCCCATTGACACAGTTCCTAAACATTTTTTAAAAGTTTTGTGTTCCCAATTCTATCCTTCCCTCCCGCTTTCGCCTTTTTGTGAATCCCCTGAGAAAGCCCAGTGCTCAGGAAGCGTTTATTGGTGACTGAAGGGCTGCCCCCGTGCTGGCTCAGGCCCCCATCCCCTCAGACCTGGGAGGCTGGAGCCTTCAGTGGGCTGGAGGTCTCTCAGAGTCAGGGCTCTGTGCGTGCAAAGATCCCAACTAGGACTGACTGGCAAAGGCAGGATGAACAGAAAGGCCCTTTATCTCGATGGGGCAGTCCCTCTGCCACAAAGTGGCCCATTTCACAGAAGTCAGAAGCGCAGCGTAAGTTGAGGGTTACAGAAACCCTATTCGCCTCCAAGATCCTGTGAATCCTTTTAAAACCATTGGCCAACCCGACCTTTACTCCAGATTTGTCTCTGGGGTGTGGGTGGCCTTTGGGGAGCCGGGTCTCGGTTAAGCAATAAATGCTTAAGAAGAAGGGTCTGCCCTGCTTCAAAGGTAAGAAATCAGTATTCCGGGCGGGGTTAAAGGTCCCTGAATCGCCGAGCCTGGGACTGAGGGCTATCAGTCTGTTTCAGGCTTTTCTCAGTCAGCCTGCACCGGGCTGGGACTTCTGGGGGCCATCAAACAATGGCTCAGGTTTCCTAAGCAGATGAGTCAAGGTCGGGGCTTCTCTTACATGCGGTTTTCTCCCAGAGCCTCAGGATGGAGCAGGCCCTTGGCTGAGTCTTGGGCTACTCTAGACTCCATATTGGAGAAGTCCTCAGTTTCCCCTTTCACTCAGGAGTCCCCTCACGCCCAGGTCTGACCCCCCCCATCCCCACCCCCACCCCCCTGCAATAACCTCCTGCATCCAATGGTGTTCGAAGCTCTCAACGTGCCCCACTCCCCCCCCCCCCCTCTTCTTGGACTGGAAAAGTGTGGGAAGGATGGAAACACTTCCCCTGCCCCCCCATTTGGGGCACTTTCCCCGGCATCCCCCAAGCCTGGAATCTCCCCCTTGGCTTTTGTGGTTCCCTTCCCTTTCCCACAAATAGCCAGAAAGCGGCCCTGACCCCTGCTAATTCGGGACTTCACCTCGGTTAATTATTTCCTGTCTCTGTGTGTTTAGCTTGCAAGTTCCCAGCAAGCTGTCACCCATGAGCCCCAGGAGGGGAGGGAAGGGCTTTCTCCTTTCTTCTCTGGCCAGGCACACAGAAGGTGCTTAATGCATGCAGATTGCCTCCGACCTGCACAAACTCACTGATTTTATTCTGATCACAGTCTGAGTGGGGGCTGCCTCTCACTTTCCCCCTTGGCGATCCCAAAGCCAGGGAACAGCTGTGGGCTTCCTGGGGAGGGATGGCAAGGGTGTCCCCAGGGCCTCCCTATCCCGCCTGGGGCCCCAGAGGCGGCAGGCTCCCAGCCGGGTCCCAGCTTCTGGGCTGATGGCCAGAGCTGCGAACGAACGAATGTGGGTCCTTCTGGGGCCTCGGTACCGCCCGTCCGGCTGCCACTCCCAGCTCCTGCTGGCCTCCGCTCCTGACTTTCTGGGGCTCAAGAGCATTTCCCGGTGTTTTCCGGCCATGCCTCACTCTGTGAGCCCATGTAGTTTTTCTTGGCAGAGGTACTTCCTCAGCTCATTTTACAGATGGGGAAACTGAGGCAAACAGGGTCACACAGCCAGCAAATGTCTGAGGCGAGATTTGAACTCAGGATCGTGGCTATCTCTAAGGACATTCGCTGAAGACAGAAAGAAGAAATCCAGAAGCCACAGGAAGGTGGAGCGTGCGGGGGCCAAGAAAGGCCGAGGCATGGCTCCCCAGGGAGGGGACCAGTCTCTGCCTCCAGCTCCAGGGAGTGGAAGGAGTGAGTCAGGCCGGAGCGGCGGCTGACTAATCCTTCTGGACCCAGCCCAGGCTTCCTCTTCAGCAAGTCCCGGTCCTGGGCGGTTCCGGCCCACGTGGGCTTCTGCACTGGCCGGAAACCGGCTCATGTGTGAATCATTTACCTAGTGTGCCCAGGAAGGGTGGAGGCCAGTCCGAGGCAAATGCTTCCCTTAGGGAGAGGCCCTGGAAAGAATTCATTCCCAGGCTGTCCTCCCTCCCTCCCAGACTGTGCTCCACCTGCTTCCCAAACTGTGCTCCACCTGCCTCCTTCCCAGACTGTCCTCTCCTCCCAAACAGACTGTCCTCCACCTGCCTCCAGGATTGTCCTCCACCTGCCTCCAAGACTGCTCCACCTGCCTCCTTCCCAGGCTGTCCTCCCTCCCTCCCAGACTGTCCTCCACCTGCCTCCAAGATTGTCCTCCACCTGCCTCTAAGACTGTGCTCCACCTGCCTCCCAAACTGTGCTCCACCTGCCTCCTTCCCAGACTGTCCTCCCCTCCCAAACAGACTGTCCTCCACCTGCCTCCAAGACTGTGCTCCACCTGCCCCCCAGACTGTCTACCACCTGCCTCCAGGATTGTCCTCCACCTGCCTCCCAGACTGTCCTCCACCTGCCTCCAAGACTGTGCTCCACCTGCTTCCCAAACTGTGCTCCACCTGCCTCCTTCCCAGACTATCCTCCCCTCCCAAGCAGACTGTCCTCCACCTGCCCCCCAGACTGTCTACCACCTGCCTCCAGGATTGTCCTCCACCTGCCTCCCAGACTGTCCTCCACCTCCCTCCCAGACTGTGCTCCACCTGCTTCCCAAACTGTGCTCCACCTGCCTCCTTCCCAGACTATCCTCCCCTCCCAAGCAGACTGTCCTCCACCTGCCTCCAGGATTGTCCTCCACCTGCCTCCAAGACTGCTCCACCTGCCTCCTTCCCAGGCTGTCCTCCCTCCCTCACTGTCCTCCACCTGCCTCCAAGATTGTCCCCCACCTGCCTCCAAACTGTGCTCCACCTGCCTCCCAAACTGTGCTCCACCTGCCTCCTTCCCAGACTGTCCTCCCCTCCCAACCAGCCTGTCCTCCACCTGCCTCCAGGATTGTCCTCCACCTGCCTCCAAGACTGCTCCACCTGCCTCCTTCCCAGGCTGTCCTCCCTCCCTCACTGTCCTCCACCTGCCTCCAAGATTGTCCCCCACCTGCCTCCAAAACTGTGCTCCACCTGCCTCCCAAACTGTGCTCCACTTGCCTCCTTCCCAGACTGTCCTCCCCTCCCAACCAGACTGTCCTCCACCTGCCCTCCAGGATTGTCCTCCACCTGCCTCCAGGATTGTCCTCCACCTGCCTCCCAGACTGTCCTCCACCTGCCTCCAAGACTGTGCTCCACCTGCCTCCCAGACTGTCCTCCACCTGCCTCCAAGACTGTGCTCCACCTGCTTCCCAAACTGTGCTCCACCTGCCTCCTTCCCAGACTGTCCTCCCCTCCCAAACAGACTGTCCTCCACCTGCCTCCAAGACTGTGCTCCACCTGCCTCCTTCCCAGACTGTCCTCCCCTCCCAAACAGACTGTGCTCCACCTGCCTCTGACCCAGAAAAGCCATAGAACAAGATCCGCTTCTTGGCAATGACAGACCCGAAGCTAAGTGAGCAGAACCGCCAGGGTGTTGCCAGGGCGACAAGTACTGGACTGCCCCAGTCTGAGGAAGGGGGGGGATCTGAGCCCAGGATTTTTCTAGGGGATGTGAAAAGCAGCGCGTTAGAAATGCGAGCGCTGGGATGAGGCGCGGTCCTGGGTTTCGGACGCTCCCCGTGCAGTCCCCACGAGGCCGGCTGCGGGGTCTGAGGGGAGGCTCAGTCTCTCCACCTGCTAAATGGGCCATTAGCTCTTCCGTTAGCGGCCCGAGGCCTGGGCGTGCTCCTCCTGCAGCTTTAACCCCTGGGGGCCGTTTCCTGCAGGTCACTAGGCAGTTTTGTCACTCGAGGGCCGGCTCAGGGCCGGACCCTTTGGCTGGGCCTTGGGGCCGTTGGGAGTGAGCGGCCGGCCAGAGAGCTCGGGCCACAGGGGAGAGCCGCAGGGCCGGACGCGCTCCCTCCCCAGAGGACCAGGGTCTCGGCTCTGAACGCCCCAGGCCGGCACCCTTCGGCCGCTCCCCGGCCCTCGCCAGGGGGGCTCGCTTGTGTTGTCCGGCTGAGCGGCCCGAGAGCCCACGGAGCCCGGCCCCTGGCGGGGCAAGGCCAGAGATTCAGACACTCCCAAAGTGAGGCTTCGCCCCGGCCCGATCCCGGGTCCACAAACTCCCCTCGGCGCCCGCTTCTCGCGGGGATCTCCGCCGGCCGGGAAGGCTTCCCAGAAAGGCCTTTCTGCCCGTGGGGCGGCCTCCGGGAGCAGCACCCACCTGGAAAACTCCACCCGCCCCCCGGAGACCGGGGCCTAAACCTTCGGGGTCTGGGCGGCCCCTGGGCGCCATCTTGGGCTCTCCCGGCTCCGCGGTCCACGGATGCCGTGGGATTTGGCTCAGAAGCAGCGTCCGTCGCCGCCGGGTTCCCGCGGCTTTGCCCCCCGTGTGCCGTGGAAGGGCCCAGGGCTCTTGGTGCAGCACAGAGACTGTCTTTTGCACACAGTAGGTACTTAATAAATGCTTGCTGACTGACGATGAGGAGCCGCCCTGACACTGCTTGCTCCTTCCCAGGAATCCCCGCAGATAGCCTGGGCAGAGACTGGACTCCCCCCCGGGAGAAGGGACCCTTTTCTCCAAGCTGGCTCGGAAAGGCTCCTGAGGAAGTGGGGGGCTCCGGGAGGCACCCCGACTTTCTGGTGGTCTGGGGGCTTGGCAGCAGAGGATGCTGTGACCAGGTTTACTTGGGGTAAGGGAACCCCCTGGCTCACCACGGACGTCCTGAGCCCAAAGCAAAGGGGACACGGAGCCCTAACTTTGTCCCCCTGTGGCCCCAAAGGGGCGGGTTTGCCAGGGGAGTGGGGAGTACCGATGGGGGGAAGCCCAAACACGGGGGCTCGTGACCCCGTGCTCCAGGTGAGCCGGAGCGGTGACCGAGGACCCGTAAGTACCAGGCGGGGGCGCCGACGCTCTGGGCCCTGACCGGAAGCCCCCGCAGCGCCTGCGGTGCCAGTTTGAGGCTCCTTGGGAAGGTCACAGAGCAGAACCAAGGCAGACCTTGGGGGGTCAGGGAGGGCGCCAGACCTACGGGGAGCAGCTCCTGTGCCCCAGATTAGGAGCTCTCCCACCTTCCCCGCCACCTCCCTCCACTTCGGCCCCAAGACCGGAGGAAGTCGTGGCCCCGGAAAGGGGTCGCCAGGGCCCAAGGAGCCGTCCCGCCCCGGCTCAGCCGCCTGCTTGGGGGGGGCGAAGCTCTCCTTGGACCCTGGCTGGTCACTAACGTACCGCTGTCCGCGGTCAGTCCCCTCTCCGGGTCACCACTCGCCGGCCAAGGCCAAGCGCAGAACCTCGGGCACCGGCTTCTCGGGGCTCGGCTGCTGGAAGCCCCCCCCGCGCCCACCGCGCACTCCACCAGGTGCTTACACCTCCGCCGTCGTCCACGGCCATCGGCCCGCCCCCTCCCAAGAAGGAGGCGCCCCCGGCTCTTACAAACGGCTCTTTATTTCCGGCCTTCAGACACCGTGGACAGAAAGTCCCTGAGAGGTCCCGGGGTCCGGGGCTTTCTGGACCCATCTTGTTCCCGCCCCGTTGGGTAGGGTTAGGGGTCACTCTCGCTTGGACCTCCGGGGAGGAGGGAGGCACCTGGTGGTGGTCCTGGAGACCAGGAGTGGAGGGGCCGGGGGTCCCTGAGTCCTCTGGGTCCGTCCCCGAGGGGCTCATTCTGTGGGAGAGATGAAGGCGTCAGTGACCGGGGAGAGAGGGGCGGGAGCACGGAGACCCACAGCGGACACGGGCGGGGAGGAAGGGCTGGGGGCCACACGGCGGGGCGGGGGAGGCTGACCTTTGACCGAGGTGAGGGGGGGCGGCTCCGCTGGTGAGATCAGCTGGGAGTTTCTCAGCGCCTCCACCACCCAGGTGAGGAGCTGGTTGCATCGACGGACCTGGAAGGGGGGCTGGGTCAGAAGACCCCGGACGCACCCAAGCCCTCCCCAGCGGCCCCTCCCCAACTGCGCCCGGACCCCCTCTGCCCTGGGTCCACCCCTTCACCCTTCACCTCTCACCTCCAGCTCCATGGCCGCCAGACGATGCTGGTAAGCCTGAATCTGACTCAAATGCTTCAGGGCTGTGTCTACCCTGCGTTTGGGAGGGGAGGGGGAGAAAGCAGGGTCCCCTCAGAGAAGTTGGGGCAGAGGCCTCCCCCTCCCCCTCCCCCCAGGACCCTCCCTCACTTCTGGGACGTCCTCTTCAGCCGCTCCGTGTCGCTCTCCCTCTTGTCCCGGGCTTGGCCCAGGAGGAAGTTCTCCTTCTGCACCGACTCCCAGGTCTGCAGCTCGCGCTCCTCGGCCTGGTTGGACAGGTACAGCCCTGGGCGGGGAGGGGGAGCGAGCGGCCTGAGCGGGGCCCCTGCCCCCCTGCAGACCCCCCCACAGGAGCCCCCCCGCTGAGCCCCTGCCCCCCTGCAGACCCCCCCACAGGAGCCCCCCTGCTGGGCCCCTGCCCCCCTGCAGACCCCCCCACAGGAGCCCCCTCGCCGGGCCCCTGCCCCCCCCGGGCCCCCCACTGGGCCCCTGCCCCCCCCTCGGCCCCCCCCCGGCCCCCCAGCTTACTGGAGGCCTCGTCCGAGGCGGGGCGCTGCCGCCGGGGCCGGCGCTGGCGATTCACTTGGCTCAGCAGGAGGAGGACGTGGGAGACGGCGATGAGGGGCGGGGGCAGCGCCGGGCGGTTGTGGAACTCGCGGATCAGGCCGTAGCGCTGGAACTTCCAGTACTGGTCGCTGTTTCCCTGCACCTTCCCAAAGGTGTGGCTGGGGGACCAACAGGCAGGGGCTCAGAGAGAGAAGTCCCCGGGAGGGGCCGTGATCGGAGCTCGCGGGGGGCGCGGGGTCAGAGGTTATTCTGAGCGAGCGGTCGGCACAGCGACAGAGAAGCCCCGGTCAGGGCAGGGGTCCGCAGGCCGCGGACGTTTTCGTTTTGGGCAGAACCCGCCAGAAAGCAGGGTCTCGGGCTTGGGGGTCTGCGTGAGGGTCCGCGGGCCCGCGAAGGCGGCAGCGCGGGGAGGGCCGGGGGCTGGGCGGGGGCCCAGTGGGGGGGGCTCCAGGGGGGGGGCTGGGCGTGGGCGCACTCACGCCGGAGCGGGGGAGCCCCGTGAGGGCGCCAGGAGCACTGACAGCCCCAAAGGCCTGCGCACAGGGACTCGGGCCCTCGGAGGGGCTCGCTGCGGCGGGGCTGCCATGAGGGAGGCAGTATGGCGGAGCGGGGAAACTGAGGCACGAGCCACGTAGGGAGACCTGCCCCCGTGCGCTGGTGCAGAGTCAGGAGGCCCAGAAGGAGACAGACGGGGGGGGGGTCACCGGACAAAGGGCCACAGGATGGCGGGGCCGCGGGGGCAGCGAAGGAGCGTGGGGAGCACCAGCCCCGAGCTGGGGGGCCCTGCCGAGGAAAGAGCTCTGGGGGGGCCGAGCTCTGGGGGGATGGGCGGGATTTCAGAAGGGGCACGCCCGGGGTGAAGGGTCAGGGGTCACCTGAACATGGCGATGAGAAGGTTGAGCAGGAGCACGTTGGCCACCAGCAGGAAGACGACCAGCAGCAGCAGCACCAGCCAGTTGGCGTAGACGGAGACGCAGGAGCCGGACGGGCTCCCGGGGGGCTGGGCCCACGATCCCAGCTCCTGCGAGCAGTTCTCCTGCTGCATCAGGGTCACTGCGGGCACAGGGTCCGTCAGGCCGGGCCGGGGGGGGCGGGGGCCGGGGGGGGGGGGAGCACGAGGGCCGCTCACCGTCCATGTCCTCCTGGGGCACCTGGCCGAAGATCTGCAGGTAGGGCCGGTAAAAGACGCGCCTCAGGATGGCGAAGAGGTCTCGGTCCTGCGGCCGGAGCAGCCCCTCGGTGGCCACGCCGTAGGCCACGAGCCACACGCCCAGGAAGAAGAGGAAGAAGAAGACGTCCTTCATCTGCAGGACGGGGCGGGGCCGGGAGTGAGGGAGGGTCCGAGAGCCAGCCCCTGCCCCTGTGTCCCCCCCCCTTGCCCAGCCCCCTCCTCACCATCTTGTTCACGATCACAATCTTGGGTCCGAGCTGCTTATTGACCGTGAAGATGTGCAGGAGGCGGAGCGTGAAGACCATGAAGTCCAGGCAGAGCACGGCCCGGCCCAGCTGGTACAGCCCCGGGATCAGCCTGCGCGGGAGGGAGGGAAGCTGCCACCGAGAAGCCCCTGCGCCCGGTCCTGGGGCGAGGGGCTCCCGACCGTGGGAGGATGGGGCGAGGGGACAGCCCCTAAGGGGGGGGCAGTGAGGGGGGGGGCCCCAAGGGACGGGGGCAGTGAGGGGGGGAGGGCCCCAAGGGAGGGGGGCAGCGAGGGGGGCAGGCCCTAAGGGGGGGGGCAGGGCCCCAAGGGATGGGGGGGCAGTGAGGGGGGGAGGGCCCCAAGGGAGGGGGGGCAGCGAGGGGGGCAGGGCCCCAAGGGAGGGGGGGCAGCGAGGGGGGCAGGGCCCCAAGGGAGGGGGGGCAGCGAGGGGGGCAGGGCCCCAAGGGAGGGGGGGCAGCGAGGGGGGCAGGGCCCTTAGGGAGGGGGGCAGTGAGGGGGGCAGGGCCCTAAGGGAGGGGGGGGGCAGCGAGGGGGGCAGGGCCCTTAGGGAGGGGGGCAGCGAGGGGGGCAGGGCCCTAAGGGAGGGGGGGGCAGCGAGGGGGGCAGGGCCCTTAGGGAGGGGGGCAGCGAGGGGGGCAGGGCCCTTAGGGAGGGGTGCTGGGGGCCTGGGCTGGGAACACGCAGCGCCCAGGGCAGCATGGGAGGGGCCCAGGATGCCCCCGAATGGCGGGCCTGGCTCGGGGGGGGCGAGGCCGCCCTTGGGGTGCAGACCCCTCCGAGGCCCCGGGTGACCGGGGGGCGCACGCACCGGCAGCCGATGCCCAGCAGGAAGAGGCTGAGCGCCACCAGGTCGCACTGGTTCCAGGTGTCGGCCAGGTAGAGGCGCAGCCGCCGGTGCAGAGGCATCTTCCCGGGCTCCAGCACGGGGCCCCCGCTGAGGTTGCCCCAGCCCCCCGACAGCCCCTGCCGCAGCTCCTCGCACAGCAGCGTGAAGACCCAGGCGTAGAGCAGGAACTCGGTGGCGCTGGGCGCCGCGGGCCGGATCTCCAGCAGCAGGACCCGGGCGAAGAGCAGAAGGAACAGCAGGTAGCTGACCACGTTGCCCAGGAAGACCGTCACCGGCGCCGTCCAGAACTGGGACCAGCGCCGCAGGCAGCGCGCCCACCGCTGCCGGTCCCGCAGGCAGCTCCAGGCGGCCCCGGGCTGCCCCGGCGTGACCGTCCCCGGCTTCTCCGAGATGTCCCCCAGCCTGCGGGGGGGGCGAGGTGGCAGTCACCCGGGAGCCCGGCCCCCCACCCGCGGGCCCCCCGGAAGCCCCCAGCCCAGGCTCACCCCGAGGGGCTGTCCACGGCGCCGTCATCCACATTCGGCCCCCACTGTTCTCTCTTCAGCGGCTTCTCCTCCAGGGGTCTGCAGGCGTTTGGTTCGGGGAAGGACAGAGGAAAGCAATCAGGGGAAACTGAGGCCCGGAGACGTCCCGCGAGGGTCGGGGGTGACTGGAAAGCAGAGACCCAGGGACGGCGCGGGGGCCCGGCCCGGCATGGGGAAGCTCACCTGAAGGTGATGAGGTTGGTGTAGATGAACAGGGGGCAGAAGAAGGTGAGAAGCAGCGCCCAGACGGGGGTGTTGCTGTCCATCTCTCCCCACCACTTCTCGGTCAGCAGGGTCTGGGGGCAGGGCACGGGGGTTAGGGCCCTGGGGGAGCCACGGCCCCCAGGGAGGGGGGCACTCCCCGTGGCACTTCCAACAGAAAATGGGGCAGTCCTGCGCCCGCTGCTACGGCTCCAATCCATCCTCCCCTGCCTCCACCTCCCTCGCTCAGCTCTCAAAGGCATTTCCGGGGCTCTCCGGGCCTCCAGAAGGCCGGCCCCCCATGGCCTCCCGGCCCCCCATGGCCTCCCGGCCCCCCCATGGCCTCCCGGCCCCCCCATGGCCTCCCGGCCCCCCCATGGCCTCCCGGCCCCCCATGGCCTCCCGGCCCCCCCATGGCCTCCCGGCCCCCCCATGGCCTCCCGGCCCCCCATGGCCTCCCGGCCCCCCCATGGCCTCCAGGCCCCCCATGGCCTCCCGGCCTCCCATGGCCTCCCGGCCCCCCCATGGCCTCCCGGCCCCCCCATGGCCTCCCGGCCCCCCCATGGCCTCCCGGCCCCCCCATGGCCTCCCGGCCCCCCCATGGCCTCCCGGCCCCCCATGGCCTCCCGGCCCCCCATGGCCTCCCGGCCCCCCCATGGCCTCCCGGCCCCCCCATGGCCTCCCGGCCCCCCATGGCCTCCCGGCCCCCCCATGGCCTCCCGGCCCCCCATGGCCTCCAGGCCCCCCATGGCCTCCCGGCCCCCCCATGGCCTCCCGGCCCCCCATGGCCTCCCGGCCCCCACACCCTGGGTCATTCCGCAAGACTGGCTCCGGCTGTCAAACCGGCAACCGGGGCTTCCTGTGGTGCCCGCCGCCTCGGCCCGACAGAGAGACTCGGGGCCTCCAGGGGGAGGCCCCCGTGGCCGCAGGACCCAGGCCGCCTTCCCCGCGGGCTGGGGGATCTCCTGCCCTCTGTCATAATCGCACCCGGCGGGGAAAGGGGAGGATTCCGCTCCAGAGGACGGCCTTCCATCACGTCTTATTAAACTCGGGCCCTCGCCGCCCCCGGCCAGCGACGTGGCCTCTGATTCAGTGCAAGATTGTCCTCCCGGAGCTAGAGTTCCCACCTGTCCCCCCCAAATCCGTCTCTGCTGACCCGCCCCAAAGCGCTTCCTCCCAGGCCCCTCGCTCGTCTTCTCTACAGACCTGACGAGTAGGCCCGCCTTTCCTGTCCCCGACAGCCCCGACCCTGGGGGTCCCACGAAGGCCTTCCAGCCTGGCGTGGAATCACTCCCACGCCACCCGGTCCCCCCAGATTCTCTTAGCAAACTCGCCTGGCTCTTCGGCGCTCCTGATCTACCAGTTAGCAATGAAAAAAGGAGATGCTGTCTGTGGACTGAAGGTCACCCCCACCTGCCTCAGTTTCCCCAAGCGTAAAATGGGAATAACAGAAGCACCTCCCCCTCCCAGGTGGCCAGGGAATAAAATTAGCCAGCTGGAAAGCACTCTGCAGATCTCGGCGCCCCTCTAAGTGCCAGGCACTGCCCACTGACCTGGGCCCTTTCACTAAGCACCTTTAAAGCCATCCTCCCTCTGACTCGGACCCAAGTCCTGAGCAGTGTCTTCTGGGCTCCCTTTGGCCGCCAAGTGCTAATGCCCCTTGGGAGTCCTCTTGGAAACTGGCCCGGGGGCCCCCGCTGCTCCTCTCCTTACGGGGGGCCGGCCATTGGGAGCTCCACAGAGGGGCCGAGGAGGCTTCCCCTGATCCTCAGCTCTCCTGCTCCATGCTATTCTGTGGGGCTTTCTTTTCCTGTCTCTCTCTGCTCGTTTCTTTCTCCTCTGTTTCTTTCTCTTTTTCTGTCTCCTCCCTCCTTCCCCTTTTCCATCTCCTCTCTCTGCCTCCCTCGCTTCCCTCGTCTCTTGTCCGTCTCTGTCCTCCCCTCATCTGTTTCTCTGTTGTTTTTTTTGTGTCTATCTCTTCTCTCTCTTTCTATGTCTCTTTCCTATTTCTTTTTGTCTCTCCCTCCCCCTCTGTCCTTTCCTTTCTGTCTTTTGTCTCTCCCCCCTCCCTCCTTCCCTGTCTCGTCTCTCTCTGTCCCTCCCCCCTCTTTCTTTCATCCCTCTCTTCCACCTCCCAGGACCTCAGTTCCCAACTCAGGACTCCTTCCTACCTCTCTGGAACTTTGTTTCACCCAGACGTTCTTCCGGGTTTCCAGAGCCCCTCGCCTCCCCTGTCTCAGGAGGACGAGCAGCCACGCTTTGCGCCCAGACAGACCGCCGCCCTCCCATCCCTCAGATTCTCTGTGCTCTGTACGGGCTGAGAGGGAGATCTCCATCCTTGTCCATTCTTGGACGGTCGTTTCTGTGGCGAGCGGCTAAGGCTGCACTTAGCACACAGCAGGCACTTAATAAATGCCTCCTGACTGAGCGGAGGACTGCGACAGCTGACACGGGGCCTTGCATGCCAGAGTCCCCCCCTGCTCCGGAGCTCTTCCCCATGTGAACCTGACCCTTCATTTCCTCCTCTTCCAAACCGAATTTTTCTTCAGGTCCTCCGTGTTGTGGTATCCGGTTGGGTCCAATTCTGCCCAGCCCTTCACGCCCCGGCAGCCAGGCGGCCACCTCCCTCTCCGGTGAGGACCCCGGGGACCCCAAGGCAGCTGGCTAACCCCAGCCTCGGCAGACTCAGCGAGTCCTCCTGCTTCCTGCATTATCCCCTGCAGCGCCCCCCGCTGCCCACGTCCTTCATGGCTCCTCAAATTTCCGGTCCCAGACTGTAGCCTCTGTAGGTCCAGCTAAAGGCCAGCTGGGAAGTGGCCGGAGGGGCTGCCCGTGCCCTCCCGAGGGCTCCAACTTGCCGTGCTCCCCTTCCCAGCATGGCGCCTCAGGCCACCCTGGACTCGGGACCCAGGAGGACACCTTCTCTGCCTCTGGGAACCCCGTGGTCCCCGGCTTTCCCTTTAGCTCGCCCCCAGGGCCTGATGCCCCCTGCAGTGTTGGCCGTTTCTCCCCGTCCCTGGTACAGATATGTAAGACAGAAACGGCCGAGGAAGGGGGGGCTTCCTGGCTCTGTGCCCGGCGGGTGCAGGTTCCCTGCGGTGCCATGTACCTGCACCCCATCCTGGGCGAAGAAGGCCCTCGCATCCCCTTGCGTTGCCAGCTGGAGGCAGGTGGCCCCTCCCCAGATCGGGGTCCGGCGCAGGAGCAGGCGGGTGGTCCGGGACTCGCTGTTTTGGAGACACTCTGAAAACAGACCTACACAAAGAAAAACGGAGGTTGGGGGTCTTCCCTCTGCACCCAGGGGTCCCCCAATCCCTGGCCCGGGAACCATCAGAAAGGGCCTTGGAAGCCCTCTCGGTCTGAGGGCAGAGGGGCAAGGGGCCCGCCTGGGGGAACCTCTCCAGCCCCGGAGCTCCCGGAGCGGGGAATGCCGCCCTGAGCGCCATCCTGGCTCCACTCCGCTCCCGGACCCCCGAGACCCGGGCATACCCATGGCGAGACCCTCAAATTTGGCCGCCAGCTCCTTTCTCTTGGCAGTCTCGTCGGCCTCGGCCTCCAGGCGGGCCAGGACGCGAAGCAGGAGGCAGGAACCCAGGGCAGAGGCCAGAGAATCACTCCCCTAGAGGGGACAGAAGGATCAGAGGCCCCAGAACCCCACCCCGGACCCCGGGGCCCAAGGCCTAGACCTCACCATCTCCCAGAAGTACACGGCCATCTGAGCCCGATTCAGAAACAGGGCCCAGAGCAGCAGGTCAATCCAGGGGGCCTGCCTGAGGGTGGCGTCCGACGTGGCGTCGGTCAGGAGGCACATCTGGGGAGAAGAAGATGGCTCAGAGGGGCCAGGTGCCCCGCGGGGACCCTCCCCCCAGGGCCCATGTCCGAAGGGCCACCCTTACGTTTTCCCGACGGCTCCCGCTCAGGGCCAGCTCCAGGCTGTCCCCTGTGGTGTCCGCCTGGTACCGGGGCGCGCAGGTGGACCCGAGCAGGTCGTGAAGAAGCCGCCCCACGTCCTGCAGGTACACGTCTCGCAGCGGGGAGGTCGGGGGCACGCCCGGGGCGGCGGGCTCCTTGCGGCCTCCGTCGGCCGCGGGGCCGCGGGCTATCCGGTCCAGCAGGTGTCGCAGCAGCGAGCCCAAAGGGGCCGTGGAGTAGAGCTGGCCCAGCCGAGCCGGGGACAGGAAGGAGCCGAGGCTCAGGCCCCGGGAGATGAGCAGGCGCACGAACTCCGGCTGGTCGTTCACCAGAGCATCCTGGAGGGAGGCCTCCAGGTGGGAGGACTGCAAGGGGGGCACAGGCCGTCAGCTAAGGGGCGTGGGCTGGGGGAGGGGGGATAGAGGAAGGGGACAGAGCAGGTGGGAGAAAGATGGTGGAGGGAGGGGGGAACAGGCTAGGGACACGTCCAAGGACAGACAGACGGAAGGAGGGGGACAGGGAGCACACAGAAGGACGGGCAGAGGACAGACACATAAAGGGAAGAGCAGACCGGGCATCCGGAGATGGACGGGGCGCACAAGGCCCAGAGACCGGAGCGCGCCCATCAGGCCCCGCACAGACAGCCCCCCGCCCAGTCCCGTCCCACCACTCCCCCCCCACCTTCCACTTGATGTCCCCTCGAAAGATCTCGCTCTGCGCAATGTCCACGCGGTTCCAGGTCACGGCCAGGCGTAACTCGTCCATGTACGCGGACGCTTCTGAGCTGCCACAGGCTGCCAGGGGTGAGAAGGGGGGGAGGGGAGGATCAGTCCGGCCGCAGGACCCCGGCCCCAGCAGCAGGTGGGCCTGAGGAGGAAGCGATGTCGGGCCCTCTCCCGCCTCCGGCGCAGAAGGCGAGGACGGGGCCGTGGGCCGGGGCCCCAAACCAGGGGTTCTCTCAACAGCGAGAGCTCAGAGAGAGGGAGGGCACAGAGGGGGCACCTCGGGCTGAGATGCAGGAGGGGCAAAGCGCGCAGGGGGCGCTGCGGCCAAGGAGGCCGGGACGGGAGGGGGAGGAGCGCCTCACCCTTCACCAGGGCTCTCAGCACCACGGTCTCGAACTCCTCGGGCCCGTCCTCGGACGAGTAGACGGTCAGCATCTCCCGGCGCGTCATGATCCTCTCCACCTGCGCTAGACCCAAGGGGAGGCGCCTGAGCAAGGCCTTCGTTCCCGCGCCTCTGCTGGGCTCGGGCCCACCCCGGGGCCCCCTGGGGGGCGGGCTCCCCGCGCCTTCTAGGAGTCGGGCTGGGTTTTATTCCTACAACTGATCGGAGCCGTTGGGCGCCTTCGGGGGCTGAGAACCGAACGGCGGAACATTCAGGACAGAGATGCTGTTCCAAGTGGTGCAACAGACACAGAGCTCAGTAGTATAGGTTCCCAGCCTGTCCTCCCTGAGCCCCTCAGCCTGTCCTCCCTGAGTCTTTCAGCCCTTCTCCCTGAGCTCCTCAGCCCTCCTCCCTGAGCCCCTCAGCCTGTCCTCCCTGAGCCCCTCAGCCCTCCTCCCTGAGCCTTTCAGCCCTCCTCCCTGCACCCCTCAGCCCTCCTCCCTGAGCCCCTCAGCCCTCCTCCCTGAGTCCCTCAGCCCTCCTCCCTGCGCCCCTCAGCCCTCCTCCCTGAGCCCCTCAGCCCTCCTCTCTGCACCCCTCAGCCCTCCTCCCTGAGCCCCTCAGCCCTCCTCCCTGCGCCCCTCAGCCCTCCTCCCTGCGCCCCTCAGCCCTCCTCCCTGAGCCCCTCAGCCTGTCCTCCCTGAGCCCCTCAGCCCTCCTCCCTGAGCCCCTCAGCCCTCCTCCCTGAGCCCCTCAGCCCTCCTCCCTGCACCCCTCAGCCCTCCTCCCTGCGCCCCTCAGCCCTCCTACCTGCGCCCCTAGGGCCTCAAGATCGCCCTTGGGAAAGAAGCGCCGGATGCGGTCAGTGATTCCCGCGCTCTGGGTCATGAAGGACGAGGAGTCCCGAACCGCCGCGGCTTCCCCCAGGATCTCGGCCAGACAGTCGGCGGCGCCCCCGGACCCGGCCACCAGCAGGCAAGGCAGCTGAGCTCGGGTGGCGTCTTCCACGCGCTGCGGGTCGAGGGTCCTTAGCTCCCGCCCTCCCGGTCAGACCCTCGGCCGCAGCCCGGCCCCACCCGAGCCCGTGGGGCCCCTTTGCCCAGCTCTGCCCCCGACTGGCAGCCCTTCCCGGGAGCGCCCCCATACCTGTAGCATGCTCTCGTTTCCGTCAATGAGGAGCAGCAGGACGGGGATGTCGATGCCGGTGCCTGAGGGGACACGGGGAGAGCTCCGGACCACTGCGGCCCCCAGGGCCCCCCTCCCGAGGCGGCGCTCAGGGCTCACCTCGAATCCCAGTCTTCTGCCGGGAGATGTAGGACTCCAGCTTGGCCCGGAAGCGCGTCTCGCCCCCGAAGATGCCGTAGGTCCCGTCGTCCACCAGGAAGAAGGCCGAGTAGTTATAGTCCAGCGGGCACTGGGTGACGTCCTTCAGGCCCTTCTGCCAGTAGTAGCGGGCCGGGAACACACCCTGGGCGGGGATGCCGGGTCAGAGCCCCGCCCCTGCGACAGCCCCTCCCCCAGGACCGAGGGCCCCCCCCCCAGGACCCAGGGCTCTCCCCCCTGCAGAGCGGCCCCTCCCCCAGGACCCAGGGCCCCCCCAGGTGCAGAGCGGCCCCTCCCCCAGGACCCAGGGCCCCCCCAGGCGCAGAGCGGCCCCTCCCCCAGGACCCAGGGCTCTCCCCCCTGCAGAGCGGCCCCTCCCCCAGGACCCAGGGCTCTCCCCCCTGCAGAGCGGCCCCTCCCCCAGGACCCAGGGCCCCCCCAGGTGCAGAGTGGCCCCTCCCCCAGGACCCAGGGCCCCCCCAGGCGCAGAGCGGCCCCTCCCCCAGGACCCAGGGCCCACCCTAGGCGCAGAGCGGCCCCTCTCCCAGGACCCAGAGCGGCCCCTCCCCCAGGACCCTCCCCCAGCAACTCCTCCCCTCAGGAACCCCCTCGGGCGGGGCCTCACCTTGGGGTTGATGAGCATCTCCCGGTGCCGCACTACCCCCCAGGGGGCCACGCCCATGGCCACCACCTTGGTGGAGCCGGAGCCCGCCATGTTGTGGTCCTGCACCGCCACCCCCACGTGCCGGCTGATGCCCGTGTGCAGCCCCCCGGTCATGATCCAGGCCCCTGGCGGGAAGAGGGCGGGCTGGGGCTCAGGGCCGGGCCGCGGGCACACGGAGACAGAGACAGACACACACAGAGACACACAGAGACACGCACTCACACCCCCCAGGACGCTCTGAGGCATTCAAAGGGATCTGGGGGCGTCCCCTCCAACTCCCGCCCGGAGGCAAGGCCAGAGCCCGGGGCGCACTCAGGGCCGCTCTCGGTGGGGGGGGGAGGGAAGAGAGGCCAGAGCCCGGGGCGCACTGCTCTCTCTCGGTGGGGGGGAGGGAAGAGAGGCCAGAGCTCGCCGGCGCAGGAGCGGGAGGAGGGGCTCTGGGGGGGGTGGGGGCGGCTCACCGGTGCTGAGCGCGGCCCTCACCAGGCCTTGGCGCAGCAGGTCCCTGAGCCAGGGCTGCAGCTTGGAGCCCGCGGAGCCGCCCAGCACGGACACCACCAGGTTGGGGGCCGGGAAGCCCCAGGTGCGGGTGACCAGGGAGTAGGCCGCCGCTGGGTCTGTCCGGTCCGACAGCCGAATGAACTGCTCGGGGAGACAGAGGCGGCGGGCGCTCACCCCTGCCCCCCCCCCAGCTGGGCCAGCGGCCCCCTCCCCCCCGCCCCCTCCCACACGCAGGGCAGCGGCACCTTGCTGAAGCTCTGGCCGGTCCCGTGGAAGTCCAGGTCTCCATAGGCATCGGTGGGCTGCTCCGTGGTGTGGGCGTCGCTGTTCCACACGGTGACCACGGCGGCTCCGAAGGCGTCTTCCACGGCCACGGCGGAGTGGTACTTCCGATTCCGGCCACACTGGCACCGGCCGCTGCTGCGTGGGGAACAGGAAGGGGGGGGGACCGGACTTGGAGCCTGGGGCCCCTCGGACTTGGAGCCTGGGGCCCCTCGGACTTGGAGCCTGGGGCCCCTCGGACTTGGAGACTGGGGCCCCTCGGACTTGGAGCCTGGGGACCCTCGGAGTTAGAGACTCGGGGCCCCTCAGACTTGGAGACTGGGGACCCTCGGACTTGGAGCCTGGGGACCCTCGGACTTGGAGACTGGGGCCCCTCGGACTTGGAGCCTGGGGACCCTCGGACTTGGAGCCTGGGGCCCCTCGGACTTGGAGCCTGGGGCCCCTCGGACTTGGAGCCTGGGGCCCCTCGGACTTGGAGCCTGGGGCCCCTCGGACTTGGAGACTGGGGCCCCTCGTACTTGGAGACTGGGGCCCCTCGGACTTGGAGACTGGGGCCCCTCGGACTTGGAGCCTGGGGACCCTCGGAGTTAGAGACTCGGGGCCCCTCAGACTTGGAGACTGGGGACCCTCGGACTTGGAGCCTGGGGACCCTCGGACTTGGAGACTGGGGCCCCTCGGACTTGGAGACTGGGGCCCCTCGGACTTGGAGCCTGGGGACCCTCGGAGTTAGAGACTCGGGGCCCCTCAGACTTGGAGACTGGGGACCCTCGGACTTGGAGCCTGGGGACCCTCGGACTTGGAGACTGGGGCCCCTCGGACTTGGAGACTGGGGCCCCTCGGACTTGGAGACTGGGGCCCCTCGGACTTGGAGCCTGGGGACCCTCGGAGTTAGAGACTCGGGGCCCCTCAGACTTGGAGACTGGGGACCCTCGGACTTGGAGCCTGGGGACCCTCGGACTTGGAGACTGGGGCCCCTCGGACTTGGAGACTGGGGCCCCTCGGACTTGGAGCCTGGGGACCCTCGGAGTTAGAGACTGGGGACCCTCGGAGTTAGAGACTCGGGGCCCCTCAGACTTGGAGACTGGGGACCCTCGGACTTGGAGCCTGGGGACCCTCGGACTTGGAGACTGGGGCCCCTCGGACTTGGAGACTGGGGCCCCTCGGACTTGGAGCCTGGGGACCCTCGGAGTTAGAGACTGGGGACCCTCGGAGTTAGAGACTCGGGGCCCCTCAGACTTGGAGACTGGGGACCCTCGGACTTGGAGCCTGGGGACCCTCGGAGTTAGAGACTGGGGACCCTCGGACTTGGAGACTGGGGACCCTCGGACTTGGAGCCTGGGGACCCTCGGAGTTAGAGACTGGGGACCCTCGGACTTGGAGACTGGGGACCCTCGGACTTGGAGCCTGGGGACCCTCGGAGTTAGAGACTGGGGACCCTCGGACTTGGAGACTGGGGCCCCTCGGACTTGGAGCCTGGGGACCCTCGGACTTGGAGCCTGGGGACCCTCGGACTTGGAGCCTGGGGACCCTCGGAGTTAGAGACTCGGGGCCCCTCAGACTTGGAGACTGGGGCCCCTCGGACTTGGAGACTGGGGCCCCTCGGACTTGGAGACTGGGGCCCCTCGGACTTGGAGCCTGGGGACCCTCGGAGTTAGAGACTCGGGGCCCCTCAGACTTGGAGACTGGGGACCCTCGGACTTGGAGCCTGGGGACCCTCGGACTTGGAGACTGGGGCCCCTCGGACTTGGAGCCTGGGGACCCTCGGACTTGGAGCCTGGGGCCCCTCGGACTTGGAGCCTGGGGCCCCTCGGACTTGGAGCCTGGGGCCCCTCGGACTTGGAGCCTGGGGCCCCTCGGACTTGGAGACTGGGGCCCCTCGTACTTGGAGACTGGGGCCCCTCGGACTTGGAGACTGGGGCCCCTCGGACTTGGAGCCTGGGGACCCTCGGAGTTAGAGACTCGGGGCCCCTCAGACTTGGAGACTGGGGACCCTCGGACTTGGAGCCTGGGGACCCTCGGACTTGGAGACTGGGGCCCCTCGGACTTGGAGACTGGGGCCCCTCGGACTTGGAGCCTGGGGACCCTCGGAGTTAGAGACTCGGGGCCCCTCAGACTTGGAGACTGGGGACCCTCGGACTTGGAGCCTGGGGACCCTCGGACTTGGAGACTGGGGCCCCTCGGACTTGGAGACTGGGGCCCCTCGGACTTGGAGACTGGGGCCCCTCGGACTTGGAGCCTGGGGACCCTCGGAGTTAGAGACTCGGGGCCCCTCAGACTTGGAGACTGGGGACCCTCGGACTTGGAGCCTGGGGACCCTCGGACTTGGAGACTGGGGCCCCTCGGACTTGGAGACTGGGGCCCCTCGGACTTGGAGCCTGGGGACCCTCGGAGTTAGAGACTGGGGACCCTCGGAGTTAGAGACTCGGGGCCCCTCAGACTTGGAGACTGGGGACCCTCGGACTTGGAGCCTGGGGACCCTCGGAGTTAGAGACTGGGGACCCTCGGACTTGGAGACTGGGGACCCTCGGACTTGGAGCCTGGGGACCCTCGGAGTTAGAGACTGGGGACCCTCGGACTTGGAGACTGGGGACCCTCGGACTTGGAGCCTGGGGACCCTCGGAGTTAGAGACTGGGGACCCTCGGACTTGGAGACTGGGGCCCCTCGGACTTGGAGCCTGGGGACCCTCGGACTTGGAGCCTGGGGACCCTCGGACTTGGAGCCTGGGGACCCTCGGAGTTAGAGACTCGGGGCCCCTCAGACTTGGAGACTGGGGCCCCTCGGACTTGGAGACTGGGGACCCTCATATTGGAAACGCGGGTCCAGAGGCAGCTGCAGGGGCAGCAGCCCCTCAAGCACGGGGCGCCCACAATCCCGGGGCCCGGCGCTCCCTGCCCGGAGAGCCACAGGTGGGGGCTCGGGATTCCGGGCCAGCCTTACCCGGGGCTGCTGAGATCCGCCACGAAGGTTGTACAGATCTTCTTCTTGAAGATTCGTGGGATCCACCTCTGGGGACGGGGTGCGGACACCGGCTGAGCCCCGGACGCTCGGGCAACCTGCTCCCCGGAGACCCCTGGCTTCCTGGGGAGCCCCTCCCCCAACCTCCATCAGCCGGCAAGGGACTCAGACCATTCCGCGGGACTGGGGGCCCCGCCCCTCCCCCTCCCAGCTGCCGGCACCCGCGCCCGCCCCGTCCCCCCACCCCCACCCCGGCATCCGCGCCCTCGGGGCCCCGGGGGTCCCGCGCCCGCCCCGTCCCCCCGGAACCCCGGCATCCGCGCCGCCAGATCCAGCCCCTTCCACGAGGACGCGGCGCTGTGGGCCCCTCGCTCCTGCAGAGAGCCAGGCTTAGCGGGCGCCCCGGGCTCCGGCAGGGACCCGACCCGTACCTGCGCCTTCCCGGGCCCCGCCATGTCTCCTGGCCGTCTCCGCGCCGGCCTCGGGCCTCACCCTCCGCCGCCCTGCCCCGCCGGCCCAGAACCGGCTCCGTCACATCCAGCCCTCGCCAGCCTGCCTCCTCCGGACCTCCCCCGGGGGCGGGGACGGGGCGCGGCGTGGAGAACTCTGCCCCCAGGAGGAAGAGCTGCACATTGTGCCTGACGGATCGCGGGAGCGCTGCACGATGGGAGGGGGGGGCGCTGCGGGAGGTGGCCCGGGGAGGGAGGGGGCGCTGAGGGAGGTGGCCCGGGGAGGGAGGGAGGGAGGACGGCAGGAGGTGGCCCGGGGAGAGAGGGGGGCGCTGCGGGAGGTGACCCGGGGAGGGAGGGAGGGAGGACGGCAGGAGGTGGCCCGGGGAGAGAGGGGGCGCTGCGGGAGGTGACCCGGGGAGGGAGGGAGGGAGGACGGCTGGAGGTGGCCCGGGGAGGGAGGGGGCGCTGCGGGAGGTGACCCGGGGAGGGAGGGAAGGAGGACGGCTGGAGGTGGCCCGGGGAGGGAGGGGGCGCTGCGGGAGGTGGCCCGAGGAGAGAGGGGGCGCGGCACGAGGTGGCACCGGGAGGGAGGGAGGGGGCGCGGCGTGGAGAACTCTGCCCCCAGGAGGAAGAGCTGCACATCGTGCCTGACGGAGCGCGGGAGCGCTGCACGATGGGAGGGGGGGCGCTGCGGGAGGTGGCCCGGGGAGGGAGGGGGCGCTGCGGGAGGTGGCCCGGGGAGGGAGGGGGCGCGGCACGAGGTGGCACCGGGAGGGAGGGAGGGGGCGCGGCGTGGAGAACTCTGCCCCCAGGAGGAAGAGCTGCACATCGTGCCTGACGGAGCGCGGGAGCGCTGCACGATGGGAGGGGGGGCGCTGCGGGAGGTGGCCCGGGGAGGGAGGGGGCGCTGAGGGAGGTGGCCCGGGGAGGGAGGGAGGGAGGACGGCAGGAGGTGGCCCGGGGAGAGAGGGGGCGCTGCGGGAGGTGACCCGGGGAGGGAGGGAGGGAGGACGGCTGGAGGTGGCCCGGGGAGGGAGGGAGGGAGCGGCACGAGGTGGCCCCGGGAGGGAGGGAGGGGGGCGCGGCGTGGAGAACTCTGCCCCCAGGAGGAAGAGCTGCACATCGTGCCGGGAAGGAGCGCGGGAGCGCTGCACGATGGGAGGGGGGGGGCGCTGCCGGAGGTGGCCTGGGGAGGGAGGGAGGGAGGACGGCAGGAGGTGGCCCGAAGAGAGAGGGGGCGCTGCGGGAGGTGGCTCCGGGGAGGGAGGGGGCGCTGCCGGAGGTGGCCTGGGGGAGGGAGGGAGGGAGGACGGCAGGAGGTGGCCCGAGGAGAGAGGGGGCGCTGCGGGAGGTGGCTCCGGGGAGGGAGGGGGCGCTGCCGGAGGTGGCCTGGGGAGGGAGGGAGGGAGGACGGTACGAGGTGGCCCCGGGAGGGAGGGAGGGAGCACGGCCCGAGGTGGCCCCGGGAGGGAGGGGGCGCTGCGGGAGGTGGCCTGGGGAGGGAGGGAGGGAGGACGGCAGGAGGTGGCCCCGGGAGGGAGGGAGCGAGGACGGCAGGAGGTGGCCCCGGGAGGGGCCCACGTCTGTGTCCCCGGGAGAGAGGCTGAAATGCCCCAACAAACCACCGGACCCGAGAAATCCGGAAATGGGTAGTTTGGCCCCGGGAGAGAGAGAGACCTCGGAGACTCACAGCTGGCTCTGAGGGGGGCGGGGGGGGGGGGGAGGGAGAAGGGCAGGGAGGCACAGGGAGCGGAGGCTGAGGCCGAAGCGGGCGCGGAGATGCGGAGCAGCGGAGGGAGACAGGGAGGCGGCAGAAAGAAGGCCGCAGCACTCCCAAAGGCTTGTCTCCTTCTGGGCCTCAGTTTCCCCTCTGCTGCAGGGAGAACGTTGGGCTCCGGGATGACCACGCCCCGGACTGGCTCTGGGGCATTCAGCCGGAGCCAGTTACCGGAGGAACAGCCTCCCGAAGTGCCCGGCGGGTGCGGCACCTGCCCCGGCTCCACAGCGGGCTCCTCCCGTGAGGCCTTTCCCCAAGCCATTTGATGGGACCCCAGTATAAAGGCACCAGAAATTCGGCTAAAAAGCAAACGCTTGCTGGTCCCAAAGCAGAGAATGCCTTTTCACAGTTGGACCCCCACCACTTGCACTGTTCATTCCGCCCGCTGGCGTCCCATGAGACCCGGCCTCCATTTTGACTTGGAGAATTAAATCCCGGAAGAGCCGCGGCCTCTCACTGTTACCCACTTGGTCCCCCCCACGTTCAGCTCCCCGAGCCCTGGGCCGAGCCAGGGTTCTAGAGGCTCTTTGCCTGGGAGGCAAAGGCTGGAGAAGGACCAGGCCCGGGCGGCAGGGCGGGAAATGCCCGGCTGGGGTCTCCCGGCCCACGCCCCAGTCCTGGGTACGGACACACAGTTGTCTCAGAAAGTACAGAAGGAGACGCAGAGGCCGCGGGAGGGAACAGCTGAGGCTGTAACCGGAGCCGCTCACCTGCCCCGGCCTTGCTCTGCGGGTATTTTTAACCCATGCCCACTGAGGGCTCCTGGCTGGAGCGGACAGGGGCCAGGGTGTCTCGGCCTCATCTCCACCCCCAGCTTGGGCCCCGGCCTGGGCGTGACCCGGGCCACCAGCCTGGGCGGGATGTCCCCCTTGTGCCAGAGTCGCCCCCTGCCTGACCCCCAGGGGGGCCGGGCCTGAGGCCCAGGCAGGGAATAGGCGAGGAGGGGAGGGGAGGGCAGGCGGCCCGAGGCCAGGCCCAGAATAGACGCGGCGTCCGAGGTAAAATTAGCCCAATGAGAGGGTGGGGGCTGAGACTAGCCCACTGAGGCCGAGCTCAGAGGGCATCAGGACCTGGAGGAGATAGCCCCGGGAAGGCAGTGGCCACTGGTCACCGAGCCCCGGGCACAGGAGGGTCTCGGGGAGAGAGCAGCCCCACGGAGAGCGGGAGCCCGGCTGACCCTCATGGCGCCCCTTCGGCCAGGTCTCCGATGCGTCCTCTTCCTCCTCCTGCTGTCCACCTCCCGGACCCCCGCCGGCCTCTCCAGAGCCCTGGCCCTGAACCCCCCGGGAGGGCCTGAGCATGGAAGCCAGCCCCACCACGTGGTCCCCCCCGCCCAAGGACCACAGGGAGGACGAGGACACCTCGGCAGAGTCTGGCCTCTGGGGGGCCCAGCGAGAGCAGGCTGAGCACAGCCACCCTAAGGACAAGCCCGGGGAGCACGGGCACTGGGGCGGAGAAGAGGAAGAGGAAGATGCTTCCTATGAGCAGAGGCAGAGCCATGAGGATGATTGGAGCACCTCAGAGGAGCGGGGAGCCCGGGCCCCCGAGGAGGAGGAGGAGGCTGCCTCCACAGAGCTCGGCCACCAGGCTTTTGGGGCTCCAGGGCATGAGGAGGAAGAAGGCCGGTCAGCAGAGTGGGGATCCCCAGTGAGCCACAGGGATGACTCGATGCAAGAGGAGCCCCCTAGTCCAGTCTCTGCCAAGTACCCAGGGGAGGAGGAGGAGGAGGAGGAGGAGGAGGAGGAGGAAGACTCTATCACTGAGCCCAGCCATTGGGGAAGCCCCGGCGGCAGCAGAGGGCCCCAAGGGCAGGAGGAAGAGGAGGAGGAGGAGGAGGAGGAGGAGGAGGAGGAGGAGGAGGAAGCCGCTCACTGGAGGGGACCCCAGAGTCCAGCAGTGTCAGAAGAGGAGGCTGGGCCCAGGGACAATGAGGAGGAGCCCACAAGAGGAGACAGCAGCACCTTTGCTGAGCAGGCCCAGGCACTGCCTGGCCCTCAGGAGGGGGAGGAGGAGGAGGAGCACTGGGGAGGCCTGAGGCTTACAGCCCAAGAGAAGGAGAAGGAGGAGGAGGAAGAGGAGGAAGAACACTGGGGAGGCCTGAGGCTCACAGCCCAAGAGAAGGAGGAGGAGGAGGAGGAAGAGGAGGAAGAACACTGGGGAGGCCTGAGGCTCACAGCCCAAGAGAAGGAGGAGGAGGAGGAGGAAGAGGAGGAAGAACACTGGGGAGGCCTGAGGCTCAGAGCCCAGGAGGAGGAGGAGGAAGGCCCTAAGAGAAGCCAGGAGGAGATTGAGCAGGAGGAAGTCTCCACTGTGGAGGAGCCCCTGAGGGCCGAGGTCCCCCCTGAGGACCAAGAAGAGGAAACTGAGGCTGGTGCCCCAGAGGCCAGAGACAGCTGGGAAGAAGCGGGCAGCAGGGCCCCTGCAGAGGAGAGCCTGGAAGACCACAGCGAGGAGGAAGAGGAGCAGGAGGAGGAGGCCGGAGGCCAGAGTGAGTGATCCAGTGACGGGGTGGGGGAGAGCGGGAGCGGGAGGGCGGGGCCCATCTGTGCCGTCTTTTCACAGGCCAGAAGGATGGCGAGGAAGAGGAGTACCAGCCAGGCTCCCTGTGCCACTACTGCGGCTTCTGCAAGGTGCCCGAGGGGGGGAGGGGCGAGGGGCCCCTAGGCGGGCTCCGCTCTCGTGCCCCTCGGCCTCTGACACCCCTCCCTCTCCTCAGAGATGTACTGAGTGCGAGTCCTGCCGCTGCGACGAGGAAAACATGGGAGAGCACTGCGATCACTGCAAGGTCAGAGGCACCCCCCGCCCCGCCCCGCCCCCAGGCCGTCCGGCCCCGGGGCTCCTCTCACAGCCCTGTCTGTGTCTATTCCCACCAGCACTGCCAGTTCTGCTATCTCTGCCCTCTGCTCTGCGAGACCGTCTGTGCCCCTGGTGAGCAAGGGCATTGGGGCTGGGGCTGCCCTGGGGGCGGGGCGGGAGCCTCCTGAAGTCCGAGGGAAGAGCCTCCTGGGGGTGGGATGGATCCGGAGGCGGGGCCTGGGGGGACTCATAAAGATCCAGGGAGGAGCCTTTTGGGGCGGGGCCAGGCTTCTGAAATCCAAGGGAGGAGCCTCCTGGGGGCGGGATTGACCCGGAGGCGGAGCCTGGGGAACCTTAAAGATCCAGGGAGGAGCCTCCCTGGGGCGGGGCCTGGGAGTCACCTGAAATCCGAGGGAGGAGCCCCTGGGGGCGGATTGGTCCGGGGCGGGGCCTAGGGAACCATAAAGACCCAGGGAGGAGCCTTCTGGGGTGGGGGCGGGAGGCCTCCCGAAATTCGAGACCGGTGCCTCCTAGGGCGGGGCTGGGGCTTCCTGAAGGCGGGACCAGATGACCTAAAAAAACTGAGGAACTTTCTGGGGACGGAGCCTGGAATCTTCCCTATGATCTAGGAAGGAGCTCCCCAGGGGCGTGGCTTCACTGGAGGCGGGGCCAAAAGGGCGGTCTACGGGCGAGTCTGCCCGGGAGGCGGGGCCAGTAATAGGCTTCTCCAGGAACCTTCTGGGGGCAAGGGCTTTTGGGGGGGGGGAGGGAGGGCAGACAGTCCAGGAGTTTCGTGAGAGGAGCCTTCCTAGGGTTGGGGCCAGAGGTGTCCAGATGCTCACCCCGCCTGTTGTCCTTAGGAGGCTATGTGGACCACTTCTCATCCAACCTGTTTCAGTAAGTCATAGTGTGACTCGGACTGCTTTTGTGGGGGTGGGGGGCGAGCAGGGACGAGGCCTTACCTCCCTCTAATCCTCCGCCACAGGGCTCTGGCCGAGATGGTGGAAACCCCAGAACCGTGATGAAATTTTGGACAAACAGCAACCCCCACTCCTGGCTCCACCCACATATTTATTTTGAATAAATCCGATGCTTGCAGGAGCGTGCAAGGGATTTCTGGGATTCTGGGCTGGGAGGATCATCTGGGCCCCCCACCCCCAAACCCCGACCTGGGGAAGGGCTGCCTGGATCCTTGAAGGAAAGGAACCAATCCAGAGATCCCTAGGAATAAATGAGCGGAGGCGGGGTCTTTGAAACAGTTTTCTTTCACCAAGATCACTGACATCTGAGGTGGGGCCGTTGGGAGGGGGTCCACCCCCTGCCCAGCCCTGGCCCCGGCGGATTCTCCCATGCAAAATAAAAAACAAAAACAAAAAAACAAACGAAACAAAATAAACAAAAGAACCAGAACAGAACGGAAAAAACAAAAACGGAGCCCGCAGGGAAGACCGGGAACCGGGCAGGGAGGAGACACCTGGGTTCCTTCTCTCCCTTCATCCCAATTCCCAGAATAAAGGGTTAGGGAGAGGGAAGGACGAGATCCAGGGAACGCGAGACACACGGACGGGGAAAGGGGCCCCCAAACCCCACCCCATAGATGCCTGCCTGGATAATCGGGACCGAGGCGTCCCAGATAATCAGAGAAAACGAGGCTTCCACGTTCCCCTTCCCCTTCCCCTAAGGAAGGGGAAGGGGGAAGAGAAGAGGGGGCGGGGCCTGTAGCAGCGAGTCCCCCGCGGTGGGGCGCCCGGGAGGACTGGGGCCCCAGGGTCTGAAGGGAGAGGGAGGACAGTAGAAAGGAAGGAGCGGGGTCGGGCCACTCCCCGCCCCCAGCATGCGGCCCCCGAGGAGGCGGGGTTGCATCCCCTCCCCCCTCACTGGAAACAAATAAATTACAAAGTAGCAAAAGGGAGGAGGAAGATTCCAAACTGCCCCCTCCCTTCCCGAAATCCAGTTCACTTGGATTGGCCAGAGGCTGAGACGCCTCTCCCTCCCGGTCTGTACAAAATGGTTCAGTCCAGAGAGCCCCTCTAGTCTCTCCAAACCCGGTCCTTTCCGAAGGCGAGTCCATTCTCCTGGAGGGGGGAGCAGGACAGACCTTTATCCCCCTACTGAGGCTTCTCCTGGGTGCGCCCACCTGTACCGAAGGAGGGGGGAGGGCGGGTCAGGAAGCTCGGAAAGCCGTGGCTCCGGGACTCCCGAAGGCACCCTCACCTGGCTGAGCACTAACAGGAGTAAGTCCGAACGGAGACGCCGCCATCTGCCCGCGGACTCCCAGAAGGAGGGCCTAAAATAGAGGCAAGGGCCGCGATCAGAAGGAGCGAGCCAGTCTGATTCATTCTTCCTCCGCCCCGCCCCTTCCCACCTGGCAACTTTATTAAGCAGTCGCTATTTGCGAGAACCTCCGGGGCACCCCGGGAGCACAGAGCTTCCGAGAGCTCGGGGCCCTCTCCTCCATTTTTCTTGAGAAGCTAGTAAAAAAAGATTTAAAAGTAGCTCCCGGCATTCTATTTACCCCGACTTTCTCGCCCCACAGCATGGATTTACCCAAAGTATTTCCCCGACCCCACTCAGGGGTGATTCCCCAGAATACACCCGCGTTTCAACAACAAGGTTTTCTTAAACCGGGAAACGCCGCCCTCCGAGCGTAGAGAACGCACCGTCCGGCTGCAGCTTGCGCAGGGGGAGGCCCGGCGAGCCCAGGGCTCCGGCAGCCGCCGAGCGGAAGTTGGGCGGCAGCATCTCGGCCGAGTCCGGGCTGACCCCGCGCAAGTCCTTCTCCCGGAACATCTTCCGCCACGACGGGGATCGGCTGAAAGACTTGGCGCTGTCCTGCGGGAGACACGCCGGCTGCAGCAGGGGCGGCCGAGGCAGTGCCCGCTCCCTGCCCCCCAGCGCCAAGCCGGCGCCCCTACCTCGTCCAGCCTCCGGTCGGTGCCCATGGAGATGAGGTTGCCAAACTCCTTCTCGAGCAGCTGCCGGGCCTGCGGGAGGAGCGTCGCGCAGTGAGCGGGAGGCGGGAGGGCGGCAGCCTTCGGGCCGGCCACGTGCCCGTCCGCACCCCCTCCCGGTGGGCAGCCGCCCGACCTGCGCGTTCTGCGTCGGGATCTGCAGCAGCAGCGCCAAGTCCGAGCAGTCGAAGGTCTCGTCCAGGGCTAGCAGCGCCCCGTGCACGCCGCTCTCGGACAGGTTTCCGGCAAACTCCTTCAGTCCCAGGCCTGACACCCAGCCCATCACCCGCTCATTGGACCACACCATCACGTCTGAGGAGGGAGAGGGCCTTTAACGCCAACCCCAACCCAACCCTCTCAGCCCCTGGGCGTGGGAGGGGGAGACAAGGATCGCTGACTCCCGGGGGGAAACGGAGCCTCGAATGCCAGCATCAATTCCACTGGCCCTACCCAGCTGGCTGAACTTCATCATGGGGAGGGGAGGGGGAGGGACCCCGGAACGCTGACCGCGACGCCGTCCTCGCGCCTCGCCCTCGAGCCTCACCCTAACTCAGCCCACCCCTTTGAGAGGGGGCCTGAGACCTGAACTCCAACCCCAGGCCTCCAGCCGCACCTCTCACGTGACTCTGACTCTCCTCTCGCCTCCGTTCCAAGTCTTTACGGTCATAGTTGAGCCTCTTCAGACACATAATCCCGTAGTGGAGACTCACTCTGGGGGAGGGGGACGGGGAGTTAGGGTAAGGAGAGTAGTTAGGTTATGACTGGGGGAGGAGCCAAGGCACAACTCTTTCCATTGGTCACTGTACCCCACCATGGGCGGGACTTACAGGAGGCTGCTCCTTTCGGACCTCGTATTCCCCCCACACACTGGTCTTGGAGACTACTTTTCCCGCGCAGGTTCCCACGCGTCACTGCCCCCTCCCCCCATGGGCGGGACTTACAGGAGGCTGCTCCTTTCGGACCTCGTATTCCCCCCACACACACACACGTCTTGGAGACTACTTTTCCCGCGCAGGTTCCCACGGGTCACTGCCCCTCCCCCCATGGGCGGGATTTCCCAGGAGCTAGTTTCCATTGGTCAATGTCTCCCCAGGGGCACGCCTAGGCCGGCCCCCACCTGTGGAAGCTGTCTACCATCTTGAGCTGGCCCCGAAGTTCTTTCTTGTTGAGATGGTCGAGCATGCGCGCATCTACTAAGGATTCCATGAAGTAGCTGCGGTACTGGGGCAGCCCCAGGCTGGGCAGCCAGTCGTTTCCCACCCATTCGTGGTTCATGTCGCCGTAGGCCAGGATCTGGGGCCGGTGGGAGTGGGGGAGTGGACAAGCTCAGGAATAAGGGTGAGATATTGAGACGTCTCAACATCTCCCCCTCTCCTTCAATGAGACCTTCCAAAGTCTCCCCCCTCTCCGGCAATGGAAAGGTCCTTAAGCTAAGTCCTTTCACCTAATAGAACTGTCCACTGACCCCCCCATCAGTAGAATGGGATAGTCCAATTGGTCTAAAATCTCCCGCACTTCTTCCCTCACCACTTCCAAAACTCGTACTCCAGAAAAAAATAATAAACAATAATAGTAATAAAAAAAAGGTAGGCTGAGTCTCAGTCTCGAAAGAACGAAGGATCACTATCGAATGAACTAATCCATTCCGATTGTCCTCATCATCTTTCCAACACTGGAGAACCTAGACGATGGTTCCTCCAGCGCTTTTTCCCCCCTCCACCCGCGATGATAATGGAACATTCCAGAGCTCAGGCACCATGCAACCCGCGGTGAAATGACCCAGAATAAGCCGTCCCCCTCCCTCGGAGATCAAGGAACTTTCCTCGGCGCAGTAATACAGGCAACGCAGGCGCACATAGATTCTGATGACAATGGTTCAGTCCAGAGCGATTCTCCCCCCCCCCCCTCCCCAGCCCATGATGATAATGGAACGGCTCAGGCAGGGGCAGGAGCGGGGAGGAGGTAGAGGAGCCATGCAGTCCGCGCGCAGGCGCAGACGGGATCACCTGCTCCCAGCTGATTTCCTTGGGCTCCTGGAGCGCGCGGGGAGGGGCAAAAGAAGGGGAGGGGGCGGGTTACGGCGCAGAAGGGACCGGGATGGAGACTGGTCTCCTCCTCCCCCTCCCCCTCCGCCTCCCCTTGTCCCCGCCCTCCCTCTCTCCTGGGTGGACTCACCGGCTTAGTGGCGGCCGTGAGGGACTCCATCTCCTCGTGGGTCATCCAGACGTTGCCGGTGCACTGCGGGAGGAGGGCGGCACTGAGCGCACGGGCCGGGCGGGCGGCCCCTCCTGCACTAGGAGCCCGCGCCAGGTCCGGAGCTCGCCCCTGCTGCCTCTCGCAATGCCCGGTGCCCGCGCGGGCCCTCTGGCTCTGCCTGCGCCCGGGGGCCCTTGGTTCTGAGCGGGACCAAACCCCTCATTTCACAAACCCAGCTGCAGGGAGATCCGGAGGGGCGGAGCCCGCAGGGGGCTCTCGGGCAGCCAGCGGCGCAGGGCTTAGGAAGTCCCGAGTTCCAATGCGGCCTTAAACACGTATGGCTGTGGGAGCCCGGGAAAGAAACCCGGCCTCTGCCTCAGCTTCCTCAACTGTATGAAATAACATCAGCACCCACCTTCCTGCTGTCAGGGTCAACGGGCCAACTCATAGAGCATGCTCCCTTTAAAAAGGGGAGGACTGCACCGTCCCCGGAGGGAAGGAGGCTGCTCTCCCAAGGACCCCCATTCTCTGTGTGTGTGGGGGGGTTCTGTCTGTCTGTCTCTCTCTGTGTCCTCTGTCTCCTTTTCTCTCCCTCTGTCTTTCTCTTCTCTTTTCCTCTTCTCTGTCCTCTCCCCCATCTCTTTTCCCTACTTTCTGTTTCTATCTCTGTTCTCTCTGTCTCTCACTCTCTGCCTCTTCTCTCTGTCCTCTCTGTCTCTGTCTCTCTCTCTGTCTCTGTCTCCATCTCTCTTTGTGTCTCTCTGTCTCTCACTCTGTCCCTGTCTCTCTGTGTCTCTCTGTTTTCCTCTCTCTCTGTGACCTCTGTCTCCATCTCTCTGTCTTTGTGTCTCTCTGTCTCTCACTCTGTCCCTGTCTCTCTCTCTCTGTGTCCATCTCTCTGTCTTTGTGTCTCTCTGTCTCTCACTCTGTCCCTGTCTCTCTGTGTCTCTCTGTTTTCCTCTCTCTGTGACCTCTGTCTCCATCTCTCTGTCTCTCTCTCTGTCCCTGCTTCTGTTTTCCTCTCTCTGTGACCTCTGTCTCCATCTCTCTGTTTTTCTGTCTCTCTGTCTCTCACTCTGTCCCCGTCTCTCTGTGTCTCTGTCTGTTTTCCTCTCTCTCTGTGACCTCTGTCTCCATCTCTCTGTCTTTGTGTCTCTCTGTCTCTCACTCTGTCCCTGTCTCTCTGTGTCTCTCTGTTTTCCTCTCTCTCTCTGTGTCCTCTGTCTCCATCTCTCTGTCTCTCACTCTATCCTGCCTCTCTCTCTCTCTGTCTCCATCTCTCTGTTTTTCTGTCTCTCTGTCTCTCACTCTGTCCCTGTCTCTCTGTGTCTCTCTGTTTTCCTCTCTCTCTGTGACCTCTGTCTCCATCTCTCTGTCTTTGTGTCTCTCTGTCTCTCACTCTGTCCCTGCTTCTGTTTTCCTCTCTCTCTGTGACCTCTGTCTCCATCTCTCTGTCTCTCACTCTATCCCTGTCTCTCTCTCTCTGTCTCCATCTCTCTGTTTTTCTGTCTCTCTGTCTCTCACTCTGTCCCTGTCTCTCTGTGTCTCTCTGTCTGTTTTCCTCTCTCTCTGTGACCTCTGTCTCCATCTCTCTGTCTTTGTGTCTCTCTGTCTCTCACTCTGTCCCTGCTTCTGTTTTCCTCTCTCTCTGTGTCCTCTGTCTCCATCTCTCTGTCTCTCACTCTATCCCTGTCTCTCTCTCTCTGTCTCCATCTCTCTGTTTTTATGTCTCTCTGTCTCTCACTCTGTCCCTGTCTCTCTGTGTCTCTCTTCCTCTCTCTCTGTGTCCTCTGTCTCCATCTCTCTGTCTTTCTGTCTCTGTCTCTCACTCTGTCCCTGCTTCTGTTTTCCTCTCTCTCTGTGACCTCTGTCTCCATCTCTCTGTCTTTGTGTCTCTCTGTCCTCTCACTCTGTCCCTGCTTCTGTTTTCCTCTCTCTCTGTGTCCTCTGTCTCCATCTCTCTGTCTTTCTGTCTCTGTCTCTCACTCTGTCCCTGCTTCTGTTTTCCTCTCTCTCTGTGTCCTCTGTCTCCATCTCTCTGTCTTTCTGTCTCTGTCTCTCACTCTGTCCCTGCTTCTGTTTTCCTCTCTCTCTGTGTCCTCTGTCTCCATCTCTCTGTCTCTCACTCTATCCCTGTCTCTCTCTCTCTGTCTCCATCTCTCTGTTTTTCTGTCTCTCTGTCTCTCACTCTGTCCCTGTCTCTCTGTGTCTCTCTGTCTGTTTTCCTCTCTCTCTGTGACCTCTGTCTCCATCTCTCTGTCTTTCTGTCTCTGTCTCTCACTCTGTCCCTGCTTCTGTTTTCCTCTCTCTCTGTGACCTCTGTCTCCATCTCTCTGTCTTTGTGTCTTTGTCTTTTTCTCTGTGTCTCTGTTTGTCCTCCTTTCTCTGTCTCTCTGCTCCGACCTATGTCTCTACTTTTGTCTCTCCCAGTTTTGAGGGGATCAGGGCTAAGGGCTGAGCTTGGGAGCTTCTCTTCTGCGGGAGGAAGGGCAGGTGACAGGAGGCCCGGGGCCCCAGAGCGCCCCTGTGGGCACGAAGGCCGGCTCACCGTTCTGGAGGAGGCTGGCGCAGAGGGCGAGGTGAGGGACACCATTTCTTGGATGGCGAGTCGGAGCTTGAGTCGGTGCAGGGGGTTGCTGATGCCAATCTCCCGCTGGATTTCCGTGTCAGACAGATTGGCCATGATGGCCCCACTCTTCACGTTGGCTCGGCAGGCGGCCACGTACCAGGCTGGCATCCCTACCCACAACTACCCCCCGGGGAGAAACAGAAGGATTCGAGAGAGACAGAGAGGCGGAGACCAGAAATGGGGGGGAAAGAGACACAAAATCAGGGATGAGAGACCAAGAGGAAGGAACCCAGAAACAGGCAAGAGAGAGACCCAAGGATAGAGGGCCCCGCCACCCCCCACATGGCAGGGAGAAGCAGATACAGAGACAAGAGGACAGAGAACAGAAAACAGGGACAGGCGGAGGTAGAATAAGAGTGAGAGAGCAGAGGTGTGGACAAGGAGGGAGGCGGAGGTTGGGGGGAAGAGAGGGAGAAGTTCAGGGGCCAGTTTCCGAGCCCTTTCCAACTCCCACTCCTGCTGCTAGAACGTAAGTTTCTCCAGGGCAGTCACTGGCTCTCCTTTGATTTTGTATTGTCATGCACACATGGAAATGCTAATTAGTGCTAACCAATTAATATAATGATATCATTATAATATATAAATATCATAACATTCATGGCTATATTTCCAGGGGTTTTCTGATCTGGGGGAGGGGATGGGGGGGCAATACCTCCAACCAGGAGACAACAGTTGGTCCATCCCAGGCAGCAAAGGGCAGGCCCTGTCGACAGGCTTCCTCCAAGAGCTCGTGCCTGAGGAGTTCAAGGATACAGAAGAGAGAAGCCCTCCCTTCAGCTCTCCTGCTGCCCAGAAACCTGCCCTGGGTCCTGCTCCCATCAATGAGGCAGTCTGAGGCTTCCAACCTCCTCGCACCCTCAGGAGCTACTCCTTTCCCACCCAAAGCCCCCCAAGGGGATGTCTAGTGCAGCATTCTTCCCCCAGCCCCAGTGCAAGCCCCACTCACTTTCTCTTGTTCCTCCGGTCCTTATCTCCAGGAGGCCCTGTAAGCTTTGATAGCCCCAGAGGGTCAGCGGGGGACATCTCATCCGAGGGAGTTCCAGCTGTGGGACAGAGAAAGGGGGGCAGGAAAGCCTTGGACTCGCTTCTCTAGGAAACTGCTCCCCTTTGCTCCCCATACCCTTCCCAAGAACAGCTCTCAGAGGTTTCTGGACCTACCCAGGGAGGGCCCGTCTCTTCCAGGTGGGCCTCCCAGGCGGCCCTTCTCCTTCTTGCCAAAGAGGCGACCAATGGAAGACTTGATACTCTTCTTCTTGGGGGCTTTATGAAGGGGGTCTGGGGCCCCCTCACTGGGAAGGGGAGAAAGAGGTATGAGGAATGCAGCCCTTAGCCCAGCCCTCCTTCCCCCCAAATAAAAAGCACCTACGATGTAAGGGTTCCAGTCTCCCCTTTGCCATTGATTTGGCAGGTAACATCAGGTAAATCCCTGCACCTCTCCAAAGCTCAGTTTGCATTGCTATAAAATGGGTGTTTGTTCTAGTTTTCAACAGTTCCTCCAAGTCTCATATTCTGGGATGGGGCTTACGGAGCTGAAGTCCCAGCTCTGTCCTGACCCCTCCCCGGATCAGTTTTCTTCCTTGTAAAATGAGAGGAGCCTGGGAGGAGGAGCGAGATGCTCGGAATGATCACTGAATCTTTGCTTCTAAACCTCTCATCCCAGGACCCTGAGACTGAGCTGTACCGGGGTTTCTAGCTAAATGTGTCTTTCAGCCCAAGCACGAACACTCCTGCTCAGCTCTCTGTCCCCAGTAGGTGCCGGAAGGACTGGTGAATGAAACGATAAATGAATCCCTTCTGGGAGCATTATTCTGGAGCCTGCCGCGCTTAGCTCTTCCTATCCTCGGCTCACTGGGGGACTGAATATGTTCTTGGCCTTCAGGTCTCAGTTTCCCCATCTCTGAAAGTTTGTGCTGACATCTCAGAAATGAGTGGGTTCTGAGCATCTGAATCCTAGCAGGGGAGCCCGATCACTTGGAGCTGAATCCAAGCTCTTCCCTCTACTATTACTGATGAGGAGGGGAGGGAAGAGGGCTCAGCCTCGTGCCAGAATTATCCCCTTCCCTTGACCCCAGGGTGGCTGACCTGGGCCGTGCAGGGCTCCCATCCTCCAGAGAGCTGCCAGCCTGCAGAGCTAGAGCCTGGGTCATCCTTTCAAGGCGAGCAGATCTTGGGGTGGGGGGTGGAGTGTCCCCGGGGACCACACCGTCCTCCCTGGGCACATGGTTCTGCAGACAGAAAGGAATCCTTAGTCTCAGAGTAGGAGCTGGGACCACCGAGGAGCCTAATTTGAGTTTACTGGGTGACCCCCGGCTCAAGTGCTCCTTCTCAGGTCTGACTCTGGTTCACTGGAGCTCTCACGTAAGGGGTTTTAACTTTGTGGCTATTTCCTGGTCCTAGAGCTGCAGGAACCATTTCCTCCCAGTCTGGCCCAACAGTGTCTCCCAGGGGGCCTATTTGAGGGGACCTCCTGGCTCTGAGGATCATGGGTGCTTGACCTGAAGAGTCCCCACTGAGAGGGACCTCAGCTTGTGGTGGGCTCTGGATCTAGCCTGATGACCCCGCACAAGGGCCCGCACCTTCTGTCAGCACAGGGCTAATCAGTCCCTTTCTTCTAAGGCTCTGGGAGTGGGAAGCCAGGCAAGTGACTTTGCCTTTCTAGTCACTTTGTCCTGACTGCAGGAGGTTCACTCAAGGCTCAGCAGGGGAGAGGGCTGCTTTTGTGGGGCCTGGGCTCTCCCATGCTTACAGACGTAGGAAATCAGTTTGGCATGGGACTCCGGGGTTGGTGACCCCCCCATACTCCTGACTCACTGACTCTCAGAGGGGAGCCTCTTCACTTTTGTGGACCCCATTTCTTGCCAGCCTCAGCCACAGGGCCCCCTGGGAAGTGGCAAACTCCAGAGAGCATCCCATCTGGGGGAAGGCCAGCCTCCCCTCGCTCCAGTGCCAGTCCCTGACTGTGGGTTCCAGAGCTCTGAGGTCACACTCCCGGTACGACCCCTCCCCAGCGGGCAATTCTGGGGGCCAAGAGGGCCAGGACTCACAGGCTTGTCTGCCGCGTTGCCAGTGCTGTTGGCTGGGGCTTCCCGGGCAGGACTGGGTGGGGCAGGGCGGGGGGTGGAGTGCCCGGAGCTGGGTGGGGAAGGGCTAGCCAGGGTGGACGTGGTCAGGGAAGGCGGGAGGGAGCAGCTGGCCCGGTAGCGTCCCAGGGAGTCCAGGCCGGAGCCAGACACCCGGCTCTCCAGCTCCTCCGCCCGCTGCTCCGTGGTCTCCTTTTCCTCCTGGATAAGCCTGGAAGAGAGGAGCACGGGGTGCAGGGTCAGGGCTCAATCCCTCCGGCTTCCTGGAGGCAGCGTGCTGAGGAGGGCGGGGCTGGGGGGAAGCAGCAGCCAGACCCCCACCCCCAGCCCGGCCTCGCACTTGATTTCCTTATTGATGGCCTCAAGCTGCTCCTGCAACATGATGGCCAGGGTCTGCACGTCGGCCTGCCCGCTGGGCGACAGCAGCTCGGGCCCGAACAGGCCCTCGGGCTCATCCTCGTCCGAGCCCTCCAGGTCCGCTTCGAAGGCAGCGCCAGAGCCAGTCCCGGACCCCGAAGAAGGTTCGCGGCCCGCCACTCGCTCCGCCCATTCTTGAGCCTGAGGAAAAGGGAGCTGTCCGTCATCTCGGGCTCCGCCCCCTCACTTGAGCACCCCCTCCCCATCAGCCTGGGCTCCCTGTCTAATCCAGGAAAGGAACCTGGGCCTCCCAGAATGCTAGGGGCTGAGGGGGGTCAAAGACGGAGGTTTCAGAGGCGGCCTCGGCTTCCCTTTAGCCCCTCCCCTTGCCCGCAAGGGTCGCCTCCTCCAAGCAGCCCCCGGGACTCAGACCTTGGCCGGCTCGTCCTTGGTCCCGGGCCAGCGGCCCCCCCTCTTGCCGACCCGGCCTCCGGGGCCGCCGTAGGGGTCCAGGTGGGCGCCCGAGGGCAGAGTCGGGGCCTGGGAGTAGCGGAGCTCCAGAGCGCTGCCCGGGAGGGATCTGTGGCGATAAGGAGGAGACCCAGCCAGTCAGGCCGCTCCTCCAGGCCAGCGGGCGCGGGCGCGGGCGCTGGCCGCGTCCGGAGCACACTCTGGGGCTAGGACCTGGAGGCGCGCGCCAGCGCTCGGGGGTCCCCGCGGCCGCGAGATGCCCGGGATCCAGGGGCTGCCCCCAATCCTCCCTCGCTCCGGCTGCCACCGGGACCTCTGGCGGGGAAGCCGAAGTGGGGGCAGGAACGGGGCAGAACAAGGAGGACAGGCCTGAAGGGCACTGGGGGGTCTCCACGGGACTCAGAGGCCCTTTCCCACGCCCCAATCCAGTGAGCGCCCCGACTCACCTGGAGTAGGAGGAAGGCGGCCGCCCTCGGAGCTGGTCGATCTCCATCTGCATCCTCTCCATCTCCGCCAGGAGCTGCTCCTGAGGGGCACGGAGGCGGGGCTCAGCGCGAAGCCCCTCCCCCTTCTTTCCCCGCCCACCGGTCCATCTCATCAGCCTTCGCGTCGCCCCACCCCTTTCTTAGGCCACGCCTTTTCTTTTGCCCAAGCTTCTTTGACCAGCCCAGGGTTCAACCTCCTGGGAACTCTTCGAGGCCCCTCCCACTTTCCCGAGAGCCCCTCCCCGTTTCCCTCTCGGCCCCGCCTCTCCCTTCCTCCACCTCTAGGCCCCGCCCCTGATCTTACCTTGTTCAGCAGCAGCTCATCCTGAAGTTTCTTCATGCTGGCAATCTCCTCACTTAGCGTGTTCTGGGGGGGAAAGGTTAACGTCCGGGTCTCTGAGCGTGACCTCGGCCGGCGACGCATGTGGGGGCCTCTCCTTTTGCCTACCTCTCTGGAAGGGACGCCCTAACGGGGGATCTGGAACCCTAGCAGAGTGTCGGCCGGGGACAAGAAGAGGGAGAGCCGTGGGGGGCGGAGGGGGCTCCAAGCCTTGGGGGTATTGTCAGCGGGGAAAGGGTGGGGAGGGGGCAGCACCCCACATCTTCAAGAGAAGACCCGTGGGGTCCCGGGCTGGCGACAGGTTGGGAGAGGGGCAGAGGGGACCCCTGGAATAGGAGGGGGAAGTTATCTGATCCCCGTTCTCTCCTGTGGGAGACTAGATGTGAGTGGGAAGGATCTGAGGCCCGTGATGGTCTGCAGGGGGCGCCCTTCCCTCACGCCTCCTCAGGCTCTGCCTGGACTTTCCCATCTTTACACCCCCCTCAAGGGGTGGCTGTAGCTCAGCCGCCCCGAGCCCTTCTCACCTTCCCCACAGCTGTCACTCTCCCCGAGTGCCTGTCTCCCTCCCAACCCATGCTCCACAGAACTTAGAATCGGTAACTTTCCTGCCTTGGTGTCTGACCGTGTCCCTCAGGAAAGTCTGGGGCTCCCAGAGCAAGGAACAAATTACTGGCGTTTAATCCCTTTTAAGGAGGGGGGGGACTTATTGATCCTTATTGATTCCTTATTGACTTATTGATTCCTCCCCTCACGCCAGCCCCCAGCCAAGCGGGCTCCTCGCCTCTGCCCGGAGCGTTTCACAGCCCACCCCCTTGCCTCTGCATACTGGTATTCTCCTCCTCCTCGCCCGTGCCTTTCCGCCTCCCTCCTTTCCCTGAAAAGGCTCCCTGGAGCCCCGAGCTTCGGCCGCGGCCCCGCCGTTAGCAGGACTTCTGGCCTTTTTGCGGCCCGCTGCCTCTCCTCCCCGCCTCTCTGCGGCCCCAGGCCCCGGCACGGGGGAGGGGAAGGGAGGGGCACTGGATAAAGGCATCCAGTCGCAAGCGGGTTTCATGGAGGGGCGGAGTCGTGGGACAAGCAGGGGGGAGGGAGGGAGGCACCTTTTCCTCCAGCGCCCCCATGCGCTCCTTGAGGTGCAGCTGCAGCCGCTCATTGGATTCGCTCAGCAGCTTGTCCACCGTGTCCGAGAGACGCTTGTTGTGCTCGTCGTTCATTTTCTCCCGCTGCCGGGCCTGGAGAAGAGGCGAGAGCGGGGGCGCGGGTGAAAACCGCCTCCGCCTGCCGGCCTCCTCCGTCTCCTCCCCGCCCCCTCTTCTAGCCCGTCCGCCTGCCCCCTCCCCAGGCCCCGCTGTCGGGCCTCTCCTCTAGCCTTCCTGGAGCCCGGGACACCCACCCGCTGCAGCTCCTGGTTCTTCTCTTCTAGTTGGGCCTCCAGCTGCCTCAGGCGCTCCTCGAAGTTCCCGTGGCGCTCCTCGGCCTGCAGCGGGAGAGGCGGAGTGGTGTGCCCCTGCCTGCTGGGCCAGGTGGGCCCGGGGCCTTCCCGAGACCCCGCCCCCGAGCCCCGGCCCCACCTTGCTGAGGGCCGCCACCCTCTGCGCCAGCTGCGCCTCGATCTCGGGCAGCGTTTCCGCCTTCTGCAGCGTCTGCGCCAGCTTCTGCTTGGCATCCTCCAGCCACTCGGCCAGCTGGCGGCCCTTCTCCTCACTCTGCGAACGGGGTGAAGGGCGTTAGAGGGGCCCCGCCCCTGGCCCGACCCCCTCCTGCCGGCCAAAGCCCAGCCCAGCCTCCGACGGGAGGGGGGCGCCGCCCGTGGGCTCTGCCCCCACCTGGCGATACAAAGACTCTTTGCTGGCTAGTTCATTCTCCAGCTTGTCGTTGGCGTCGTGGAGCGAGGTGGCTTCCCTCTGGGCACTCAGGTAGCGCTTCTCCAATGTCGTGATCCTCTCTTCCATGTCTTCTCTCTGGGCCAGGGCCTGTGGGCGGAGGGACGGCCCGGGAAATGGAGCCTCAGCCATGGCCACCCTCTCTTTGGAAGATGCCCCCGGAGGGAACAGGACTTGGAATCGGGGGCTCTCGCGAGGGGAAATGCAATCCCAGGCCCGGAAGCAAAAAGAAGGCAGGGAAAGTGCATTTATAAACACCTACTACCCCCCCCCCAAGAGCTTGACGAATATCTCCTCTCCTCTTCACAACATAATCCTTATTTTGTGGTTGAGGAAACAGGCGAACAGGGTTAAACGACTTGGTCACACAGCTGGGGGGGGTCTGAACCTGGATTTGAACTCCAACCGCATCCTGACCCAGCAGATGCCAGGAAATGGTGCCCCTGAATCCCTCACCTACAGCATCATGGAAAATGTAACTCCCCTTCCTGCCCCTAGAGGGAGCCAAGAGTGACCACAACCAAGCGGACAGTGGCTCTCTGCTCACCGGACTGGGGACTTGGGGCTTCTTCCAGGATCAGGGAGTGTCTGAGCCCGGCGCCGGCCGCTGCCTTGGGAGGGAGGGACAGGAGGCCGTCACTCACCTCCTTGAGGTCTCGCTGAAGCTTGAGGCCAGCCTCCTCCGCTTTGCCCAGCTCCCGATGGGCTGCCCCCAGCTCCTCCTCCAGCTGCCCCATCTGGCGGCAAAGGGCAGCCAGGCGTTCCCGAAGCTGCCCGGTCTCGGCCCGCTGTCGCTCCAGGGCCTCTTCCAGCTCCACCACCCGGCGGTTGGGCTCCCCCACGAGTCCGTTCACTAGAGACTGTGCCCATGGAGGACCCAAAGGGGGGGGTAGATGAGAGAGAGAGGAGAAGGTCATTGGGAAAGAGACAAGTGGAAGGGGGGCTCGGAGAGGAGAGACACAAGAGAGACAGAGACACACAGAGGCAGAGACACAAGACAGAAACTCTGAGAGAGACAGCAGATAGGCCAAAGAGAGATGCCAGAAGGCAGGGAAACTGAAGGGGAGGAGACAGAGCTAAAGATGGGGGGAAAGAACCTCAGTGGAGATAGGGAAGGCCCCTAGCAGGCAGGCTCTCAAAGGGGGTCTGGGGGTCTCTGGGGGGCGATGAGGCCAGTGGCCCTGGGGGAAGGAAGCCTCTTACGTGACCCGCGAGCCCTCACCTGTCCGTCTGATTCTTTCCCTGTTTCGTCCAGTCCGGAACGCCGGCCCCTGGACAGCTGCTCCCTCAGATTTAGGGACTGGGGGAGAGGGGCAGGGGTCAGGGAGTCCCCGTCAGACCTTGGCGCCTCCTTCTTTCCACGTCTTCCCCCTGCCCCCCAATCCCGTAGCATCCCAGGCGGAGTGGTCCCCTTTGCCCCGACCCCCGCCCCGCCCCCACCTCCTGGCCACTCAGCTCCAGCTCTTCTTCTAGCACGGCCACCCGCTCCAGAGCCAGTCGGAGCCGCTCGCGCACCTGATTGGGGGAACAGACAGAAGTCAGGCTCCGCCCCCCTTGGCTCTCCACCCCCTCCAGACCCAGGAGCATCGCTCTCGAGCCCCCCATCTTCTTAGCGCCGCCCTTAGCCGGAGCTTCCGAGGCGGGAGGCGGGGCTCCAGCTGCCATTAGCCACGCCCTCCATTCGGCCCCGCCCCCTCCCCGTCCTCTGGGAGGAGCTTCCTGTTCCCGTACCACCCGTTAGGCGCCGCCCCACCCCCGGGGCCGAGCTCCCCTAGCCCCTCCCCCCGCTCTCCCTGGGTCCCGCCCACCTTCTCGTCCAGCGCCTTGTGATGCTCGAACAGAGATTTGAGGGCCTTGAGAACCTCGACCTCGGAGGAGACCCCGGCTGGGGACTGGGCCTGGCGCTTCACCACAGTCATGCGTAAGGAGCGCTCATGCCGGGACACCAGGCACTCCAGGTGCTCCAGCAGCAGCTGAGGACACGGGAGGGGGGGGGCGTCAGGCCAGGGGCGCCCCTCAGGAGGGGAGCCCGGCTGCCCTCGCAGTCCCGCCCGGGGTGCCCCGCGGCCCTACCCGGGTGTTGTTCCGCTCGGCCTTCAGCTCGGCGATCTCCTCCTCCCGCTCCAGCAGCTGCTCCCGGCACAGGTTCAGCTCCTTGGTGAGGGCGGCGAACTCCTGTCCAGAGCCGGGCGCCCCGTTCAGTGCCTGGGGTCTGAAGGGCCCCCTCAGGCCGCCCCACCCCCACTCCCCTAGCTCCCAGCCTAAGCTTGCCCCCTCCCCGGGCTCCGTGCAAGAGCAGACTCTCCCACGGCCCGGCTGGGCCCAAATGGGCCGGCTTTTCATGCAGCCCTGGATGGCTGCCCCGGGTTGTGGTCTCCCGGCTGCCCCTCCCACCCTGGCGAGGTCTCACTGACCCCCACCTCCCCCCCTCCGTCTTTGGCGGCCGAGCCCCTGCCCTTAGTCCTAGGCAACACTGAGTACATCTCCTGTTCCTTCTTTAGCGCTGCTGGTCCTGGGGATGTGCCCTGGCTCTGGTTTCCCTGCCGAGCCGGGCAGCTGGGCACCTCCTCAATGCTGGCCTCTGCTGAGCTGCCTCCAGCAGCTCCCGCAGCCCAGCGGTCCCAGAGGCAAGCCCTGAACTCAGAGCCTCTTGACTGAAGCTAACTCTACCCAGCGAGCCAAGTTACTTCTCAGCTGTCACTGAAAATAATCCGGGTTTATCCTCTGATTAGCATGGATCATAGGCTCAGGAGCAGAGGGAGGAGACTTAGAAATAATCTGGCTAAACCGCTGGATTTTCAAACTGAGAAAACTCCTGCCTGAGAAAGGCACTTGGCTGCGGTTTCCCAGGGAGTCAGGAGAGCCAGGAGTCCCACTGGGGTCTGTAAGAATCCTAACATCTCCCCCTTTCTTTTGATTTAGATAATTATTGCCTCTTATCCGGTCCAGTGACTTAGCACCTTGTAAGAATCCTAACGGGTCCTTCTCCCTCAAAGTCAGAACTTCCCACTATTCTCTAGGGATTCTCACTCCATGGCTCCACGTGAGCTGGTGCCCATTTTTTACAAGTTAGCCTTGCAAGGAGTCCTTGCTTGAGAATGCCCTCTGCCCCAAGCCGTCCGCAGCTAGCCAAGACCACAAGGAGCCGGCTCCCCCCCCCCAGACTCCCCCTACCTGGGGCAATGCTATGCTGAGCTGCCGTTGCAATGAGTCCTTCTCGTGACCCAGTTCCCGAAGGCGCAGCTGGGCCGTGGCCAGTCCATCCTGGGCCTCCCGGAGGGTCTCCAGGAGGCGCTCCCTCTCTGTGAGCATGGTGACCATGAGCCGCTCCAGTTCGCCACCCGCTGCCCCTCCTGCCTCCTCGGGCCCCAAGGCTGAGCCCCGCCGGGCATCCTCGCTGATGGTCGGCATCACCTCGCACATCATGGTGGCAGTGCCAGGCCCACCAATGGGGGGCACTGAGGAGGAAGAAGTGGGAAGCTGGAATAAATGCAGAAAGAGGGGCTTGGAGGGAGGCGGAGAAAGCTTGGGGGCGCCACTGTACCCACGGGGGTCAAGAGGGTGGATTGATTATGATTACAGTTTAATATGATCAGCTCACAGGATTATCAGATTGTGGAGCTCACACCCTGGACTGGAGATCGTGGCCTTAGAGGCCACCTCGTCTGGTCATCTCATTTTTACAAATGAGACAAGTGATTCCTGGAAATCTGGAAGGACATGCAGGTGGAAAAGTGTCTCTGGGGCAGAATTTGAACCCAGGTCCTCTTAATCCAGCTCCCATCCTTTCAGGTTCACCCTCCCAGGTATCCAGCTCCCTCAGGGACCCAGTAGGCATGAAGCAAGGGGAGGAACTTCCAGGAGCTGTGGGTGTGGCCTGGGGAATGAGGTGAGCCTGTCTATCCACCCTGTGGTGGTATCAGGTCAGACGGGTCTGGTTGGAGGGCAGGAGGGTGGAGGAAGCCAAGACTTTCACCCTGTTCTTTCCTTCAGCAGTTCAACCGGTTTGGGGAGTGCCAAGGGCCAGTTCGGCCCCACCTGCAGTTTGGATCCCCACATACTTGGCTCCCTGAGGATGCTGGAGCTATGGCCACTAGGGTTCCCGAGAGGGGTGACAGGAACCCCCAAGGGGTGGCAGCTGGGTCTCAGCCAGCTAGATTGGGCATCCTCTTCCTCCTCATCCCTCTCCATCCAAACACCACCAAGAAGGAGCCTGTATACATTCCCTTCCGGGGAGTAAACACGAGCACGGGCCTGAGAAAAGTGGACAGTCCCAAGAGCAGGGATGTGTGAGAGTCAGAAGGCCCAGCCCGAGGGAGGTTTCTGGAGCCTAGAGTCCATAAGGTCAGCCCAGAAACTTGGGACGTTCGGGCATCTGGCCTGGGACCCAGCACCCAGAACGCATGTAGCTGGGGCACACCTGGAACACAGGATGTAGCTAGGATGTCTAGAACATGACCCGGGACCTGGACCTGGCTAAAACATAGCATGCGACTGAGACAAATCCAGAATATGGCACACAGCTGGATCATATAGAAAGCGGAGCATATGGCTAGGGATGAGTCTAGAACACAGAAAGTGGGTGGAACACATTCAAAACACGGACATATATGGCTCAGCCCTTAGGCTCTGCACCCCCCTTCGGCGCACACAAACAGCCCTTTAAAGCCTTTCTCGAAGGAGAAACGAAGGCTCCAGTGAGGCCCTAGCCCACCGAGGGGAACGCTCAGACCCTGCACACCCGGGGCTGGGCCTCCCTAACACACCAGACCCGAGAAAACACCTAGTTTCCCGAGAGGGCAAAGGGCTGGGAGAAGGGACGCCTGGGTCCCCGAGGAGCCGAGGGATGGAGGCTTTGGCTCCTGTCTTCCTGGGGGGTGGGGGGTGCAGGTGGCTGCGGTCCAGACGGCTGGCTCCCGGATGGCCCAGGACAAGCCTAGAGACCGGGCGCTTGAAGGAAAAGGGGGCCGGGAAGGTCTAGGCAAGCCGGTTTCACCATGGACAGCTCCAAGAGCGGGCCTGAGGCCAGAGCCCGCGACCGGCCGGAGGATCCCGCCTCAGGGCCCGAGTTGGGGTTCTAGAATGGGGCCGCTGGCCAAAGATGGGCGGAGATGAATGAGGCGGGTGCGGCCCCGGGGGGAAGCCAGGACGCAAGGGTCCGGGAGAAGGGAAAGATGGAAGTGGGGGAGCCATCCAGCGGGGGCTGGGGGAAGGGACCACTGCTCGCCGAAGGGACAGGGGCTGGGGCCCGGATGTCTGGGTCCCCGGCGGATTCTGGGGAGAACAGCATGTCTGGGTCCCTGCGAGGTCCCAGGGAAGCCTGGACGCCCGGGTCCCAGAGGGACACTGGGGCAGGTAGGGACGCCTGCCCGGGTCCCTGCGGGATGTTGGGGAGGCCGGGATGTTTGGATCCCTAAAGGATGTCAGGGCGAGAAGGGACGCCCGTCCGGTCCTTGCGGGATGCCGGGACGCCTGGGTCCCCGCGGGACGTCGGGGGGGGGGCCGAGACGCCGGGGTCCCTGCGGGACGTCGCGGGACCAGAACGCCGGGGTCCCCGGGGCTCTGTCTCTTACCTGATCGGGCGGCGGCGCTGGGGCTGCAGCGGGGGCGGGGGTGGCGGGAGCCCCGAGGAGGCCGGGAGGGGCCCCCGCCTTCCTGCCTTCCTGCCTTCCCTCCTTCCCCGGCTCGAGGTCTCGCAGTCTCCCCTCCCTCCTTCCCTCCCTCCCTTCTGCTCTCGCCGTCCGCCCGGCGCTGTCTCTGTGTCTCGGCGTCTCTGTCTCTCTCTGTCTCTGGGTTGCTGTCTCTGTCTCTGGGCCCCGGCTCGGGCTCCCCCCGTGAGGCCGCAGCTGCCCCCTCCCCCGCCCCCCCCGCTCCCCCCAAAATCCAGCAGCCCCCTCCCTGCACTCCCGGGGCCGCGGCCCCTTTAACAGCCGCCTGACGGACGGCGAGCTTGAGCCAATGGGGGGGTGGTACTGGGCCCGGCGCGCCCGAGAGACCCTCCCCTCGGCGGGGCGGGCGGGGGGCGGGGGTGGCGCCGGCCAATGAACGAGTTTGGGGGGCGTGACCCGACTCGGAGCCCAAGCGATGATGTCACCACCGAGGAGCGCGAGCCCGAGGCTCCCCCAGCCCCTCCCTCGCAGAACTCGGGACCGCGCTGCGGGGGCGGGGGCGAGGAAGGAGGGGAAGTTGCGGGGATTCTCCCACAATGCACTGCGTTCTCCCCTCCCCCCCACTCCGAGCATCTGCTGTCTGGGCGGAGAGTCGAAGGCGCGGGCGTTGATTGGATGCTAGGGGAGACCCAAGGAGGGGGGGGGGTCTCCTCCCACGGTCCTGGGATTTCCCACCCCCCAGACCAGAGGCTTCCTCCCTCAGCTATGAGGTCCCCCTCCTACACAACAGCCAGACCCCTGGCCTCTTCCCTTTCTCCAGGTTTCTTCCCACCTCCAGTCCCTCCCCCAGTCCTCCGGACTGCAGCCTCTCCCTCCAACACTCCCTGTCCTCCCACCTGGATCTTCCTCCCTAAGACCATGGCATCCTAGGGAAGACCTGGGGACCTTTCCCCCTGATTCTGCGGCAGGAAGGACAGACAGGCAGACACAGGGCGGGGAGAGAAGAGCTTTAAATAGGGTCTCAGGAAGGACTGGGTGAATAAATACTGTACAGAGGGGTCAGGGTGGGCAAGGGGGAGAGAGGGCTCATAGGCAAGAGTGATGGAGCAGGAGCCAAGCCAGGAGAGCTCAGCCTCGGGACTCCAGGGACCTGTGGGGGGAGAGAGAGAGAGAGGCAGTGAGCAGACGCTTTGGGAGCCCCACAAGGCTACAAAGGCAGGAGCTGTAGCCCACCTCCCTGCAGCCTGCTCTGCTTTGGACAGTGCTGGGCAGGCTCAGACCACTGAACCCTCCCCCTGAGGTGGCTACTCCAGCCCTCACTGATCTTGATTTGGCCAAGAAGATAACCTAGATTCCCGAAGTGCTTCCCCTGTAGTCCCTTAGCTGGTTAGCGCCCCTGCTTCCACGTCCCCTGACCTCTCTCAGAGGCTCCAAAAGCTCTCAGAAGGGGCAGGGGAGACGGCATGGCTAGGGCTGAAGTTCTTAAGCAGGGGTTAACCAGCAGACACCTCCAAAGGGTCTGGGGCTACATGGAGTTTCTTGAACTCGGATGGGGAAAAACAATTGCTCCTTTCTTTTCCCTAACCTCTCCCTGTAATTTAATACTTCCTTCCATTGTGAATAGAGGCCAAAAGTAATTCTGAGAAGGGGTTGACGTGCCTGAGCCAAAGGATGCCGTCCACACAAAGGCAAAGGACTCTACCCTCGAAGCCCTTCCACTCCCCAAGGTACTATCGGGAGAAGCAGCCAGCAATTGCTGAGTCCGGCTTTCTCCTTTGTAAAATGGGGATACAAAGACCCTCGGTATTCGTACAGTCTGTTGGAATATGATCTCCAGAGCAGGGGTCTGGCTTTCCTTTTTGCAATACTTAGCACAAAGCCTGGCCATAGCAAGCAAGTGCTTCCGAAATGCCAGTTGACTGAGTGGATGGCTGAGTACCTCTCTCTGCTATTGTGAGAATCGAATGAAATGAATGTAAAGTGGAAGACATGAGTAACTGCTATTGTTGGCGGCCCGGTAGGTTCTGAAAGGTTTGGCAGGCTCTAAAGGGTTGGAGAGAGACCCGAGGTGCTTTGCAAGGGCTCAGTGAGGGACAAAACTCAAAGGTATGAAAACTGAGCTCTAAGGGGCTTGATGAGGGCTAACAGAAGAGTGTTAAGGGTTAATGAGCATGTAAAGACTGCAGGGCCATGGGAAATGTTAAGAGGCAGGGTAAGGGCTCAAGAGGGCTTCGAGGGGGCTTCCGAGAGGGGCTTAATAATAATTAAATATGATTTGGTAAGATTTGTTATGGGCTAAAGGTGCAGGGTAAACATTAGGGAGCTTGGTGAGAACTAAAGGTGGCTTGGTAAGGTCTAAGAAAGATTTGCTACGAGGCAAAGGAGCTTGGTAAGAGTAAAAGGGTATGGCAGGGGTGAAAGGGCAATATGGTAAGGTTTAATGGGCTTGGTAGAGACTGAGGAGCTTGATGAGGAGTAAGGAACATGGAAAGGACTAAGGGGCTGGCTGGGGAGTAAGGGGATTCTAGGGAGCCCAGGGGCTCAAAAGAGGCTCAGGGGCTCGGAGCTAAGGGGCTCAGTGCCGTTTAAGGAGAACAGTAAGGACTAAGCTCTCACGAGTAGCTCTGGTGCTGTTGGCGCCGCCGAGCTGAGCGCATCTTCTCAAACCGGGCCTCCATCTCCTCCAGCACTCGAGGTGTGTACCGGACAACGAGCTTCACCGTGCCTTGAGCAGCCTTGAGCAGCTCCACAGCCTTCTCATGCTGCTCCCCCTCCACACTCTGCCAGAGAGGAGATCCTATCCAGCCTGGCCTCAGCCCCAAACCTCCCCAGCCCTTTTCCCAACCTGCCAGCTCAACTTCTGCCTTCACTTTGCTGTGTGACCCTCCCTGGGTGACAGTGTCCCCATCCGTATAATGGGTAAAGTGGGACACAGTGTAGTCTGATGGCCTTTAAGGCTGGCAGTTCCCCTGCCACCAAAGAGAGGGCTGGATTACATGTTGTCTACGCTTCCTCCTGGCCCTGGCCGCTAATGTCACCCCGTTTCCCAAGGGCCCTCCTTGACAGCAGGAGCCTCTTCCTCTTCAACACCTTTGCTACAAGAGCTAGAATCAAAGACTTTGGATGGGCACCCTGATTCCACTACAGACTCCCTAAGTAATCTTGGGTGGGCTTCAGGATCCCCGTACGTGACGATGGAAGTTTCCGGATTTCTCGGTCCAATAGTGCTTGTCTTCCTCCTCCGGGTCCTGCTCTAGTCTTCCCAAGCCACCCCCAGTCTCCTGGAGATCCCCAGCCGGCCCCAGGACACCCCCACACAGCCAGGCCCTCACCACTCCATTGACGGAGAGCAGCTGGTCCCCTCTCTTGAGGCCGCCGTGCCGGTCAGCCACGCCACCAGGAATGACTCGAGAGATGTAGATGGGGGAGTTCTGCTCTTTCCCGCCCATGATGTTGAAGCCCAGGCCCTCGTCTGTCCTGGGCAGTTCCACCACTCGGGGGTGGGCATGGCCCTCGCTGGCAGCAAAGGCTGCTACAGTGGCCTAGAAGGGACAGGAGCCAGAGGCCACGGTCTCTGAGGGAATGGAGGCTGGGGCCAGGAGGGGACTCCCTCATGTGGAAAGTCTAGGAGCTCAAAAAAGGGGTATAGAGCTCCTTAAAAAGTAGAGGGCTGAGGAGGCAGCTCATTGGTCCCCGAGGAGGTAGGGATCTGTGGGGAAATGGGTCTCTGAGGAGACAAGCGCATGGGAAGGGAAGTCTGGGTCCCTGGAGATCTGGGGGGGGGATTGAAGAAAGGCACATTCAGGTGCCTGGGGTAGTAAGGGGGCAAGCAGGGAGACCCATAAGTTCTTAAGCAGATAGGAATGTGGGGGAAGGGGAAATCCAGTGGGAGAAGATCCCTGGGTATCTAAGGGATGGATTATAGGGGAAGTAAAAGCCCGAATCCTTGGAAAGGCCAGATTCACCTTGGCTGTGGCATGAGCCCGGATCTCTGCACTGCCTGTGATATCCAGAGTGTCGTAAAGCTGTTCGTACACCTGAGGAAGCAGAAGCTGTCAGAGATGCTGGGGGGCAGGCCCCCAACGCTCAGCTCCCCCCAGGACCTGAAGGACACTCAGGAACCACTGTCCCCCTGAGACGGGAGGATGAACAAGCTGCCGAGCAATGGTCAAGCAGGCCTGGGCTCTATACAGATGCAGTCCTTCCTCTCAGACCCCGGGGAAGTGGAGGCTGGAGAGAGGTGGATGAGGGTGACCTAGGTGTCCCCTCCCCGGCAGCCTTCCCCCAAGAAGAGGAGAACAAGCATCTATTACCAAGCACTGTGGGAAGCACTTAACAAATCTGGTCCTCTCCACCATTCTGGAACCTAGGAGCTATTAGTATCCCCATTTTACAGTTTAGGAAACTGAGGAAGAAGAGACTTAACTGACTTGTTCGGAGATACCGAGCATCTGAGTCGGCTGGCTCCACCCCCGCACCCTCCGAGGCCCAGGTATCCCCCGGCCCCGGCAGCGCCCCGGACTCGGGCAGCGCCCCACCCAGGAGGTAGGGAGAGAAACGACAGATTCCCGCGGCCTGGAGGCTGAAAAAGCTGGGGAGGGGGCTTAGGTGTCGCGAGGCTTGTTGGGACTTGTAGTTCGGCCCGCGAAAGGGTGGCTGGGTTCAGGTGCTCGCTCACCTCCCGGATGGCCGAGCAGAAGCGGCTCTGCAGGACTCGCTGGAGGGCCTGCAGCTTCTGGGGGGGCAGCTCCCCGCTGCGCTGGAGCCGCTCCAGGAGCTCCACCGCCCGGGACACGTCTGTGGGGGGACAGGGAGGAGGCAGGGACGGGGGAGGTGAGCGCGGGGCGAGACGGGCGGGATGGGTGGAGGAGGCAGGCACCGGGGAGGGAGGGCCCGGGGCCCAGGCGCAAGGGGAGCCCGAGAGACGGCCCCGGGGAGAGCGGGGGACAGACGGGGGCGGGAGGCAGGGACCAGAGATACCCAGAGACACAAAGACACACGCCCGCAGAGACCCGCCGAAGAGAGATGGAGAGACTGGCAAAGGGGAGCGGGGGGAGGGGAGGAAGGGACTGGGAGGGGACGGAGAGAAAGGGAACGGCCGTGGGGAGAGGGGAAGCGGGCACCGAGCCGGGGACAGCACCGAGAGAACGAGGCACCGCGGAAGGCAGGTGGCGGGGACACAAAGACAGAGGAGCCCAGCGGAGTCGGGGTTCCCCAAGGCCCCGGCTGCCGGGCTCACCCCCACGTCGGGACGGACCCCCGACTCCCCCCAGCCCGGCCTTACCCCGTTCCAGCCCCAGCGGCTCCGCGAGCGCGGCCATGTCTGCGCCTCCGCCGGGCCCCGCCCGCCCGCCCGGGACCGGGGACGGAGGGACTGACGGAGGGAGGGAGGGACCAGGGGGGGAGAAGCCCCGCCCCCTGGCCGGTCAGGCCCGCCCCGGCCCGAGATGCCGCCTGCCTGCGGGTGCTCCGGCTCCCCCTCCCTTCCCCCCAGCCCCCGCGGGCCGGCTCGGCTCCTCCGCGCTCTTCCTCCCCTCTTCCCGTTCCCCCTTCCTGCCCTTCTGGTCCCCCCTCCCAGCGGTGTCCGCTCTTTCTCTCCCCGCTGCCCGAACCCCTTTTCCGCTGGGACTGTCCCCCCTCTCCCCCCGCCCTCCCCCGGTCCCCCTTCTCCCCGCCGCCCGGCCCCTCTCCAGGGCCCCTCCCCCGCTTCTGCGTCCACCGCGCGACACTGTCCCGTGCCCTGTCCGCCCTCCCTCAGCCTCCGTCGGCTGCCCGCCCATCTGCCTTGATTTCCCCACGGGGCCGTCAGGCGCCAGGACTGGCAGGCCCGAGAGGCCTGAGCCTTCCGAGCGGTCCCGAGGTGGCGTGCGCGGTGTCCCGGAATTCCCGGCCCCTGGATGTCGGGCGGGGATGCCCCCCAGGTACGGGCCGCTGGGCTCCCTCCCCGCCGCCTCCGGCTCTCGCGAGCGGGCCCGGCTCCTCCGCGGCGCCCATCTCCACCCCCGCGTTCCCTCGAGCCGCTTTCCCTCTCTCCGTCCCCACGGCCGGGTGCCCGGCTCCTCCTCGCTTTCCGTCTGGGCTTTCTTCTCTCCTCGGTGTTCTCGGCCGGCCCGTCTTCCCCCTTCTCCCGGCTCCCCACGCTTCTTTCCCCGCCCGCCCGTCAGTCCTCCGCTTTCCCCTCCGGTTTTCTGGGACTAGTTTGCGGCTGTATCGCCTCGGGCTCCGTCCGAACCGCCCAGAGGCGCAGTGGACAGAGCCCGGTGCTGAAGCCAGGAAAGCTTCATCTTCCAGTTCGAATCCAGCCTCGGACACTAGCTGTGTGACCCCGGGCAAGTCACTGCTCTCCCAGGCCCTCATGTATAAAGAAGGAATGACAAACCTTTCCGGGATCTTTGCCAAGAAACCCCAAGATTGAGGGGTCCTGAGCAACCCACAAACATCTCACTCTCTCTGACATCCAGTAAGGACTTAATAAGGTGCATTCATCCTTCCTGCCTGTTGTCCCTTCCCTGGGATGCTCCTTCCTGCCTGTTGTCCCTTCCCTGGGATGCTCCTTCCTGCCTGTTGTCCCTTCCCTGGGATGCTCCTTCCTGCCTGTTGTCCCTTCCCTGGGATGCTCCTTCCTGCCTGTTGTCCCTTCCCTGGGATGCTCCTTCCTGCCTGTTGTCCCTTCCCTGGGATGCTCCTTCCTGCCTGTTCTTCCTTCCCTGGGATGGTCCTTCCTGCCTGTTGTCCCTTCCCTGGGATGCTCCTTCCCATCTGTCCCCTTCCTGTTGTCTTTCTCCCTCTCTGCTGAGGCCCGCAGGTCTTCTCCCCTTCCTTTGTTTTTCCCTACCTCCCTCCCCTCCCCTCTCTCTCGTCATTCCCCCCAACTCTGTCTTCCCAAACTTCAACTCTGAGAACTGGAAGGCCAGTAGCCGGCCACTGACAGGACAAGATCCTTTTCTGCACTCACTGGCCTTAGAGGCTTCGAGAAACCACTCTCCTCTCCCATCCCACACGTGACACTTCAGACTTAACACCTCAGTTCTTTCTTTTCTCCTCAACCCTCATTCCTTCTATGGAGGGCCCCCAAACATCAACTTCCCGGCTCCCATAACCTGTACCCACCTCAGGCACCCATCCACGTGCTCGGATCCTGGCTTGGGCCATTATTCTGGCCATCCTGAACTCTGAATTCCTCTTTGCTAACAACCGTTGTATCTTCCCAGTCCCAGTCCCAGTCTTACTTGTCCTAAGTACTTCATCCTTGCCACGCCGTCCAGGAACATCCAGTCAATCATTCTTGCGGTGACATTTCTCTCCTTCAGACTCTTGACTCTATTGTGGATCTGTTTAAGTTATATTTGACTCTATTGTTGATCTGTTTAAGTTATATGTGAGCCCTGTGCTCTTCTTGCTTCCTTGGCCTATCAGCAATCATCGCAAAATGCCAAGTCTGGGCTGCCTGCACCACCGCCCCCTTTATCTGCACAGAGTGCAGAAGGTCTCACAAGCATAGCGATGGGGACCACTACAAATATATGGTACCTAGATTCATCTGAGGCTTCACTGCTGCAAAACAGTTCCTTTTCTTCCTTCCCAATGGACTCAAATTCTGCGAGACTCATCCAAGCCTTTTAGGATCTTCCCACCCTACTCTTAACATAGGACCTGAGCTCCTAGAGAACATTACAAAAAAGCCATCCGTTATGACTTCATTTTCTTCCCTATTCTAGAGCTCAAGACTGTGATGGGGAATTAATCAATGTAATTCCACCATTGTCTTCTCCACGGCTCTGGTTTCCCAATGAAGAGGTAGCCCTTCTTCTCATAAAACTGCCTTTCGATTTATGTTCTTGATCCCTCTTCCTCCCATCTCTTATAGGAACCGTTCTGCCTTTCCTCTTTCTTCTTCAGTCTCTCTGTCTCTCCTTCCTCGTGACCAATGACTCCACACACTGTGACTTTCCAGGTGGAAACCTCCTCCAATTATGCCCAAAGGATTATAAAACTGTACATATTCTTTGACCCAGAAACATCACTAATAGGTCTGCATGTCAAAGAGATTAAAGAAAAAGAAAAGGACCAAGTTGCACAAAAATGTTTATAGCAATTCTTTTTGTAATAGCAAAGAACTGCAAACTAAGGTGATGTCCAAAAATTGGAGGATAGATGAACAAGTTGTATATAATTGTGCTGAAATACTATATGAAATGACAAGCAAAATGGTTTCAGAAAACCTTCAAGGGTTTTTCTAAGAACTGATGCAAAATGAAGCAAATAGACCCAGTAAAACATCGTATACAGTAGCAGTGACTTTAAAATGATAAACAAACATGGAAAACTTAGCTGCTCTGATCAAGGCAATGATCAGACAATTCCAAAAGGACCCATGATGAAAAATGTCATTCATCTCCAGAGAACTGATGAAAGCTCGAAGCACATTTTTTCACTTTACTTTATTTTTTGCTTTCCTGTGTTCCCTTTTTGTTTTGTTCCCTTTTTGGTTAATATGGAAATTTGTTTTGCAAGACTTCAAAAGTATAATCAATATCATATGGCTTGCCTTATCAATGGGTTGGGAAGGAGGGTGAGAATTTGGAACTTAAACTTTTAAAAAATGAATGTTAAAAATGTTCATGTAATTGGGAAATATTTAACAAAGCAAACAAAAAAAAATTTTTTTAAACTAGAGGGAGTGGGGAACTCCTCCATTATATTAACCATTAGAACGACAGTTCCTTGAGGACAAAGAATGTTGAATTTTTCATATTGCATTTCCAGTTTTGTTTTTTTTTTAAAGGCAGTGATATCTGAAATGTGGCTTCTTCCCTTCCCTCCCATTGCTTTCTTTCCTCTTCCAAGCAATCTGAGAGAGGATACAGCACCATAACACATTGTTTTACCATTCACAATTCATCACCGCTTATTAAATCAGATTCTCCCAGAGCTTACTACGCTTTCTTATTTTAATTTAAATACCCTCAGAAATTGCATTAAATTGCTTTCAGGATCACTGCCAAGATGTTTAAAAGATCAAGAAAAGTCATTGAGCTGAATTGGTTTATGAATTACAAGGGGAGATCTGGCATAAACTATGAATCCAGAGGACTGACAATGTATAATTATCATAACAACTTTAAAAGGGATCAGCTTTGTTTTAAAATTATGTATTTTAAAAATATTTATTCTTTCTTCCTCCCACTCCACCCCCCCCAAGTTGAGCAATAAAAAATAAGAAGGAAACCCTAAAGACAAACATGGTAATAGTCCCACAAAACAAATTCCACATTGGCCACGTTCAAAAACGAATGAATCATTCTGAATTCTCTCCAACATTTGTCATTTTCCTCTTTTGGCTAGTCAGATAGGTATAAGAGAAAACCTCAAAAATGGTTTAGTTTGTATTTCTCTGTTAATGAAATAGAGTATTTTTTTCACGTGCTTGTTGTATGTTTCTTCATACCCTTTAATCAAATATCTATTGGGGAATGGCTCTTATTTTTATAAACTGGAATCACTTCCGTATTTATCTTGGATTTGAGACTTAGCAATGAAAGTTGCTACAGAAAATTTTTTCAGGTTACCTATTTCCTATTTTACCTATTATAAATTTCCTATTTACCTATTATAATTTTACCTATTATATTATATTATAATTGACCTATTATAACTTTAACCAATAGTTTTATTTGGGTAAAATATGTTAATTTTATAAAAGAAAAGAAAATTTCTCTTTTGCAATCCCCTATCCCTTGGTTGGTCATAGACTTTTCCGCTAACCATAAGGGAAGTTTTAAGTGCCTCACCTTTTTGACTGACAGGAGGGAGGGAGCATGATTTATTTTCAGTTTTGTGGATTCATAGTTTATCATTACCTTCATCGATATATTCTTATAATGTTGGAGTCACTGTGGTTTATTCTGGTTCTGTTCACTTCATTCTGCATCAGCTCAGAGAGATCTTTCTACTTTCCTTTGAAATGATCAATTTCATCATTTCTGAGGGCACAATGATATTTTTAAAAATTTTAATAATACTTTTTATTTTTAAAAATATATGCCAAGATGGTTTTCAACATTCACCTTTGCAAAACCTTGCATTGCAAATTTTTCTCCCTCCCTTCCTCCTACCTACTCTCCTTGCTGAGGCAGCAAGTAATCCAATATAAGTTAAACATGCAAATTCTTCCACATTTATCATACTGTGGGAGGAAAATCAGATCAAAAAGGAAAAAGAAATGAAAAAGAAAGCAACAATAATCAAAAAAAGTGAAAATTCTCTGTTGTGATCAGTCCCCAGAGTCCCCTCTCTGGATGCAGGTGGCTCTCTCCATCACAAGTCTATTGGAATTACTCTGAATCACCTCATTGTTGACAAGAGCCGGGACCATTACAGTTGATCATCTCACAATCTTGTTGTTGCTGTGTACAACATTCTCTTGGTTCCACTCACTTCACTGAGCATCAGTCACGTCAGTCTCTCCAGCCTCTCTGAAATCCTCCTGCTGATTGTTTTTGTGTAGAACATTCATAAACCACAACTTAGTCAGCCGCTCTCTAACTGATGGGCACCCACTCAGTGCAATAATATTTCATGACATGCTCCTATCAGAGTCTGATTAGCCTTTCCCTAGTAGATGGGCAGCCCTTAGTGACTACAGAATGAGCTGCTATAAATATATTTAGAGTTTTTCTTCCTTCTTTCTTTGCCTTCTTCAAGACTTAGGCCAATTCCTGATTTCTAAAATATAGAGAGAATTGACTCAAATTTATAAGAATGCAAGCCATTGGGGCAGCTAGGTGCCACAGTGGATAGAGCATCAGCCCTGAAATCAGGAGGACCTGAGTTCAAATCTGAAATCAGACACTTAACACTTCCTAGCTGTGTGACCCTGGGCAAGTCACTTAACTCCAATTGCCTCAGCAAAAAAAAAAAAAAAAAAAATACAAGCCATTCTCCAATTGATAAATAGTCAAAGGATAGGAATAGACAGTTTTCAGATGGAGAAATTAAAGCCATTCTTATTCATATGAAAAAATGCTCTAAATCACTAATAATTAGAGAAATGCAAATTAAGACAACTCTGAGATACCACTTCACACCTCTCAGATTGGTTAAGATGACGACAGGAAAGAATAATGATAAATGTTGGAGGGGAGGTGGGAAAAGTGAGACACTGATACATTGTTGGTGGAGTTGTGAACTGATCCAACCATTCTGGAGAGGGATTTTAGTGGGAATTTAGACTTGTTTAAAACATGTTTTATTTTTCTAAATACATGCAAAGATAATTTTCAACATTTATCTTTGCAAAACCTTGTGCTCCAAATTTTTCTCCCTTTCCCAAGGCAGCAAGCAATCCAATATAGTTTAAACATGTGTGACTCTTAGTAAATTTCCATATTGATCATGCTGCACAAGAAAAATCAGGTCAAAAGTAAAAAAAAAAAATGCATTTCTCTATTAATGAAATGGTGCACTTTCCCATTGTTGTATGTTTACTCATACCCTTTAACCAAATCTCTATCGGCAAATGCCTCTTATTCTTATCAATCTGAATCACTTCCATATTTGTTTTGGGGATGAGACTTATCAAAGAAACTTGCTGCAGAGAATTTTTTCAGATTACCTATTTCCGTCATAACTTTAACCAATAGTTGTGTTGTGCAAAACCTTTTTAATTTTCTAGAGGGCACAGTGGGTAGAGCACAGCCCCTGAAGTCGGATAAACTCAAATCCAGCCTAGACACTAAACACTTAACAGCTGTGTGACCCTGGACAAGTCAACTAACCCCAAATGCCTCACCTCCCAAAAATTGTTTTTAAATTTTTTTTTTTTTGTTCTGCAATCCTTTATCCCTTAGTTGGTCATGAACTTTTCCCCTATCCATAGATCTTACTGAGAATTTCTTCTTTGCCCTTCTAATTTACTTATGACACCACCTTTTTATGTCTAAGGCTCATGCCCATATAGAGTTACCTTAGCATATGGAATGAGGAGTTGATTTATACTTAGTTTACACCAAACTACTTATCAGTTTTCCCAGCACTTATTTTCAAATAGTGAGCCCTTTCCTCAAAATGTTTTAGGATCTTTGGGTTGATTGTGGAAAATATGACTGTGTTATTGCATGTTATGTTCCTCTCTGTTCTAGTGATCAACTTCTCCATTTTTCAAGCAGAAGCTAATAAACTGAATGATCATTGCTTTGCAGTAGAATTTGTGACAATATACCTACTTAATAAATTACTTCCTTTGAGATTCCTTTTGTTCCTCTCTCTGAATTTCACTTCTAAAATTTTTAGTTCTATAAAAATAATTCATTGGCAGTTTAGAAGAACGTTAACTAAATATATTTAGGTAGTAATGTAATTTTTATTATACTGGTTCTAGCTACCCATGCATTTTTAATTCGATTTATGGCATTTCTGGATGTCTCCTAGTAATTACATTCCTAAATATTTTTATATATTCTGTAGTTATTTGCGGCAGCTATGTGGGACAATAGCTAGAACACCAGACCTGTAGTCAGGAAAATTTGAGTTCAAATCCAGCTTCAGATGTTTATTATCTGCATGAATTATTGGAACAAATCTTTAACCTCTTTTGCCTCAGTCTCCTATCTGTAAAATGGGAACCCACTGGAGAACAAAATGGCAAATCACTCTAGGATTTTGTTTATGCTTCATGAAGAGAAAAGACAAGTGAATGACAAGAAAAAAGTTATTTGGAATGGAATTTCTCTTACTAGCTCTTTCTGTTGAATTTTGTTGATAATATATAAGAATGCTGATGATTGATGGGAAATTGTTTTTTATCCTGAAACTATTGTCCATTGTTGCAATTGATTTTTTAGTTGACCCTTTCAAGATTTCTTTGTAAATTATCCTAACATCTGCAAAAAGTGACATTTGTTTCTTCTTTGCTTCAGCTAAATACTGTTGGTGATGAGAGACTCTTTGCTTTACTCTTGATCATGCTGGAAAGATCTCTGATTTTCCTCTATTATATATAATGTTTGCTCTTGGGTTTATTACTCTGCATTTATTATTCTGCTTTCCAGAGTTTTTTTTTTTTTAAACAAGACCAGGTATTGGACTTTTTCAAAATCCTTCTTTGCAGCTATTGATATGATTGTGTAGTTTTTATTATTTGTACTAATATGATTTGTTACTTTTCAGTCTTCCTTTTTGATTTACATGCATTATATTTCTACTAAATAATACGTTTATATAAGAACATATGTTTAAATAAAAATATGAACTAATATTATTTACGTATTATATAGCATTTTATAAAAAGATTGTGCTTATTTAAATTTAAATTTATATAATATCAAAATGTTATTTTAGATAATATACAGTATTTATAGTATTTAATATATGTATAGTATTTAATGTATTTATTGAAGAATATTTATATCAACCTCCACTTTGAGTTTGTTACATAAAACCAACATGGTCGTAGTATAGAATCTTTCTAGCATTGTTAAAGATTATTTGCTAATATTTCATTTAAAATGTCTGGATCAGTGTCCATTAGGAATATTGGTCTAAATTTCCTTACTTTATATTGTCACTCCCAGTTTAAGTGTCAAGAGCATATTTGCCTTCTAAAAGGAGACTGTAACTATTTCTTTTCCTATTATTATTATTTTTAAATTTTTTATTTTATTTTATAATTATAACATTTTTTGACAGTACATATGCATGGGTAATTTTTTACAACATTATCCCTTGCACTTACTTCTATTCAGATTTTTTCCCTTCCTCCCCCAACCCCCTCCCCCAGATGGCAAGCAGTCTTATATATGTTAAATATATTACAGTATAATTTAGATACAATATATGTGTGTAGAACCGAATTTTTTGTTGCACAGGAAGAATTGGATTCAGAAGGTAAAAATAACAGTTTACATTCATTTCCCAGTGTTCCTTTTCTGGATGTAGCTGGTTCTGTCCATCCTTAATCAATTGGAATTGGATTAGCTCTTCTCTATATTGAAGAAATCCACTTCCATCAGCATACATCCTCGTACAGTATCATTGTTGAAGTGTATAATGATCTTCTGGTTCTGCTCGTTTCACTCAGCATCAGTTGATGTAAGTCTCTCCAAGCCTCTCTGTATTTCTCCTGTTGGTCATTTCTTATAGAACAATAATATTCCATAACATTCATATACCATAGTTTACCCAACCATTCTCCAATTGATGGACATCCATTCATCTTCCAGCTTCTAGCCACTATGAAAAGGGCTGCCACAAACATTTTGGCACATACAGGACCCTTTCCCTTCTTTAGTAGTTCCTTGGGGTATAAGCCCAGTAGTAGTATGGCTGGGTCAAAGGGTATGCACATTTTGATAACTTTTTGGGCATAATTCCAGATTGCTCTCCAGAATGGTTGGATTCTTTCACAACTCCACCAACAATGCATCAGTGTCCCAGTTTTCCCACAGCCCCTCCAACATTCATCGTTATTTGTTCCTGTCATCTTAGCCAATCTGACAGGTGTGTAATGATACCTCAGAGTTGTCTTAATTTGCATTTCTCTGATCAATAGTGATTTGGAACACTCTTTCATATGAGTGGAAATAGTTTTAATTTCGTCATCTGAAAATTGTCTGTTCATATCCTTTGACCATTTATCAATTGGAGAATGGCTTGATTTCTTATAAATTAAAGTCAATTCTCTGTATATTTTGGAGATGAGGCCTTTATCAGAACCTTTAACTGTAAAAATGTTTTCCCAATTTGTTACTTCCCTTCTAATCTTGTTTGCATTAGTTTTGTTTGTGCAGAAACTTTTTAATTTGGTGTAATCAAAATATTCTATTTTGTGATCAATAATGGTCTCTAGTTCTCCCTTGGACACAAACTCCTTCCTCCTCCACAAGTCTGAGAGGTAAACCATCCCATGTTCCTCCAATTTATTTATGATTTCGTTCTTTATGCCTAAATCTTGGACCCATTTTGATCTAATCTTAGTATGTGGCGTTAAATGTGGGTCCATGCCTAGTTTCTGCCATACTAATTTCCAGTTTTCCCAGCAGTTTTTGTCAAATAATGAATTCTTATCCCAAAATTTGGGATCTTTGGGTTTGTCAAAGATTAGATTGCTATTTTTATTCACTATCTTGTCCTGTGAACCTAACCTATTCCACTGATCAACTGGTCTATTTCTTAGCCAATACCAAATGGTTTTGGTGACTGTTGCTTTATAATATAGCTTTAAATCAGGTACACTTAGACCACCTTCCTCTGACTTTTTTTTCATTAGTTCCCTTGCAATTCTCGACCTTTTATTCTTCCATATGAATTTTGTTGTTATTTTTTCTAGGTCATTAAAATAGTTTCTTGGGAGTCTGATTGGTATAGCACTAAATAAATAGATTAGTTTGGGGAGTATTGTCATCTTTATTATATTCGCTCGGCCTATCCAAGAACATTGAATGTCTTTCCAATTATTTAAATCTGACTTTATTTTTGTGGCAAGTGTTTTGTAATTTTGCTCATATAATTCCTGACTCTCCTTTGGTAGATATATTCCCAAATATTTGATACTATCGACTGTTATTTTGAATGGAATTTCTCTTTGTATCTCTTGCTGTTGGATTGTGTTGGTAATGTATAAAAATCCTGAGGATTTATGTGGATTTATTTTGTATCCTGCAACTTTGCTAAAATTCTGAATTATTTCTAATAGCTTTTTAGCAGAGTCTGTGGGGTTCTCTAAGTATACCATCATGTCATCTGCGAAAAGTGACAATTTGATTTCTTCATTTCCTACTCTAATTCCTTGGATCTCTTTCTCGGCTCTTATTGCCAAGGCTAGAGTTTCTAGTACTATATTGAATAGTAATGGTGATAGTGGGCAACCTTGTTTCACTCCTGATCTTACAGGGAAAGGTTCTAGTTTATCACCATTACATATGATGTTTACTGAAGGTTTTAAATATATGCTCCTTATTATTTTAAGGAATAGTCCATTTATTCCTATACTCTCAAGCGTTTTTAGTAGGAATGGATGTTGGAATTTATCAAATGCCTTTTCTGCATCTATTGAGATGATCATATGGTTTTTATTAATTTGATTATTAATATGGTCAATTATACTAATAGTTTTCCTAATATTAAACCAGCCCTGCATTCCTGGTATAAATCCCACTTGGTCATAGTGTATTATCCTGGGGATGATTTTCTGAAGTCTATTTGCTAATATCTTATTTAAGATTTTAGCATCAATATTCATTAAGGAAATTGGTCTATAGTTTTCTTTCTCAGTTTTCGATCTACCTGGTTTAGGTATCAGTACCATGTCTGTGTCATAGAAGGAATTTGGTAGGACTCCTTCAATCCCTATTTTTTCAAATAGTTTACATAGCATTGGAGTTAGTTGTTCTTTAAATGTTTGGTAGAATTCACCTGTAAATCCATCTGGTCCTGGGGACTTTTTCTTAGGAAGTTGGTTAATAGCTTGGTCTATTTCTTTTTCTGAGATGGGACTATTTAGACTACTTACTTCTTCCTCTGTTAATCTGGGCAAGCTATATTTTTGAAGGTATTCTTCCATTTCATTTAAGTTATCGAATTTATCGGCATAAAGTTGAGCAAAGTAGCTCCTAACTATTGTTCTAATTTCCTCTTCATTAGTGGTGAGTTCACCCTTTTCATTTTCAAGACTATCAATTTGCTTTTTCTCTTTCCTTTTTTTAATCAGGTTTACTAAGGGTTTGTCTATTTTGTTGGTTTTTTCATAAAACCAACTCTTAGTTTTATTAATTAATTCAATAGTTTTTTTACTTTCAATTTTATTAATCTCACCTTTTATTTTTTGAATTTCAAGTTTTGTGTTTGTCTGGGGGGTTTTAATTTGTTCCTTTTCTAGCAATTTTAGTTGTAAACCCAATTCGTTGGCCCTCTCTTTCTCTATTTTATGCAGGTAGGCCTGTAGAGATATAAAACTTCCCCTAATTACTGCTTTGGCTGTATCCCACACATTTTGGTATGATGTCTCATTATTGTCATTTTCTTGGGTGAAGTTATTAATTATGTCTATGATTTGCTGTTTTACCCAATCATTCTTTAGTATAAGATTATTTAGTTTCCAATTATTTTTTGGTCTATTTTCCCCTGGCTTTTTATTAAATGTTATTTTGATTGCATTATGGTCTGAAAAGGATGCATTTACTATTTCTGCCTTACTGCATTTGATTTTGAGGTTTTTATGCCCTAGTATATGATCAATTTTTGTATAGGTTCCATGAACTGCTGAGAAGAAAGTATATTCCTTTCTGTCTCCATTTAGCTTTCGCCAAAGATCTATCATATCAAACTTTTCTAGTATTCTATTTACCTGTTTGACTTCTTTCTTATTTATTTTGTGGTTTGATTTATCTAATTCTGATAGTGCAAGGTTGAGATCTCCCGCTATTATAGTTTTGCTATCTATTTCCTCTTGCAGCTCTCTTAATTTCTCTTTTAAGAATTTAGATGCTGCACCACTTGGTGCATACATGTTTAATATTGATACTGCTTCACTATTGATGCTTCCCTTTAGCAGGATATAATGCCCTTCCTTATCTCTTTTAATTAGATCAATTTTTGTTTTTGCTTGATCTGAGATGAGGATGGCTACCCCTGCTTTTTTGGCTTTGCCTGAAGCATAGTAGATTCTGCTCCACCCTTTTACTTTTAGTTTGAATGTCTCATCCTGTTTCAGGTGTGTTTCCTGTAAACAACATATAGTAGGATTCTGACTTTTAATCCAGTCTGCTAACTGTTTCCTCTTTATGAGGCAGTTTGCCCCATTCACATTTATGGTTAGAAGGACTAATTCTATATTGCTTGCCATCCTATTAACCCCTGCTTATGCTTTTCCCCTTTCCTTCCCTTTTACCCTCCTATCCAGTATTCAACTGGTAAACACCACTTGCTTTTGACAGCCCTCCCTTTTTAGGATCCCTCCCCCACCTTAAAGATCCTCCCCTTATTTTACCCCTTTTCCTCGAAATTACTGTATTCCCTTCCCCTTAGCTTACTCCTTCCCTTTCACTTTTCAATGAAGTGGAAGAAGTTTCACCATAAATCGAATATGTCTATTGATACACGCTATGTTCATCTCCCTCCTTTCTTTCTCTCAGATATAATAGGTTACCTTTGCCTCTTCATGAGATGTAGTACCACCACTTTATACTTTTTTATGATATAATCTCCTTTCTACCTCTAGTTTCTAAGACAAATTGTACATATGTTCTTTACATATTTTTTTGACAGAAGTATAGTTCTCAAGATTTCTTTTTACCTTTTTTAGAAGTCTCTTGAGTTCTGTATTTGAAGATCAAACCTCTTATGTAGGTCTGGTTTTTTCATCAAAAATAGATGAGTCTGAGCTCTGAGGCTCCGAGAACGCACCGAGTCAGTGCAGGTGGGGGTTGGGGGTGGCCGGGCTCTGAGAGACGCTGGCTTTCTGGGGTTTTAATCTTCACCTCCGGTGTTTACACCCTCTCTGCTGCTTCTGGCTTGCTGCCAAGACGGAGCATCCACACTGGGGCAAAAGCCCTTTCGCAGAAACGGCAGAGATCACACCCCTCCCCCTCCGGTCTGAGCTGTGTGAGCTGCCTGTCTTGCTCTGGCTGCCTGCCCTCAGTCTGCGCCCAGTCTGTTCGACCCTCCCCCGAACAAACACAGACCTTTTCTGGCGACTTTCAAGGATGTCTTCTCTTGGTGATAATTTGTGGATTTCTTTCTGGGTCAAGCATTAAGTCAGAGGCTTGTCATGAAGTAAGTTCTGAGAGAAAACGAGGAGCTCAAGCAGCTGTCTGCCTCCACGCCGCCATCTTGGCCGGAAGTCTTCTTTTCCTATTATTGCAAACTTTCTGTAAGATTGGACTTAATCATCCACAAAGGGAAGGCCCTAGAATTAAGGGAGATTCTTACAAAAAGTCGGGTTTTGGCTGGGACTTGGCCAGGAGTTCCTGGACCTCCACTTACATGGGGAAGTGCAGGCTGTGAGAAGACTGGGGCTGGTTGCAAAGGGCCTTGAATGCCAAACCGAGGCTTCTGAGTGTGGAGGCCACCGAGAGCCCCTGGTTTTACAGGGAGGAACTCGACTTTGGAAGAGCACTTTGACAGCTGAGTGGAGGCGGACTGAGGCAGGCGGCAGGCCATGGGAGCCATGAAGAGCCGAGCAGGAGCTGGAATAGGTTAGAAGCCAGATTGTAGGGCAGAGACTGAGAGGAAAGGAAAACAAAGCACTTCTCACCGTGGTGGCTTCTCAAGGGGTTTAGCCACAAGAGCAAGGAGATGGGACAGCAATGGAGGAGGCCAAGTGAGGGTCTTTGAGGAAAGGGGAGGCCGGGAGACCAGGGAAGCCCTTTCTTCAGGGCCCTATGTTAGCATATCGTGTTCTTGGGCATTTTCCTTGGAGTAAATATGGGACTGCCTTTTTGAGGGCCTTCCTCCCAGGCCTCTCTTCCTCAGAATATTCGGCATTTTCATTGGCTTGCGAACTTGAGTCTGTCTTCACTCTGGCACTTGAGGGTGTGGGCAGCCCCAAGCTTTCCCAGAGAGTGGAGGCCAAGTTGGGCCCCTCTTTTTCCCCAGACATTGCTTTGCTTTGTCTTAATGCTGGGGTTAAGGTCAAGGAGCCTGGATTCTGCTCTGGGCTCTTCTCTTCTGTGGCTAGGGCTCTGGGATTTGGTTTTATTTCTCTTTTTTCCATTTAATATTAATAATATCTTGGAATAATTTATTTCCAATAACATATTTCTCCCAATTACATGTAAAGATAGTTTTCAACATTCCTTTTTGTAAGATTCTGGATTCCAGAATTTTTTCTCCATCCCTTCCTTACCTCCCCCTCCCCAAGCAAGCAAGCCATCTGATATGGGTTAAACATGTACAATCATGTTCAATATATCCCCCATTTATCACGAAGAAGAAAAATCAGACCAAAAGGGGAAAAAATCCATGAGAAAGAAAAAGCAAATAAACAAAACACGGGAAGTAATATCCTCTGGTCTGCATTCAGACTCCAGAATTCCGTTTTGGGATGCCGGTGGTATTTTCCACCACAAGTCTTTTAGGAGTATCTTAGATCATTGTATGCTGATACAACTAAGTCCAAAAAAATGGCTCTTTGCACAATGATCTCTGGTTCTGCTCATTTCACTCAACATCACTTCAAGTATTTCCAGGCTTTTCTGAAATCAGCCTACTCACCATTCCATTGTAATCATATACCACAATTTATCTATAGTTCTAAGTAAAAATGTCCTACGTTTCTATTGATTAGAGAAATGCTCTGAGGTACTACCTCATCCCTATCAGATTGGCTACAATGACAAAAAAGGAAAATGTTGCTGAAGATGTTGGAAAATTGAAACATTAATGTTTTGTTGGTGGAGTTGTGAACTGATCCAACCATCCTGGAGAGTAATTTGGAACTCTGCCCAAAGGACATAAAACTGTAAAATTATATCCCTTGATCTAGTAATACTACTACTACTAGTTCTGTATCCCCAAGAGATCATACACGTGTTCGACAATATTTATAGCAAGTTCTTTTTGTGGGGGCAAAATATTGGAAATGAAGGGGACACCCATCAATTGGGGCATGGTATATGAATGTAATTTTTTAAATTTTTCCCAGTTACATTAAAAATGATTTTCAGCACTCATTTTTGTAAGACTTTGTGTGCCAAATTTTTCTCCCTCCCTTCCTAACCTCCTCTTTCCCGGAGGCAGTAAGCAATCTGAGATTACATATTTCCACATTAGACACGTTGTGAAAGAAAAATCAGAACCAAAAAGAAAAAAAAACAAAACACGAGAAGGAAAAAGCAAACAAACAAAAAGGTAAAAATACTCTGCTTTGCTGCACATTCCGTCTCCAGAGAACTCTCTCTGGATGCCGATGGCTTTTTCCATCCCAGGGATCCATTGTCTTGAATTACTGAATTGCTGAGAAAAACCAAGCCTAACATAGATGATCATCACACGATCTTGTTGCCGTGTGCAGTGTCCTCCTGGGTCTGCTCGCTTCCCTCAGCCTCAGCTCACGTAAATCTTTCCGGGCTTTTCTGAAACCAGCCTCAGTTCACATCTGGCCTCTGTAGTTGTGTGACCTACTGAAGTCACGTGATAGTTTGTCTCAGTTTCCTCATCTGTAAAACGAGCTGGAGAAGACAATTGCAGACTCCAGTATCTACCCCAACGATCTTAAAGAGTAGGGTGGACTGAAGCAATGGAACAATAATAAATGTATCCATGCACATAATATATATATATAGGAAGGAGGGGTTATATTAGATTAGTTAAAGCATTTATCTACCACTTCCTGGAAAGACAAAGGAGAAGTCACTAGTAAATTGGAAAGAGAGCACTTTCTGCCACTAGTAGGACAAGAAAGCATTACTTAATGACAAATCAGGAGAAAGGATACAGGACAGCTCCAGAGATGGGAGTGAAGGAGGAGGAAGGGGAGGAGGAGGAGAAGAAAAAGGGGACGGAGGAGGAGGAGAAAAGAAGGAAGAAAGGGAGGAGGGGAAGAACAAGAGGAGGAAGGAGGGGAGGAAAAGCAGGAGAAGAACCCGGCCTGTGTGCAGCAGCATTAACTATTAAGGAGTAACCTCCTGAGGAGAGACCCGATGCTCAATGTGAGAGCAGGCTCTCAGCTAGAAGCCAAGCTCTTTGTCAGAAAAAGGGTCCCAGGAAGAGGACGGGGCTTCACTAGAGCCGTGAGCCAAGGAAGCTCTTGCCCATGGCGGAGGTGGGGAGGAGAGTGTTTAAAGCAGACGGTTGGGATGCTAGGAGGTAGCTGAGGAAGAACAGGTTGCCAGGCAGCAGTGAGAGCCTGGCTCAGGGGAAGGGGATAGGGGCTCAGGAGGAGCAGGTGAGAAGGGGAGGGGGGAGAGGAGCTCAGGAGGGACTTGGGAGGGGCAGGGAGGGGGGACAGGTGAGAAGGGGAGGGGGATAGGGGCTCAGGAGGGATTTGGGAGGGGCAGGGGGGGGACAGGTGAGAAGGGGAGGGGGGATAGGGGCTCAGGAGGGACTTGGAAGGGGCAGGGGGGGGACAGGTGGGCATTTGCCCGGCCCCGCCTGGGGGCTGTCAGTCTGCCACCGTCCCCGTCTGGGCTGCTCTGAGGGTGACGATGTCATCGGGGCTTGACAGGAAGGCTTCGTCACTGAGTCCAGAACTCATGGGGTGGGCGATGGGCCCCGCACGCCCACAGTGTCTGAGCTCTGACTGCTGCATGAGGTCCTGGCAGCTTGGAGCAGGGTTCCGGCCCTCCTGGGCCCTGGAACGGCGCCCTCTGGGCTCTGATGACCTGGTCTTGAGAGGCCCATGTGGGCCCAGTTATGCGCTGGGATCTGAGGGCCTGGTCCTGGCAGGAGTGTTCCGGGACCTCCAGGAGGGAGCCGGCCACTCCTGGGATTCTGCCTCAGGCACCGACATCGTGCCCGCATACAGCAAGGGCTTAATGTGTGCTGGCTGACCTTGGATAGCTCAGATGAAATCTGCTGGTCACTAAGCACCCCAGTGGCTGCAGGAGCCCTGGGGGCCCAGCAGAAACACCTGCAGACGTTCCCTTGGGCTCACCGGTCCAAGCACTTCCAGCGCCTTCGGCCTCGAGCCTCCTAAAAGGGCGCCCTCCAAAATGAACACACCGTCCCTGAGGAGAATTGCCTGTTGGGACCCCGAGGCCCATAAGACCACCGGATCTTCCTCTAAGTGGTTTAGCCACACTCATTCCGCACCATTTTGAGAGGGAATGGAACTGCTCATTTCTGTCTAGTTTTCCCATGGTCTCCATTCTCCAGCCCATCCTTCCTCCACCCCCCACCAGCTCCCCGTGCCTTATAACAAAAAAATGAGAGGTAAAAGCCCCTCAGCAGACCCAACAGACGAACGGGGTCTGGGGGTTATGATCCCTCCCTTCGGAGAGGCAGAATGAGCACTCATTAAGCACCATTTACAGGCTTCATAAACAGCAGAATCTCATGTGATCTTGCCTTGCCAGGTGAGTGCTGTTGTCACCCCCATTTTACAGATGAAGAAACTGAGGCAGACCGTGGTCTCGCAGCTGGTCAGCCTGGACTCTGCGTCCACTAGATCTGTCATCCCTACGGAGCCCTCCATTACGCAGCTCCCACCATTCACTGGGGCGTTCCCCAGTGGGAGGACATCACTTCTCCGCTCATTTGTTGGCAAATAAAGTGTGGCCGTGAATGTTGTGTGAGCTCCTTGGGGAGGGGGCAAGGAGCGTGTATGTGCCTAGGAATGAGCTCTCTAGGCTAAGTGGTGCAGAGGGCAGAGCGCTGGATTCGAATCAAGGCTTGGCCAGTAAACTTACTAGCCATGTGCAAGTCATGCAAACACAGTCTGCCTCAGTTTCCCCGCCTGCAAAATGGAGATGATTATAAAACACCCACCTCCTAGGGTTGCTGGGAGGAAAAAAGGAACTGGTGTTTGCAAATTGCAAAGGATTATATAAATGCTAATTATCATTGTATAATTATTATTGTGTGACAATTTAGACTGAAGGAGAAGCATCGGCGTGTGCCCTTAGATGGAGACCCAGCACTGCCCCCACCTGCCGGTCCTGCCCTCTGGCCTGATGATCCTGTCTCCGGCCTGCTGGTCCTCCACCTGCTGGTCTTGTCTCTGACCTGCTGGTCTTCCACCTGCTGGTCCTGTCTCTGACCTGCCGGTCCTCCACCTGCTGGTCCTGTCTCTGGCCTGCCGGTCCTCCACCTGCTGGTCCTGTCTCTGGCCTGCCGGTCCTCCACCTGCTGGTCCTGTCTCTGTCCTGCCGGTCCTCCACCTGCTGGTCCTCCACCTGCTGGTCCTGTCTCTGACCTGCCGGTCCTCCACCTGCTGGTCCTGTCTCTGCCCTGCCGGTCCTGTCTCTGGCCTGCCGGTCCTCCACCTGCTGGTCCTGTCTCTGACCTGCTGGTCCTGCCCTCTGACCTGCTGGTCCTCCACCTGCTGGTCCTGTCTCTGACCTGCTGGTCCTGTCTCTGGCCTGCCGGTCCTCCACCTGCTGGTCCTGTCTCTGACCTGCTGGTCCTGTCTCTGACCTGCCGGTCCTCCACCTGCCGGTCCTGCCCTCTGGCCTGATGATCCTGCCTCCGACCTTCCGGTCCTGTCTCTGACCTGACCCTGATGCCATCTCTGAAGTCTCTCCCATCAGCCAGCAGCAACTGTCTGCCTTTCACTGGGCCTTTTGTACACATTAAGCACTGGATGAAGGTTTTTTTCCCTATTCATTTTTATTCCCACCAGATTCAATAAAGCATTAATCACCAAAACCATTTCCTACTGCTTACCAAATCTAGAGCAGTGGGACAGAACAGACAAGGAGGAATCACAACAAGTAAATTCAATAATCCAGTGCCTGTTAAACTCAGGAAAAAAACTTCATTGGGGAAGCAAGTAGTGAGGGCTTTAGACTAGCAGCATCAACCTTAAGTAGAAATGGTTCACTGGGGGCCGTACTAGAATGCCCCGAGTAATGTCTCTATATTATATTGTATTTTTATTTATTAAACATTTTCCAATTACATTTTTTTTTTTTTTTTTTGCTTAGGCAACACTTGGGGTTAAGTGACATGCCCAGGGTCACACAGCTAGGAAATGTTAAGTATCTGAGACCAAAATTCAGGTCCTCCTGACTTCAGGACTGGGGCTCTATCCGCTGAACCATCTAGCTGCCCCTCCCAATTACATTTTAATCTGTTTTAGACTTTAGAGTTTTTCAAGATCCACATGTAACTTCTGTTTTTATTGTTCAACCATTTTCAATCATGACTCTTGGCAGAGAGATCAGGGCAGTTTGCCATTTCTTTCTCCAGGTCATTTTATGACGAGGAAACAGAGAGACAAGGTTAAGTGACTTGCCCAGGGCCACACAGCTGGGATGACTGGATTTGAATTCAGCTCTTCCTGACTCCGGATCTAGCATTCTATCCACTGCGCCACCTAGCTGCAGCATTATATATCCTAACCCATTCAGTCATTAAGCATTTCTTCAGACCCCCATTGGGGATTTTCTTGGAAAAGACACTGGAGGGGTGGGCTAGTTCTTTCTGCAGCTCTTATTACACATGAGGAAACTGAGGCAAACAGGACTAAGTGACTTGCCCAGGTATCACACAGCTGCGAAGTGTCTGAGGCTGGATTTGAACTCAGTAAGATGAGTCTTCTGGACTCCAGGCCCAATGCTCTACCCTACCATATTTTATAATAAACTCAAAATGAATGGGCACAATCCAAATACTGGAAATAACACACTTTTTACAACTATCGATTATTAGGGAAGAATTTTTAACCAAAAAAGTGATAGCGAGTAAATGGATAATTTCAATTACATGAAATTAGAACGCTTTGCATGAACAAAATCAATGCAGCATAGCCGCCATGTTCAAAAGGAGAGGGATCCATGGGGAAAGGTCAACTAGTGAACAGATGCACACCCAGTCACAATCAGCACTTATTAAGCACCTAAGATCCGCCAAACACTGGGACACATTTAACGTGTGTGCGTGTATGCGCGTGGAAGATCAGCACCTTTGCTGAGATGACAGCCTGAAGAATTCTAGAAAGCAGAAGGGGGGGGGCAGGAACCATAGCACAGAAGTGGGGAAAGTCAACAGGAGAAGGAGAAGCAATATCGTCTTCAAAAGAATAACACACATACAGCAAGAACAAAGAGATGGAGCCCAAGAAATGGATCCAAAACTTCACAGAGGCAGGATGTCATACTGACAAGGGATGATGGTTCCCGGGATCCTACTAAAGTGTTCGCCCTCTCCATCTCCCTCTCCTTGTCTTTGTCTCCTTCTCTCTCTCTTCCCCTTCTTCCCTCTTTCTTCCCCTTCCTCCATTTCTCTTTCCCTCTTCTCTTTGTGGGTCTGTTTCTTTCCTTCTCTCTCTCTTTCCTTCCCTTCCTCTCACTATCTAGCCCTCCCTCCCTCTCTCCCCCCTTTCTCTGTGGGTCTCTGGTTTTTTTTGTTTGTTTGTTTGTTTCTCTCTCCATCTGCCCCCTTTCTCAATAAAACAGAGCAGATAATATTTTTTATTATTATAACTTTTTATTGACAGAACATATGACTGGGTAATTTTTTATAACATTATCCTTTGTACTCACTTCTGTTCTGAATTAACCCCTCCTTCCCTCCACCCCCTTGCCTAGATGGCAGGCAGTCTTATACATGTTAATTATATTATAATATATCCTAGATACAATATATGTGTACAGAACCAAACAGTTCTCTTGTTGCACAGGAAGAATTGGATTTGGAAGGTAAAAATAACCTGGGAAGAAAAACAAAAGTGCAAACAGTTTACACTCATTTCCCAGTGTTCTTTCTCTGGGTGTGGCTGATTCTGTCCGTCATTGATCAATTGGAACTGAGTTAGATCTTCTCTTTGTTGAAGATTTCCACTTCCATCAGAATCCATCCTCATACAGTATCATTGTTGAAGTGTATAATGATCCCCTAGTTCTTCTCGTTTCACTCAGCATCAGTTGATGTAAGTCTCTCCAAGCCTCTCGTATTCATCCTGCTGGTCATTTCTTACAGAGCAATGATATTCCATAATATACCACAATTTATTCAGCCATTCTCCAACTGATGGGCATCCATTTAGTTTCCAGTTTCTGGCCACTACAAAAAGAGCTGCCACAAACATTTTGGCACATCCGGGTCCCTTTCCCTTCTTTAGTATTTCTTTGGGATATAAGCCCAGTAATAATACCACTGGATCAAAGGGGATGCACAGTTTGATAACTCTGGGGACATAATTCCAGATGAGCAGCTAATATTTTAATGCTGTGTTTTAATAACAAGTGAAGCAATGAGAGCTATTTGCCTTGGCTACCATTCATACCAACATGGAAAAATCTGTGACTCGCCTGACTTCTAAGAACTTAGGAGAGAAAAGAAGAAAAGCACCTGTATTAAGCAGGAAGCTCTACGAGGTGATCGAAGTACAAAGTTCAGAGTCCCCAAGGTGCTTCAATCCTCCTTCCAGGAAGCAGGATAAGGAAGGAAGAGAAGATGGGTAAGGAGCCCATGGATAAGATGCTGCAAAGTAAGAAATGAAGGAAGCCTCAAGAATAAAATTCAGTACCACCATCCCATACGAAATGATCTGCAGGCTGACTTCAGAAAAGCCTGGAGACTGACATGAACTGATGCTGAGTGAAGTGAGCAGAACCAGGAGATCATTGTACATGGCAACCATAACGATGATCAACTTGAATCTTTTCAACAATGGGTTGATTCTGGTCAATTCTAATACACTTGTGATGGAGAGATCCACCTGCACCTCTCAGAGAGAGGCTATGGGGACTGAGCATGGATCACAATATTGTATTTTCACTCTTTCTACTGTTCTTTGCTTGCTTTTTTTCCTCACTTTTTTTTTTTTAATCTTTTTGATCTGATTCTTCTCGTACAGAAAGATAAATGTGGAAGATTTTGCACATGTTTAACCTATATTGGATTACTCGCCATCCAGGGGAAGGGAGAAAGGGGGAAGGAAGAGAAAAAAATTTGAAACACAAGATTTTGCAAGAGTGAATGTTGAAAACATAATTTATCTTCCCCATCCACCCTCTGAGTTTTCTAGAGGAGAGAGAGCAGTGCAACAGAAGGGCCTGGGGGTACTGTAAAGGCAGACGTCTGTGCTGCTTTGAAGTGACTGTCGGCCCCTCTCCTTTGCCCTCTTGCAAGAGTCAGGACACGTCCTGGAGAAAGAGATTGCCCACTGTCTCGGAAAGGCCAAGGGAGGGTTTCCCCATGGGATACCCAGCAGCCAGAGTCCCTGATCACTCTGAGCTAAATGTGCTTGTGGCCCTGCTAATGACAGGTTTAGGGAACCGAGCTCCCAGGGTAAGCAACAATTAGGAATGGGAAACTGAACCTACAGTGGAGGTGGGAAGGGCAGCTGGGGCCACTGAGGCATTTATTGTGGCACTTGCTGGTTTTAACAGCGACCAAAAGTAAGGAACCAATACATTGCAAGAGCGCAAACCCAGAATGGAAGGAACTGGAGAAGGAAGTGAGTGGAAGCAAATAAAGAAACTTGGGAGTTACCCCTGAAAAGTGATCCACTCAAATGCCAAGGGCGGAGTCAAGAAGGCCGAAGCCAGGACTTTGCCTGAACTTCTCATGTCTCTCCGCCCCGCCCCCTTTCAGTCAATGCTGGGTCCAGCCTCTGAACAGACTTTGGAGTGAAGATATCTTGGAAGATCTTCAGGAAAGGTCTGTTTGAACTGGGCAGGAGGCAGATACAGGGGAGGCCGGAGGCCCAGGGCCAGGAATCTAGCTGAGACTGCTGGCTAAAGTCTAGCAGCACTGGCAGCTCTGTCCTGGTTCTGAGGGCAATAGATGGGCAGCCAGCTGTGAGACCACCAACCTAACGACCAAAGGTAAACTGTGAGCCCCAAACTCCAGCATAAAAGGCAGCTCTAGGCCAGATCGGCCCAGCCCCACACCAGCCCAGCCCCACACCGGTCCAGGGGAAAGTCAGGGAGAGGCCCCTGTCCACCTCCAAAAAAAAAAAAAGCTTGGGACCATCTCATCGGGGCTCTAAGAGCAGAGCTCAATTGTGGCAAAAAGCAAAAGGAGCCCTGACTACAGAGAACCACCATGAGATGGAACACAAACCAGAAAGTGCGTGGACAGCAATAGCAAACGCTGCATCCAATGCCTAAAAGGGGCTACCAACGATGCAAGCTCCGAAGGTTCTCTTGGAAAAGCTCAAAAAAGATCTTAAAATACAGAAGGATTGGGAAAAGAAATGACAGTTATGAAGAAAAGTTATGAAAGTTTGGGGGGGCAACAGCTTAGAAAAAGAAGCATGGAAATTGGATGAGGAAAACAACCCCTTAAAAAATAGAATTGGTAAAATGGAAAAAAACAAACACAATTCCTTAAAAAATAGAATTGGAGGGAGCAGGTAGGTGATGCAGTAGATAGAGTATCAGACCTGAAGTCAGGAGGACCAGTCCAAATCTGATCTGACACTTAACACGTTCTAGTGACCCTGGGCAAGTCACTTAACCCCAATTGTCTCAGCAAAAAGAAAAAATAGAAATGAGGAAAAAAATACTTTTAAAAAAGTAATAAACAACTTCTTAAAAAAGAGAATTGGTGAAATTAAAAAAAAAAAAAAAAAAAAAAAAAAAAGAATCCACTGAACAGAACTCCTTGAAAAGTACAATTGCTCAAATGCAAAAGGAGGTAAAAAGGCTAATTGAAGAAAATAATTTACTAAAAATTTGAATTGGACAAATGGAAAAAAGTGACAAAATGAGACATCAAGAATCAGTCAAACAAAATCAAAGAAGTGGAAAAAATAGAAGAAAATGTAAAATACTTCATTGAAAAAATAAATAAAAAAATAAATAAATAAACAACTGACCTAGAAAACAGATCAAAGAGAGACAATCTAAAAATTACTGAACTACCTGAAAACTATGATCAAAATAAGAGCCTGGACGAGATCTTTCAAGAAACCATCAAGGAGAACTGCCCTCACATCCTAGAACCAAAAGATAAAATAGCCATTAAGAGAATCCACTAAATGCCTCCTAAGAGACCCCAAAATGAAAACTCAAGAAATATTGTAGCTAAATTCCAGAATTACCAGATCAAGGAGAAAATACTGCAAGCAGCCAGAAAGAAACAATTCAAATATCAAGGAACCATAATCAGAATTCACCAGGATCTAGCAGCTTCCACATTAAAGGATCGGAAGATCTGGAATATGATAATCCAAAAAGCAAAGGAGCTTGGACCACAACCAAGAATCAATTGTCCAGCAAAATTAAGTATTCTCTTTTCTGGGGAAAAAAAATCAATAATTAATGAAATAGGAAATTTTCAAACATTTCTGATGAAAAGGGCAGAGCTGAACAAAAAAATATGAAATTCAAATACAAAACTCAAGAGAAGCATAAAAAGGTAAATGGGGAAGGGAAAAAAAAAAAAAAACTATGGTCTTTAAAGATTAAATGTTTATATCCCTACATGGGAAAATGATACTTATAACTCTTGAGTTACCTTGGTCAGGGCAATTAGAAAAAGTAGACATAGAGGGTGTAGGTATAAATTGACTTTAATGTGGTGATATAACAAAGAAATTAGGAGTGGAAAAGGGGTTGTATTGGGAGAAAAGGAAAGGGAAGGTAAAATGGTAAATTATGTACACGAAGAAGCACAAAAACCTATTACAGTTGAGGGGGAAAAAAAGAGGGAGATGAGAATTGTTTGATCCTTAATCTCATCGTATTTAGCTCAAAAAGAGAATAACATACATAATTTGATATAGAAAACCTACATAATTTGGCATAAAAATCTGTCTCCCCCAATAGAGAAGTAGGAGGGGAAAGGGGAAATGAAAGGGTGTGGGAAATAGAAGAAAGAGCAGAAGGGAAAGGGTAAGGGATAAGAAATTGGGGGCCAATAAAAGAGCAGATTGAGGGAAGTGGGGTTCAGAAAGAAAACAGGTGAGGAGGGAAAGAGTGAAAGGAAAAAGAAAAGTTACATACAGAGTTAAAAATCTTAACTGTGAATGGGATGAACTCTCCCATAAAGCAGAAGCAGATAGCAGAGTGGATTAAAAGCCAGAATCCTGCAATGTGCTGTGTACAGAAACACACTTGAAGCAGAGAGATACATAAGAGGGAATAAAAGTAAGAGGCTAAAGCAGAATGTATTATGCTTCAACTAAAGTTAAAAAAAAAAAAAAAAAGGCAAGGGTAGAGATCCAGATCTCACACCAAGTAAAAGAAAAACTAAATCTAATTAAAAGAGATAAGGGAGGAAACTGGAAATTACAGCAAAGGGTACTATAGATAATGAAGTAATATTAATACTAAACATATATGCACCAAGTGGTATAGCATCCAAATTCTTGGAGGAGAAGCTAAGTGAATTGCAAGAAGAAATAGAAAATTATAGTAGTGGGAAGTCTCAACATCCCTCTCTCAGAACTAGATAAATCTAACCACAAAATAAATAAGAAAGGAGACAAATAAAATCAGAAAAGTTAGGTATGATATACCTTTGAAAAAACTTGAATGAAAATAGAAAGGAATATACCTTTTTCTCAGCAGTACCTGGAACCTACACAAAAAACTGACCATATCTAAGGGCATAAAAACTTTGCAATCATATGCAGAAAAGCAGAAACTGTGCATCCTTTTCAGATCATGATGCAATAAAAATTATGTGTAACAAAGGGTTGTGGAAAAATAAGACCAAAATTAATTGGAAAATAATCTGATCCTACATACTGAGTGGGTCAAACAACAAATCAAAGACACAATCAATAAGTTAATCCAAGAGAATGAAAATTATAAGACAATATGCCAAAACTTATGGGATGTAGTCAAACCAGTTATCAAACAGAGAAAGAGGAAACCAATGAATTGAGCGTGAAACTAAAAAAGTTAGAAAAATAACAAATTAAAAAGCTCCAAATAAATACAAAATTAGGAATTCTGAAAGTCTGAGATTAATCAAAATGGAAATAAAAAAACTATTAAACTAATAAATTTTTTAAAAGTAAGAGTTGGTTTTATGAAAAAATCAACAAAATAGAAAAATTTTGGTTAATTTGATTAGAAAAAGTAAAGAAGAAAATCAAATTACCAGTATTAAAACTGAAGGGTGAACTTATCACCAATGAAGAGAAAATTAAAGCAATAATTAGGAGCTATTTTGTCCCATTGTATACCAACAAATCTGATCATCTAATTGAAATGTATGAATATTTATAAAAACATAAATTGTCCAGATTAACAAAAGAGGAAATGAAACAAGTAACCCCACTTTATTTATTTACTTATTTGTGTTTTTGCTGAGACAATTGGGGCTAACTTGCCCAGAGTCACACAGCTAGGAAGTGTTAAGTGTCTGAGGCCATATTTGAACTCAGGTCCTCCTGACTTCAGGTTTGGTGCTATAACCACTGCGCCATCTAGCTGCCAAAGTAATCCCATTTTAGAAAAAGAAATTGAACAAGCCATCAATGAACCCCCTAAGAAAAAAATCTCCAGGACCAGATGGATTTACAAGTGAATTCTACCAAACATTTAAACGCCAATTTAATTCCTTTACTATAGAAGCTGTTTGGTAAAAATAAGTGAAGGAGGACCAAATTCCTTTTATGACGCAGATATGGTGCTGATACCTAAACAAGGAGGGCCTAAAACAAGAAAGCAAATTATAGACCCATTTCCTTAATGAGTATTGATGCAAAAATCTTAAATAAAATATTAGCAAAGCAATTACAGCAATTTATCAGCAGGATAATAATGATCAAGTGGGATTTATACCAGGAATTCAGAGTTGGTTCAAAATCTAGAAAACTATTAGCATAATTGACCATATCAAATAAAACTAACAGAAATAATATGATTATTTCAATAGATGCAAAAAAAGCATTTGACAAAATAACACCCATTCCTAATAAAAACACTAAAGAGCATAGGAATAAATGGAGTTTTTCTTAAAATGATAAGTAGCATCTATCTAAAACCATCAGTGAGCAATAAGATCGGGGTGAAACAAGGTTGTTCACTATCACTACTATTATTCAATGTTTTACTACAAATGTTAGCTTTAGCAATGAGAAGAAAAAGAAATCGAAGCAATTAGAGTAGGTAATGAGGAAATAAAACTATCTCTTTGCAGACAACATGATGGTATATTTAGAGAATACTAGTGATTAAACTAAAAAAACAAGTAGATACAAGTTACAACTTTAGCAAAGTTATAGGATATAAAATAAAACACATAGATCATTGGCATTTTTCTATGCTACCAACAATGTCCAACAGCAAGAGAAAAAAAAGAGAAATCCCATTTAATTTATTAATATACTAATATTGTAGACAATATAAAATATTTGGGAGTCTATCTGCCAAGACAAAGCCAGGAAAAATATGAACAGAATTACAAAACATTCTTCACACAAAGTTAGATTCAAACAACAGAAAGAATATCAATTAGTCATGACTAGGATAAGTTATAATAAAAATGAAAATTCTACCTAAATTAAACTAATTATTCAAAAAAATTACTTTATAGAGCTCGGAAAAAAATAGTAACACTAGGCTTATATCACAAAGAGATTTAATAGGGACCTGTATGTGCCAAAATGTTTGTGGCAGCTCTTTTTGTAGTGACTAGAAATTGGAAATTGAATGGATGAACATCAATTGGAGAATACTTGGGTAAATTATGGTATATGAATGTTATGGAATATTATTGTTCTGTAAGAAATAACCAGCAGGATGATTTCAGAAAAGCCTGGAGAGACTTACATCAAGTGATGCTGAGTGAAATGAGCAGGACCAGGAGATCGTTATATACTTAAACAATATTATATGAGGATCAGTTCTGATGAAAGTGGCTATCTTCGGCAATGAGAGGATCCAAATCAGTTCCAATTGATCAGTGATGAATAGAACCAGCTACACTCAGCGAAAGAGCACTGGGAAATGAGTGTAGACTACAACATAGCATTTACACTCTTTCTGTTATTGTTTGCTCACATTTTTTTTCTTCCCAGATTATTTTCTTGTATAGCAAGATAACTGTATAAATAGGTATGCATATATTGTATTTAACATACACTTTAACATGTTTAACATGTATGTGACTCCCTGCCATCTAGGGGAGGGGGTGGGGGAAGGAGGGGAAAAGTTGGAACTGAAGTTTTTGCAAGAGTCAGTATTGAAAAATTACCCGTGCATATGTTTTGTCAATAAAAAGCTATAATTTTAAAAAGGAAAAGAAAATATAGTAACAAAATTAATCTGGAAAAACAAAAGGTCAAGAATATTAATGGAATTAACAACAAAAAATTGGTGGCCTAGCTGTACCAGACAAAACTATATTATCATTTGAAATAAAGTGGTGGATCAGTGGACACAATAGTCAATGACCATAGTAATCTAGTGTGTGATAAACCCAAAGACTGCAGCTTCTGGGATAAGAACCCACTATGTGACAAACTTTGCTTGGAAAATTGGAAAATATCATGGCAGAAACTAAGCAAAGACCAACATTTCACACTCTATACCAAGATAAGTATTCAGAAGGATGATACTATAAGCAGATTAGTATAGCAAGGGATAGTCTATCTGTCAGATCTGTGGAGAAGGGAGGAATTTATGGCCAAAGAAGAACTAGAAAACAGTATGAAATGCAAAATGTTTAATTTGGATTATATTAAAGTCAAAAGTTTTTGCACAAAAAAGATTAGAAGGGAAGCAGAAAACTGGGGGAAAACTTTTATACACCCACTAAAAAAGGCCACATTTCTAAAATATATTGAGAACTGATTAAAAATTATAAGAATACATGTCACTCCCCAACTGATAAATGGTCAGAAGATATAAACAGTCAATTTTCAGAAATTAAAGCTATTTACAATTATTTAAAAAGTGCTAAAGTGAAAAGAAAAATAAATGTTCTAAATCACTATTGATCAAAGAAATGCAAATTAAGACAATTTTGAGGTACCACTTCACACCTCTCAACATTGGCTAAGATGACAGGAAAAGATAATGGCAAATGTTGCAGGGGATGTGGGAAAATTGAGGCACTGATTCATTCTGAGGAGCAATCTGGAACTATGCTCAAAAGGGCCATCAAACTGCATACCCTTTAATCCAACAGTGTCACTACACTACAAAGAGCTCTTAAAGCAGGGAAATGGACGCATAGGGGCCACAATGTTTGTGGCAGTCCTTGTTGTAGTGGCAAGAAACTGGAAACGAGAGCATGCCCCTCAATTGGAGAACAGTTGAATAAATTTGTGATATGTGAATGTTATGGAATATTATTGTTCTGTAAGAAATGAACAGGCTGATTTCAGAAAAGCATGGAAAAACTTACATGAACTGATACTGAGTGAATCGAGCAGAACCAGGACATCATTGTACATGGCAATAGCAAGATTATATGATAATCAATTCTGATGGACTTTGCTCTTTTCAACTTGGAGCAATTCAAGGCAATTGCAATAAATTTGGGATGGAAAATGCCATCCTCATCCAGGGAGAACTATGAAGGCTGAATATGGATTAAATAGGATTTTCACTTTGTTTGCTTTTTCTTTCTCATAGTTTTTCCCCTTTTTTGGTCTGATTTTCCTTGCACAACATGACAAATGCAGAATATATTTAAAAGAACTGCACTTATTTAACCTATATCAGATTGCGTGCTGTCTTGGGGAAGAGGGAACTAAGGGAAGGAGGAAGAAAAATTCAGAACAGTCTTACAAAAATAAACACTGACAACTGTCTTTACATGTATCTGGAAAATAAAATATTGGAAAAAAATTTTAATTCACCCATTCGCTTATCCCCTGACTTTGTGGGGTTTCTGGTCGTCTCGTATTGCCACATTTATTTGGGTCCCTCAAGATGCCCCAAGGCTTTGAAATACTGAGTCTTCAAAAAAAGGCCACGGCATCTTTGGCAGTCGGGACACTTAGGGAAATCTTAGAAAGAATGCAGGAAGGCTCTCCAGATTAAACTCAGCATGTGCCTTGATCCAGTGTTGAACAGCTGGTCACCCGTGAATAAATTGGTCATTCTTCACGACTCTGTTTAGAGTTTTCTTAGCAGAGTACTGGGGTAGTTTGCCATTTCCTTCAGCCCATTTTGCAGGTGAGGAAACTGAGGCAAACAGAATAAAGAGACTAGTTCGGAGTCATCTGTGGCTGGATTTGAACTTATGTCCTCTCAACTCCAGGCCTGGCAGCCTACCCACTGTACTGCCTAGCTGCCTTGATACTTGATACAGGTGCTGACACCTGTGCCAGTTTGCTGGATGTGAACCAAGACTCCACTGATCCACCTCTCTATTTCTTAGGCAATACCAAATGATACCCCACTAGTACCCCACTAGGTGGGGGCCCCAAGGCTAGCCTGACAATGGTGGTCATGGCCTTCAGGCGGTCCCCCCCCCCAAATGCAGACATGGACGAATGGTGCTCTTTGCCAGCGGGGGAGTGGGAGAAAGGACAGGTTTGAGGTGTCTGGCTTTGAATCAGGAGAGTTTGAGAGGCAATCCCCTCACTGGAGTGACTCGGAGGCCCCTGGGACCCTCAAGAGTTCATGAAGTATCAGGAGAGGAGAGAGCCTGGAGTGAGAGATGTCTGCACTGGGGGGGGGGATCCCAGCCACTCCTGCAGCTCTCCTTCAGAGGAAATCACAAAACATGGACCCTGGTCACACACTCATGGATCCCCGAGGCTTTGGGCCTAGGCAGCAGCCAGAGAGGGGCCTGCTCTGCTTGCTGATACACTGGAGCTTTTCTTGTTTTTCCATTTGTGAAGAGGGGGCAGAGAGAGGGAGGGAAGGAGGGAGAGACAGAGAAAGAAACAGAGAAAGACAGAGAGAAGGAGAGGAGAGGGAAGGAGGGGAAGGGAAAGAGAAGGGGAGGGAGGAAGAAAGGGAGAAGAGGGAGGGAGAGGGAGAGAGAGGGAGACAGAGACTGACAAGACACAGAAACAGAGAAAGACAAAGAAAGTCAGAGATAGAGGGAGGGAGGGAAGGAAGGATCTCTCTTTGAAAAGAAATTTTCATTTAAAAATTAGATAAAAGCAAAGTAGGAGAGAGCGTTTTCCTTTTTTCTACCTTTACCCCAGGCCTTCGGGCCACAGGACCAGCAGTTCTCAGTAGGGGGTGGGGGGGCTGTCTCCCGTTTCCTTCTTCAGAGCAGCTTTCCTCTCAGAAAGTCTTCCTGGAGCCTTCTTCCCGTCTTGTTTCAGTAGCCATCTGGGCTCCCATTTATCTTCCCTCCTCAGGCAATAAGCCACACCCCCAAAGTTCAAAAGAGCAAACTCCAGGCCTCCTGGCAGAACCTGAGAGTACCTGCCATGTTGCCTACCCATAATTCCTGTCGTCCTGCCCTTTGTCTCCTCTCCTCGGTCCAAATTGGGTCTTGAGGGCTCGGGCCTGACCCCAGTGGTCGCCAGCTAAGGGGCCCAGAATGGCCAGGCAGGGATGGCGGGAGGAAGCCGGGCCCAGTGAGGGCAGCTGCAGCTGAACACGTGAGGAGGAAAATCTAGGGCCGAGGACTCAGCGGCCTCCACGGACCATCCTGCACAGGCTCCCAGGGCCCGTATCTGGAGGGTTTGTCAGGAGCAAGGCTCTCCATGCAACATGGGACTTCCTCCCCCTCCTTGGCCACGTCTCCATGGGGGAGAGCCAGTTCCTGTGCCAGGCTACCCCTTTTTCACCCACCCTCTTCCTGGGAGAGCTGGGAGCCAAGGAGCAGCCCTATTCCAGGCATCCCGAGGGATCCAACGGCCAGACTGCATCCTATCTATCCAAGGGGCCCTCCGGGGCCCGAAGCAGGCCAGCCAGCAAGAACAGGCCCCTGAATCTTGGCTCCACAAGTCCTTCCAAGAGCAGAGACAAGATGGCCATCCTCCAAGGTTCCACAAAGCTGTTCCTTTCACCCGTGGGCCGCAAAGCAGCCCAGTTGTAGAAACAAGCTTTCTGGGGTCCAGGGACTGCTTCCCAGCCAAAAGCCTGTTTTCTTACCCCTAAGAAGTCTTTGGCTTCCAGGTGAGTCTTTGGACTCCTCTGGAAGGGCGAGAAAACCCACCCACAAATAAGCAAGGCAGCCCCTGGTCATCTCCTAGGCCCAGCCTGAGCCTCTCCCCACTGCTTGTGAGTCCACACTCGGAGGGGAGCTTGGCAGGCAGCAGTATCCACCAGACACAGGGTGAGGCGGCTGAGATCAGCACCAAGAACCATTCTTTAAAGACCTGGATAAGACCCCCTAGCGGGTATCATTCCTGTCTGCTGACACCTGTGCCAGTTTGCTGGATGTGAACCAAGACATCCAGTCTGTGTTGACTGTTTTAACTGTATTTTTTGCTTTGTTTTGTGAGTAATTTGGAGCATTCTTTCATATGGCTTTTAAAGTTTTGTGGATATCTTTTGTTCTTACATTTAAAAAACTCAATCTGGACAAGAACAAAATATTAAGGGAATTAAAGGGGGGGAAAGAAACAAAAAGGAAGCTGGCCTAGCCATACCAAACTCAGAATCGTGTTATAAAGCAGCAGTCAGCAAAACCATTTCGTCTTAATCGAACAGAAATTATATGATTATCTCAATAGAAGCAGGAAAAGTATTTGAAAAAATCCAACATCCATCCCTTTTAAAAATGAGAGAACACAGGAATAAATGGACTTTTCCTTAAACAATCAGCAGGAACCTATGTAACAGGGATAAACTAGAAACATTCTCAGTAAGATCAGGGATGAAACAAGGTTACCCTTCAGCATTGTATTAGAAATGCACGCTTTGGCAATGAGAGAAGGAAAATAAATTGAAGGAATTAGAGGAGTAATGAGGAAACAAAATTACTGCTCATTGGTCTCCTTAAGAGAATCAACTAAAACACTACTAGAAACAATGAACAACTTTAGCGAAGCTGCAGGATACAAAATAAATGCACATAAATCACAGGCATTTCTCTATGTTACCAGCAAAGTCCAGCTCAAGGGATAGGAAGACAAATCCTACCAAGACAAAGCCAGGAACTATGTGAGCATAATTACAAAACACTTTTCCTAGAAATAAAGTTAGATCTAAACAATTGAAAGAATATCAAATGCTCATATGTAGTCCAGGATAATATAAAACAAAAGACAATTCTAGCTAGTCTATTTATTCAGTGCCATACCAATTAGATTGCCATGAAATTATCTTATAGAGCTAGAAAAAAAAATCAAAATTCATCTAGAAGAACAAAAGGTCAAGAATTTCAAGGTAATTAATGAAAAAGAAATGCAAGCGAAGATGGCCTAGCTGTACCAGACTTAAAATTTATAAAGCAATGGCCATCGAAACTATCTGATATCGTCTAAGAAATGAGTAGTAGATCATTGGAATAGCTTAGGTTCACAAGACACAGCAGTCAAAAACTATAGTAATCTAGTGTTTGATAAGCCAAAGAGACTAGCTTCTGGGGTAAGAACTCACTATTTCACAAAAATTGCTGGGAAAACTGGAAAACACTATGGCAAAAATTAGGCATTTACCAACACCTAACACACTACACAAAAATAAGGTCAAAATGGGTTTATGACTAAAACATAAAGGATGTTCTATGAGCAAATTAGAAGAATGAGGGATAATTTACATCTCAGATCTGTCGCCAAGGAAGGAATTTATGGCCAAAGAAGAACTAGAGAAGATTATGAAATGCAAAATAGATAAATTTCGATTATTTTAATTAAAAAGTTTTTGTACAAAACAAATGCAGCCAAGATTAGTGATTTAGATTTAGATTTTTTTTTTTTTTTTTTTTTTCATGACTAGAAATGGCTTGAATTTCTTCATTTGAAAATTGTCTTTATATCCTTTGACCATTTATCAATTGGGGGTGGATCAGTAGCGTAAGTTAGGTACACAAGACACAATAGTAAACAACTATAAACTACAGTTTGGTAAACCCAAAGACTCTAGCCTCTGGGAGCAGAACCCACTCTTTTGACAAAAATTGCTAGGAAAACTGGAAAACAGTTTGGCAGAAACTAAAGCATTGACCAACAACTCACACTCTACATCAAGATAAGATCAAAATGTGTTCACAATATAGTCGTGAAGGGTGATACTAAAAGCAAAATAGGAGAGCAAGAGATCTGATCTCTGGAGAAGGGAAGAATTTATATTCAAAGAAGAACTAGGGAACATTATAAAATGCACAAGGGCAAATTTTGATGATGTTAAAATGAAAAGGTTTTACACAAACAAAATCAATGAAGTCAAGATGAGAAGGAAAGCAGAAAACTGGAGGGAAATCTTTACAGGCAGTGTTTCTGATAAAGATCACGTATCTAAAATAAAGGGAGAACTGATTTAAATTTATAATACATGTCATTTCTCAAATGATAAATGGTCCAAGGATAGGAACAATTTTCCGATGAAGAAATTAGAGCTGTTTACCATCACATAAAAAAAAAGCTCTACACCATAATTGTTCAGAGAAATGCAAGTTAAGCTAACTCTTGAGGTACCACTTTACATCACACCTCTCAGGTGGGCTAAGATAACAGGAAAAGATGATAAAATGTTGGAAGAAATGTGGGAAAATTGGGACATCAATGTATTGTTGGTGGAGTCATGAACTGATCCAACCATTTCAGAGCAATTTAGAGCAATGGCCAAGGGCTCTCCAACTGTGCATCCAGCAATGTCTCTCCCGGGTCTGCATCCCTAAAGGAGGGCAAGGGACCCACATGTGCAAAAATGGTGGTGGCAAGGAACTGGACACTGAGTGGATGCTCCCCAGCTGGGAAAAGGCTTAAGGGGTTACAGTGTTTGAACAGCAATAGTGGGGTAGTATCGTCCATAAGAATGACAGACCAATTTCTGAATTACAGGAGCTGAAGCTGAGAGAAGCAAGCAGAACCACACTGTCTACAGCAAAAGCAAGACCACTCGTTGATCAACTGGGGCACTCACTCCTCCTCAGCACCATAGTGATCCCAGGCAGCTCCCACAGACTGGGGATGGAAAATGCCATCAACGTCCAGAGAACGAAGGAGACGGAATGGGAACCAAGCACAGGACTCTCACTTTTCTTGTCTGTTTGCCTTTTCTGTCTCATGTTTCCCCCATTGCACAACGTGACAAATACGGAAACGATTCATAGGATGGAGCGAGGAAAAATCTGGAACACAAAATCTACAAAATTCAGTGTTGAAAATCTTTACACGTAATTGGGAAAATGAAGTACCATGGAGAAAAAAAAAATGATACAATGTCAATGACACTATAACCACTACCCATCTGGGCAGTTTAGCGGGGGTCCAGACGTAGCTAGCTTTCCTTTGTCCTGGGAAACCTCCAAAAGCAGTCAGTGGAGTCCTCATATTAGGAGCTCCAATGGAGGGAAGTGGGGGGAAGGCGGGGGAGCTAGAGGGCTGCCAGGGGGCGAGATCACTCAAGCTGGGCCTAGGTGCCTATGGCTGACCATGGCTGCCCTACCCTAACAAGAGCCTAAGGCAGTGAGCCTCGGGGGCTTCCCCAGGACACTAGAGGCCCTCCAAAACCACCAGAGGATTCCCGGCTGCATCTTCTGCAACAGGTGACAAGTGGACGCCATGCTGGCCAAGGCTTCCAGCTTAGCTCACGATGGAGAAGGAAGGCCCTCCGGTGCCTGAGGTTCCTTCCAACAAGTAGGTGTCAGAGTCTGATCACTCAAGGTCCCATCCTCACTCTTGGGGATGCCCCACTTTGCCCCATCCCCCATGACACTCGGACTTTCCATGTACCCATTCAAAGTCACCTCATCTCACTTAAGACTTGACTTCAGGGTCCCTAGGAGGGAGGCCAGCCTCCCCCCCCCCCAACTGCCCCAACTCCGGCCTCCAACACAAAGCCATGAAAGCTGCTCGTCTGGCCCTACCTTGATTTGGTTTTTCTCATGGTTCTCCTCCATTCAGACCAGAACCAAGCACAACATAACCAGACACCCAGCCCAAAGGCGTCGGGATTCTTCCTGCCTCCCTGGCTCCGGACCCTTAACGAGTCCTCAGAATTCCCCGGCCAGATGGTCCCTTTCCCAGGTAAGCCATCTCCTTCACAGCCAGGAGCCATCTGTTAACCGATGACTGTTTAGTCACCCCCAAAAGCGCTGAGCGCACATGCTGCAGAATGACGACGCATGGCCCTGGAGACCAGAGGCCAGGAGGCGGGCAACGCCGGTTCCTCATCATCCCTGCGGTTCCCTAGGTTTTGTTTATGTTCCTCGCTGCCTGAGGTGGCGTAGGGGAACAGAAGGAGAAATTTAGGCAATGTGGAAAACAAAACGTGTCAATAAAATTTTATTTAAAAAAATATTAAACAGCACAAGGCCACATACAGATCCCGGGGGATCACACAGGAGGACCTTCCATGTTGACATCAAACTACTGGAGACTGGTGCAGGGGCTGCCAGAAACCACTGCTGGCAAGCCGGAATTCCACCACCGAGTCCGGCCTCCCCTCCTCGTCCCCAGGACACATCGCATGACAAGCCCTTCTGCTTTCCTAACACCCAGGCCACATCAATAGAATCCCCTTGACTTGCTAGTCTATCTAAAAAAAAAAAAAAAAACACCTAAAAAACCTAGAGAAGCCAACAACTACAGAAAGCTGGCGGGCCCACCCTGCTCTGACGGAGCCCAGCGGGCACCGGGCAGGCTGCTTCCTTTCCCAACTGCTCAGTGACAATCCCCTTAATCTAAACCAGAACCACCATCTTGGAGCCCTCCCCCTCCCCCTTCCCCAAACTCCTTTTCACATGAATCGTGCCCAAGAAGCTTAAGTTGCTACCATGGCGCGGGAGGGCACCATGCAGCGGGGACGGGCACCGGGAGAGTTCCAAGGCCAGGGCCTCGCCTAAACCCCCCCACTTTAGCAGCCCTGACACCAGCCCGGCAACTCAACCCAGACCCTCCGTGCAGACTCCCAGCTGAGGCCTCTGAGTCAAAGTCCAGGCTTGTGCCCAAGGGTCAGCGGGGGGAGACGGCTCCCCCAAATTACCACCCAAGCAACCTCCGCAGGAAATCCATTTTATTGAATAATCAGAAGGGTCTGGACAGAGGACGCCTTGGCGGGGGGGACAGGGGCAGACACATTCACGTGATTGGGAGAAGGGGTGGTGGTCTTTTATCGGTGGGGGGAGGGGTGGCACTCGCCGCTCTCTCTCGCTCACTCTGGCGCCGGCTCCATCAGGTAGCCATTCTCAGGAGCCAGATAGCCTTCGCCAGCATCGGCCTCCATATAGAGGTCCCGCCCGTCAGCCCCGAGCCCTTCGAGCCCGTTGTCCTGACTGCCACCGCCGCCACCTCCTCCACCCCCGCCACGGGGGGCCTCGTCCCGTCTTTCACCCCGTTCCCCTCGCTTGTGCTCACGATCTCTATCCCGGTCCCGCCGCCGCTCCCTCTCCCCCCGGTGGCTACGGCGTCGGTCCCTGTCCCGGTCCCGGCCCTTCTCCTCAGGGGCATCAGGTCCATCAGGGCCGGGCTCCCCGAGAGGGCCGTCGTCAGGGGGCGCATCCCCCGCCTCTGGAGGCTCAGGGCCCTCGCCACCCCGAGGCTCCTCTTTGCGCTCCCGCTCTCGGCGAGCCCGCTCTCTGCTGCGGCTACTGCGGCGCTTCCGCTCGCGGTCCTTGTCCTTACTTCTCTCCCGGGAGCGCCTCCTCTCCTCCTTCTCCCGGCTTCTGGAGCGCCGTCGCCGATCCCGGGACCTCGAACGCCGACGGTCCCGCTCCTTGTCTCGCTCTCGGCTCCGCTCACGGCGCTCCCGCTCGCGTTCCCTGTCCCGGTCCCTTGGAGGACACGGCCAAGAGAGAGAAAGCAGAAAGGATCCTAAGAACAGGCGCTCCTCCCCGGGGACCGCCACGGCGACCCCCTGCCAGCTCACCCGCGGGCACGCTGGGGTCCTCGGCTCACCTCTCATCGTAACGCGAAGTGTCGTCGCGGCCCGAGTGCCGGATGTTGACATCGGCCCCCCCTCGCCGGGTGCCCCCAAGGCCACCACCTGAGGAGAGACACGGGAGTCAGCGCGTGCCTGCGGGCAGGGAGGGGAGGGGAGGGGAGGACCCGGGCCCCTGGCACTCACCCAGCCTGCGGGGCCTCCAGCCCTTCACTGTGCGGCCCCTCTCCACGTCCACCAGCACCCGCCTGCCGTCGATCTTCTTGCCGTCTGCATGCTTGTAAGCCGCTGTAACAGAGGGGGCAGAGACGACCCCCAGGGTGGGGGGAGCCTCCCGTCAGAGCCTGGCCTGGGACCCCACCATCCCTTCTGTCCCCCCCAAGACGCGCAGGCACACGCCCCCGCCCCCGCACACACACACGCCCACCAGCGAGCCAGGCAACTCGGCAGCCGGCCACCTCCGCCCGCCCCACCCCCGCCCCCACACAGAGGGGCCTGCTCCTTCGGACTCCTGCTCCTGCCCGTGCCCAGGTGGGTCCGGACGTCCACCGTCTCCCCCCTCTGCCCGACCCCACGATGGAGCAGCCCCCTCCGGGCCCCGCCAAGGAACGCCGCTGCAAAGGAAAGAGGTTAATCAAGTGCTGGTCTCTCCAGGAGAAGGGGCCGAGAGCACCCCCGGGCCAGCCCGGACATGCACCCTGCGGCAGGCAGCGAGGGCGGGTGCCCAGCCCGGCGCCGCCCCTCCTCTTCCCCCGGTCTCGGCACTAGGTCTGTCAGGAGGACAGAGACTGGAGCCGACAGAGAGAAGAGGAGGGGGGTCCGGAGCATGGGGAGGCAGCTGGGGCCCTCTGGGAACTGAGGGGCCCCAGTTTGGGCCCCTCACAGATGGGAGGGGGAGGGGGAGACGTGCGATGGCTGCGACTCCACCCAGCCTTACCTGGCGGCCCTCAAGCCTCTCAACAAGCCCCCTCCCCGGCACAAAGCCGGGCTTTGGGCTCCTGGACCTCACCGCTCCCCTCCAAGTGGGCATCTGCTGCCGCGAGGGGCACGGGGCAAGGGCAGCTCTGGGGCGCCCTGTCCTGGTCCCTCCCTGACCAGCCACCCGCCTCCCCACTAGCTTCCCACCCCCCACCCCCCACCCCCAAAAATAACAACAGAGGAAGAGAAAAGGTGCAATTTACCAATGCCGGCTTTGCGAGTGTCCGACCAAACCGAGCGGGATGGGGGGGGCTCGGTCCTCCTGAGGGGCCTGGCGAGGAGGAGGCTTCCCGGGGGGGGGACACAGGGCAGCTTACCTGGAGCCCCCATGCTTACCTGCACCCTTAGCGCGCGCATGGTCCCCCCTTGCCGCCCCCCACCCCCCGGGGCAGCTAGGCTACAGGGCGGAGTGGGGGGGCAGAAAAGCAGTCTCAGCTACGAGGATGCCAAGCAGGCCTCAGCACCCGGAGACGGGGGAGGCGGGGATGCCCCGAGCCCGACTGGCTGGAGGGCGGAGCGCAAGGCCTGGAGACCGGGCTCCCCAAAATTGCCAAGCCCCATCTCTACCCCCAAAGTCACAACGAGACCAGGCACCCTGTCTCTTACACACCTAAGAGCACTCAGGTCCCCCCAAACCAGGGTGCGAGGAAGGGGGAGGGGGGAGAGATTCCGGGGCAAAGGAACCAGCCGGAGCATCGAGGCTCCCGGGGCTCGGGGAAACAAAGGGACTCTGGCCCCGGCCCCCAACTAGGGAGGCAGGAGCAGCTCAGGACACCCTCTCCTCCAAAGCCCCAAGGACCCAAGCCTAGCTCAGCGCACAAGAACCCGGAAAAGCCCAGACCAGGGGAGACAGCGAAAAGAAAGTGGGATGTGTGTCTGCCGTTGGCTCAGAGCTCTCTCTCTCTGTCTCTCTCTCTCTCTGACTGCACAAGGGGACGGGACCTGAGCTGAGGTCCCAACAACAGACTTCTGGCCTCCCCCCCAATTCCGTGCAGGGGCAGAACACTAAGCACCCAAGGCCCTGGGCCCGGGATGGAGTGGACCCCGAAGAAGCCACTATTCCCATGCCCCTGCTCTTCCTGGGCGGGGAGGGGGCAGCAGCCTGCCTTGCTCCCAGACATCCATTCCCACCACCCCTGAAAAGAGCGTCTCTGGACCCTGCGGGGTAGGCGCGGGCCCAGCCCCGAGCAGGAGAGAGGCCTGGAAACGCTGCCCTGGCTCACCCTGCCTCCTGACCTCCAGAGAGGCCGGGCAGGAACCTGTAGAGGACGAAAGAGGGAGGGGAAGGGTCAGAAGGCCCTTCCCCCAAGGCCCTTCCATGGGAAGTCTGCCTTTTCCCCGCCCCCCCCTCCTCCAGCCTCCTCTGCCCCTGCCCAGCAATCGGGCACCTGGAGGCCAGGGGGAGGGGGGAGTGGGGCCAGGAGTTCGGGGGGGGCTGGGGAATGGGGTCAGAGGAGGGGGCCAGGGAGGGGGCCTTTCTGCTCCTAAGCTGCCTGGCTAAGCTAGGCTCGTGTGCTGTGGCGAGTGATCTTACCCATGATACAAACCCTTATACCAACCATAAAATGAGATGTTGTAAGGGGAGCGTTAGCATCAGCTGCAAGCCAGCTGCGTGGTGGCTGCAGTGACAATAATAAGAACATACAATTAATACGCCGGCCCCTCCACACGCCACACCCCCCTCACCGCCACCCCCACCCGGCTCTCACTTTGCACAGGACAAATCTCCCTTTGGGGGCTTTTAAACCACGTCAGGCCGAAATCGAGGAGACACAGACAAAAACCACAGACACGGCCACTGAGCATGGCCCCCGCCCACCCGAGGCATCCCTGCCGGGGGTCAGGGGAGGGGGTGGGAAGGAGAGAGAGGAAGGGAGGAGAGGGGGGCACGACCGAGTGCTCCCCACCAAGGCCAGGGGAAGACGAGGCAGAGAAGGCGAGGCGGGCCGGGGATCCGAGCCCGGCCCCCGAAGCCCCTTCGGCCTCCCGGCCGGGCCCCCTCCCCTCCCCTCCTCTCCGGCCTTCACCCAGCCCCGCCGCCGGGCTACCTCCGATCCCCCTGAGAGTCAACGTGTGGCACTTACCTCTCCCGGCCCCCCGGGCGCACACACACACACGTTGAGGGGAGTTTTGGTTTTTTAAAAATATATATAAAAAAAGATATATAAGAGACAGAGGAAAAATAAGGAATGAGTGTTGATGTGAGGAAGTGAGGGGGGTACGAAGGGCAGGGACGGGAGGGAAGTGCCGAGGAGGGAGACACTCACAGTGCATGTCCCGTTCGTGCTCGTACTCGATGAAGGCGTAGCCCCGGGGCTTCCCTGACCGCTTGCTGTAGACCATGTGGATCTGAACACAGGCAGGGGCGAGCTCGTGAGCCCCCTCTGCTAGGGGCCGGGGCAGCCCCGCAAACGCCCCGGGCCCCGCTACAACAGACTCACCCTCTTGATGGGTCCGTACACCTCAAACTCTCTCCGCAGTTTTGATTCTGTCGTGTCGTAGTTCTGCAAAAGGCAGAAAGTTGCGGCCCTCCTCCGGGGCCTGCTCCTTGCCTTCCCCAGGCCCCCCGCCCTCCCGCCAGCAAGCCGAGGTCGCACTCACCACTCGGGCCACAAACAGAGTTTTGAAAGCGTCGCCCTGAGCGTTGGGGTCATTGTGAGGGTCCCCTGTGAAGAGAAGGCAGCGTCAGGCGCAGAGGGAGAAGCTCCGGGGGGCCGGAGGACCCCACCTGACGGGACAGGGGGTGGGGAGGGGGAAGGAGCCGAGTCCCCGCAGACATACACATTTTCAGCTCTGTCTCCACCTCTTGCTGTCGCCGCTCTATCTTCTCCCGCCTCTGTAGGAAGGCAAAGAGAGGCAGGCATGGAGGAGGGAAGCCCGCGGCTCCCCTCCATCGTCCGGCCTGAGCCTCCCCGGCCCGAGCCTCCCCGGCCCCTGAACCCAAACCTTTCCCTCTTTCCTCCACCCCAGGTGCGCCAGTCACGTACCTTTCTTTCCATCCGCTCCTCCCTCGTCTCTGCTCGGGTTGGAGGAGGGGCATCACGGGGGTCCTGAGAACGAGAGGAGGAGTCAGAGGGAGCAGGACTACAGGAGGCCGAAGCCCAAAAGGCTTCCAGAGGGAAGCCGCACTCACTGGTCTGGAGACCGAGCCCCCCTACACTAAGGCTCCTGGCAGCTGCGACCACCCAGCGCGCTGCCCTCCACCTCCAGTCCGAACGCTGGCTCTGCGAGCCTGGGCAAGTCACTCAAGCTGTCGAACGTACGGGTAGCAAGACCCCCTCCTCCCTGGGTGCCGAGCGAAGGAGGGGAACCCCTGCCTCAGGAGGGCCGCCCCGAGGGCGTCCTTCTCCAGGAGCGGCGAGCCTGTCCGGGGCCCTCCCCCCGCCCCATCTCATGCACCAGGAAGCCAAGGTTGTTCTCACTTTCCTCAGTGGCGGCTCCGTGAGCTCCGTTCCCTCCTGTCACTGTGCCGTGGGTAGCTCGGCCCCCCCGCTGCCTCTGGGGCGGCCCAAACGCCCGCCCTCGTGCCGGCCTCCCCCCGAGAATCGCAGAAGAGCCTCCCCTCGCTCAGCCGCGGGGGGGGGGGGGGGGGGGGGGGCTCACCTCAAACTCCCGGATGTAGGGGGCGATGCCGCAGTAGGGCTGATTGTGGTGCTTCTCATGGGGCAGCTTCTCCAGGGGGGGGAGGTAGGGAATCGGGTCTCGAGGAGCAAAGAGGGCCAAAAGGTTGGGAGGCAGGAACTGCGTCATGATGCCGGGTCTGCGGGGGTCAGAGGTCCAGAGGAGGGAGACCGTTAGGGCCCTGCCTGCCAGGGCCCTCCCCCCCACGGTGCTGGGCTTTGGGGGGGGGTCGGGAGTGGGGGGCACTCTGGGGACCCCAGGGAGGTATCCCCCACACTCAGGGTGAAAGCGGGGTGGGAGCTGTGGGCAGCGCAGGGCTTTAACTCCTCACCAGGGTCCAGCTCCTGCTGGAAAAAGGGGGGGGGGGCAGCGGGAGTTACAGATAACAGAGGGTCCCGGCGAGTGCAAGCTCCGGGGAAAAGGGAGAAGTCTCCCTAGAGTGCAGGGAACTGACGGGAGGGGGGGGGGTAGGGGCTGAAAGGCACTCGTGGGGAAGGGGGGGTCTTGGCAGAAACAGGAGTTGAGGGTATGGGGGGAGGCGCGCCAATGGGCGCAAAGCATTGTGGGTAAAGAAGGGAGGTCTCGGAGGTACCGGGAGTTAGGGGTAACGGGAAAGGGTCTCCGAAGGCCCGTAGGGCATTGTGGGTAAAGGGGAGGTGTTGTCCTGGGGGACGTGGGGAGGTGAGGATAGAGAGAGGGGTCCGGAGGACGCAGGGGCTTATGGGTAAAGAGGGGATACAAGCGGACGCAGAGATGTGATGAGTAGAGGGGGGAGGGGGTCCTCGGCAGGCGCAAGGACTTATGGGTGGGGGGGGGAGTACCGGCGGGCGCAGGGAGTTGTGGGTAGTCAGCGGGGTCCCGGCCGGGCCCGGCGGGCCTTCAGCACTTACCGGCCGCGCGGCGGCGGCGGCGGCCCCCTCGGCCGGGCGGAGTTCCCGGGGCGGGCGGCGGCAGCAGGAGCGGCAGCGGCGGCGGCTCGTCGTCGTCCTCCTGGAGCTCGGGGGCCTGGTGGCGCGCCGGGGCCAAGGCCGGGGGCGGCGGCGGGGCCGGCGTCGCTGGCGGCTCCGGGGCGCTCGCTCCGTCACTCAGTCACTCCGTCCGTCCGACTGGTCTCGGCTCACACAGGCGCCCGCGCGGCCAGGCGGCGAGGGACGCACCGACCGAGGGAGGCGGCTCTCGCGAGAGCTCGGTGCGAGCGCGGGCCGACGGGAGGTGGGGCCAAGGCGAGATCCTTGCGCCCGCCTACGAACCACTGCGCACGCGCAGACCCGAGCAGCGGGGAGGGCGACCCGGGAAGAGCCTACTGCGCACGCGCCGATCGCCCTCCGCTCGCCCTCTTCCTTCCCGGTCCCCGCCAACGTCGTCAAGGCGCATGCGCCTGTCGCTTTCTCCTTCCCCCTCTTTCGTATTTGATCAACCGCCGCCTTCCGCGAGCTGGACTATTTACATCTTACCTCCTATCGAAAGTGTCCTTCCGCCAAGAAAAGAGTTCGCCATGTGACATGCGCCTCCATTACGGTTCAACTTCGCTTTATAGAAAGGTCGTGGCGTCACGTGACCCAGAGGGCGGATCACGCGATCCATCCCCTAAGGATGAAAGAAACCGTGCCGCCGGTGATACCAAAAGGGCGCCCTCCCCCGGAGCTGTGCGGAGATCTTACTCTTTTTCAGCCATGATAGCTCTGAGCCCCCAGTCTGAGCCATTCTAGGGGGCCGGACCCCGGGAAGCTCCAGGGAGCGGCTGGCCCAGCCGGAGAATGTGCGGAGTGTGTAGCCTGAGGGCACCGGGCTCCGGAGCCCAGAGTCCCCTGGGGGGGGGGGGGGCCGCCCGGGGGGGGGGGCCGCCCTCCGACAATCCGGGTGTCCTTCCTGCCCATCCCGGGGCTCCGAGACGCCTCTTCCCTCCTCCAGGTCCTGAGGGCGCAGAGACCAGAGCTGGGCCCCGGCGCCTTTAAAGGAACTCTCACGCTGCGAGGCGACCCGGACACTTCGGAGCCTCTTTTTTGTGTCTGTTTATTTACATCTGACAACGCCCCCCGCCCCCGGGCCCCCCAGAGGCTGTGCCCGGAGCGCCAGCACCCCCCCCCTTCCGTTTTGCGTCGGGTTGGGTTGGTATGTTCTAACGTTGGCAAAGCGCGACCACAGCAGTCCTGTGAGTAAGGGGGCTGTCCCGATTTTACAAACGAGGAAACTGAGGCACGGGGAAACTAAGTGGCGCCGGTCAGATCAGGGCTGCTTATGTGCGAGCTCAGTCGTTTTTCAGCCGTCTCCATTTCTTCCCTTGGGGTTTTCTTGGCAAAAAGCGAGGGCCCTGAGCCTCGGGGCTGACACTTGCTTCAGGCTAACGTTTGGGGCCAGATTTGCAGGCCCGGGCGGTCGGCCTCCTCTCTGTGCTAGGGAAAGGGAAATGGCAAATCCTCGGGAGTCACGGCCTCGGCGACCTAGAACGCTCCCTCTACCAGATAGCGAACAGGAGGGGAACCCGGAGGCAAGAGGAAGAGGAGAGCCCAGGGAGGTGCCTGAAGGGGGAAGGGGGAGTGTCTCCTTAGAACCTGTAGGAGGCGATGTTACTGGACGTGAATGGGTGATGTAAGTTATGGGACTGGAAACCGGGGGGAAGGGTCTCAACACTAACGGGATTTTGTATTTAACCCTAAAGGAGCAGCGAACATAATTCCTGGGGGAGGCAGGGCATACCCCCGACCTCTGCTTGTAGGGGCTGGAGCGGGGAGAGATTTGAAGCAGAAAGAGAAGCGTCTGGTTATAGATCGTGATCGGCCGCTGTTTTGGTGGGACATGGAGGGGCCGTCCATCCACGGGAACTGAAGAGCAAGGGGTACCTGCGATGGCGATGGAAAACTATGGGCTCTGATAAGCCACGAGCTCGAAGGAAAAAACACGGAAGGGCTTGCATGAACTGGTGCAAAGTGAAATGCAGAACCAGGAAAACACTGTACACAGTAACAAGAATATTAGCCAGCGAGTTGTATAGTGTGTTATACGATGTGCTGATGGTGTATGATGTTGTAGAGTTGTGAATACTTAGCTGTTCTCAGCAAGCAATGATCCAAGACAATTCTGAATGACTTGATGACAAATGCTACCTGCTTCCAGAGAAAAAATCCTAAGAGCCTGGCTGCAGATCAAAGCATACTTTTTCTTTGATTTCTTTTTCTTTTTGTTTTGTTATTTTTCCACAGCATGACTAACTTAGAAATACGCTTTGCATGACTGCACGTGTAAAATCCACATCAGATTGCTTGTGTTCTCGGTGGGGGGAGGGAGGGAAAGAATGGGAAACTGAAAATTTTCAAAAATGTTTAAAAATTTACATGTAATTGGGAGGGGGGGAAATAAAACATTGAATTTTTTTAGAGTCCGGTTATAAAATGTAAGGGCCTACACCACAGTGATGGCAGTGTTAAGTGGGAAGGAGGCATGTACATCCAAGAGGGAAGGTGATAGTAACAGAACAGGGCAACACATACATTATGGGGAGGGGGGACATCAAGATTATCAAATTGAGGATGACACTGGGATTGGAAGCCTGGGTGATGGGAAAAATGCTGATGCCTGGACAGTTATAGAGAAGTTTGGAAGAGACCAAGGTTGAAAGGATGGGAGATAATGAATTCCATTTTTTAAAAAAATTTTTCTCTCCCTAGCTTTTAGCACAGTGTAGTCATGTTGAGTTTAAGGTGCCTCCAGGACTTCGAGTTTGAGATGCCCAATTGGCCGTTCCACTGGAGGTCCGCAGAACAGTTAAGACTGAGAATCAACCATATAAAGATGAGAATTGAATCTTTGGGATCTGATGAAGTTTCTAAGAGAAATAGTATAAAGCGGGAAGACAAGGGAGTCTGGAGAGAGCCCTGCATGAAGATCCAGCAAAAGAAACTTGAGAAGGAGCCATCAGGTAGGAGAACCAGGTGGGAGCAGAGTCAGGAAGCTGGTTGGCAGGATCTGAGATTACAGAGAAATCAAGGAAGATCAGGTTTGAAAAAAAGGCCCTTCTTGTCAAAGGATATGAACAGACAATTCTCAGATGATGATATTGAAATTATATCCATTCATATGAAAGAGTGTTCCAAATCACTACTGATCAGAGAAATGCAAATTAAGACCACTCTGAGATATCATTACACCCCTGCAAGATTGGCTAAGATGACAGGAAAAGATAATGATGAATGTTGGAGGGGATGTGGGAAAACTGGGACAGTGATGCATTGTTGGTGGAGTTGTGAAAGAATCCAGCCATTCTGGAGAGCAATCTGGAATTATGCCCAAAAAGTTATTAAACTGTGCATACCCTTTGATCCAGCCAGTGCTACTCCTGGGCTTATATCCCAGAGAAATATCAAGGAGGGGAAAGGGACCTGTATGTGCCAAAATGTTTGTGGCAGCTCTTTTTGTTGTAGCTAGAAACGAAAATGAATGGATGCCCATCAGTTGGAGAATGGTTGGGTAAATTATGATATGTGAATGTTATGGAATATTATTGCTCTGTAAGAAATGACCAGCAGGACGAGGCTGGAGAGACTTACATCAAGTGATGCTTAGTGAAATGAGCAGAACCAGAAGATCACTGTACACTTCAACAACAATACTGTATGACAATGTATTCTGATGGAAGTGGAAATCTTCAACATAAAGAAGATCCAACTCACTTCCAGTTGATCAATGATGGACAGAGGTAGCTACACCCAGAGAAGAAACACTGGGAGGGGAATGTAAACTGTTAGCACTACTGTCTATCTGCCCAGGTTACTTATACCTTCGGAATCTAATACTTAATGTGCAACAAGAAAATGGTATTTACACACATATGTTGTATCTAGGTTATATTGTAGCACATGTAAAATATGTGGGATTACCTGTCATTAAGGGGAGGGAGTAGAGGGAGGGAGGGGATAATTTGGAAAAATGAATACAAGGGATAATGTTAAAAAAAATACTCATGCATATATAATGTCAAAAAATGTATAAAAATTTTAAAAAAAGAAAGAAAAATATATTGAAGAAAATTTAAAAAATAAAAATAAAAAAAAGGCCCTTCTTTTGGATGTGATGGGCAGCCAAACTGTCCAGCTGAGAAGGAGGAAAGCTTCTGCTTTGATTTTCTGTTCAGAGGCCCCGTAGGAGGACCTGTGACCTCTTGAGACTGCCCATTCTACTTCTGCATGGGATCGTTTTCTTCCTTGTTGCTGCCCTCAAGGACCAAACTAATTCCAGGAGTAATTCAAATAGCGCACGCCAGCTGAATCTTCTCTAGGTTCAATATCCTGATTTCTTTGACCAGTGCTTATGTTGGACTCAAAATATATCAACTGAAATCCCTTCTCCCTCCTACCCATATCCTTAAAGCATAGTACCCAGAACTGAACACTGTATTCCAGATGAGGTCTGACAAGGGTCAAGGAAAGTGGGATGGTCAGCTTCCTATTTCTGAAATCGGCAGTTCTCTTACAGAAGCCCGAGATCACTGAGAGCTTTTATCACTGCCCTTTCACCCAACTGAGTCACATCACAGTGGCAATCCCCTCCTCCCTCCCCCCAAAAACTATTTTCCAGGACAACTACTGTTTAAACATGTCAGCTCCATGTTATATTTATGAAGAGAGGCACATAGAAAACCAGACAAGGATACACAGAAGGACACAGAGAATGACACACTCGGCAAGCATTGGATCTATTGACTCAAAAAGACGAGCAGAAAGAGCTGGGGAGGGTTGCAGGGCCTGAGTCAGAGCCAAAAAGAAACAACCAGAAAAGGCGACTGAGGAACAACCAGTCAGTCCCAAAGAAGATCATACCGAAAGGATTACAAGGGATAATGTTGTTTAAAAAAAAATAAATTTACCTATGCATATGTACTATCAAAGAAAATATTGTAATTATAAAAATTAATAAAAAAAATACTTATTAAAAAAAAAGATCATACCACATAGAGGTCCAGATTGGAACACATTGAGGATCTCTGGGAGGACGTGAGACAGAGAGAGGACAGAAAGCTTGATCCAGAGGGACAGACACAAATACAGTCCCAGAAAAAAAAAAAAAAACTTAGACACAGATATACCCCCGAAAAGAACACAAGGATAGACACAGAGAAGGATAGACACAGAGAAGGCCACTCTAGAGAAAGATACAGGGACAGTCCAGGCAGTAAGACACACAGGGAAGGAAGGAGGGAGGGAGGAAGAAAGGAAGGAGGGAAGGAGGGAGGGAGGAAGGGAAGAAAACCCAAAGAGAAACGTCTGTCAGTTGAGATTATGTACATCAACAACAGATGTAGGCTGCACCATGGTGTGACTTCTTCCCTCTCCTGTATAGCCACTGTATAGTGGGGAGAAGATGAAGAAGCAATCCCCAAGTGGAGCTGGTCAACCGACGAGCAATGAAAGGCTCAGGAGCCAAGAAATGCAGGAACAGACAGTTGTGAACTGGTCAACTCTAAAGTTGAGACTTTGAGGGAAGGAAAACTAGCGGAGAGCAAGAGTGATGGAGCTGGGAGAGAAGCTTGAAGGGCCTCCAGGTTTGTGTCGGAGGGTGGGGAGAGATGAGAGATGTGTCCAGCAGCAGTAGTGAATGAATGGCTCAGAATTCGGTGTCCTCACCATATCAGTCAGGCCACTAGCATTTAAGCACCTTCTACGGGTCGGGACCGTGCTATGTGCTGGAGCGCCAAGAAAGACAGATCTGTGCTGTCCAGGTGCTGACAATCTAATAAATAGCAGCTTGTAAACTGAGTCCAAACAAGGATGAACTGGGAGTAGTCTCAGAGGGAAGGCGCTAAGAAGAGGGAGGTCAGGGAAAGGCCTTCTGGGGAAGCTGGGACTTAAGGGAGGTCAGGGAAGCCAGGAGTTAGAAGTAGAAGGGATCGTCGAGCTTCAGGCAGGGGGAACGGACATAGATAATACCAGAGTGGGAGACAGCCAGGATGACTGGATTGTAGAGTCCCCTAGATCCAGAGGGCTGAAAGGAGCTGAGGAATAGAATGGGGAGGAGGAGGGAGCAGAGAACTGGGCAGAGGAATGGCAGAGGGAGCAGAGAACGGGGCAGGGGAATGGCAGAGGGAGCAGAGAACGGGGTAGGGGAATGGCAGAGGGAGCAGAGAACGGGGCAGGGGAAGGGCAGAGGGAGCAGAGAACGGGGCAGGGGAAGGGCAGAGGGAGCAGAGAACGGGGCAGGGGAAGGGCAGAGGGAGCAGAGAACCGGGCAGGGGAAGGGCAGAGGGAGCAGAGAACCGGGCAGGGGAATGGCAGAGGGAGCAGAGAACGGGGCAGGGGAAGGGCAGAGGGAGCAGAGAACCGGGCAGGGGAATGGCAGAGGGAGCTAGCCAGGGACTGAAGTCAGAGGGGTGAAGGGGGTAAGGACTGGGGGAGGGGGGGGAAGGGGAAGGGGATGCGAAGGACTAAGAAGCCTGAAAGCCGCGGAAGGCGTAGGTTTAACGAAGGAAGGGTGGCTGACGGAGGCGAGCGGGCAGGAGAACGGCCCTCAGATGGCGCGCAGCACTTCGGAGTGACGGACAGCCGGGAGAAAGTTCCCCTTCGCAGTGACAAAATGAGACCCGGAAAGCCAGTGACGGACATGGGGGGGCTTCAAAAATTGCGGAGGCAGAGCCCCCCAGGAGGGGGGGGATGGGGAGGCGGAAAGACCCCGGATGCCCGCGGTGGTCAGGGCCAGAGGGCGGGGAGCGGCGGCAAATCCGGGGGGAAGGAGCGGCCCGGCTGGGCTGAGAGCCGGAGAGACAGCTGGTGCTTGGGAGAGCCGGCCCGCAGGACAGCCGGCCCGGGGAGGGAGGGCGGCGCTCGGCCGCAGAGGTGCGCAGGTGGGCGCGGGAGCCCGGCAGGCCCCGGCGCCCAGGACGCCCCCCCCAGCAGAGGGCGCCCCGGGGCGCCCCCCGCCCCCGGCCAGCCGCCCCCACCCTCGGGCCGCGGGGCCGCCGTGTCTATTTATACCGGCGCGGGGAATCGGACACCGGGCTGGCCGGCGGCGGCGTCGGTGCCCGTCCTCTGCGCTCCCAGCCGGGCGCCGGCCCCGGGGCCATGGAGGCCGACCCGTGCGGCTGCTGCGAGCGCCTGGTGCTCAACGTGGCGGGGCTGCGCTTCGAGACGCGCGCTCGGACCCTGGGGCGCTACCCCGACACGCTGCTGGGCGACCCGGGCCGCCGGCGCGCCTTCTACGACCCGAGCCGCGGCGAGTTCTTCCTGGACCGCCACCGGCCCAGCTTCGACGCCATCCTGCACTACTACCAGTCGGGCGGGCGGCTGCGGCGGCCGGCGCACGTCCCCCTGGACGTCTTCCTGGACGAGGTGGCCTTCTACGAGCTGGGCGCCGACGCGCTGGCCAAGCTCCGCGAGGACGAGGGCTTCGCGGCCGAGCCCGAGCGCCTGCTGCCCCGGCGGCCCTTCGCGCGCCAGCTCTGGCTGCTCTTCGAGTTCCCCGAGAGCTCGGCCGCGGCGCGCGTCGTGGCCGTGGTCTCCGTGCTCGTCATCCTCGTGTCCATCGTGGTGTTCTGCCTGGAGACCCTCCCCGACTTCCGAGACGAGCGCGACGGCCAGCCCGGGGCCGGCGCGGTGAGCTGGGAGCGGGGAGCTCCGAGGGCGGGGGCGGGGACAGAGGAGGCAGGGGAGGGAGCGGACAACCGGCGAGAAATGGCCGAAGGGGTCAGAGGGGCTCGAGGGGGTGAGGGCCGAGAAAAGGCAGGGGCCAAGGGCAGAAAGGGGGGGCGGAGAGGACTGAGAGGGGGCGGGAGAGAGAATAGGAGGTGGGGGGCAGAATCAGAGGGGATCCAAGGGCAAGAGATCCGATCAGGCTGGAGACTGGGGGAAGGGGACAGAAGGGGAGGCAGAGGGGCCACAGTGGAGAAATCCGGGGGGGGGGGAGCAGGAGGGACTCGGAGAAAGTCAAAGGGGGCCAGGGCGGCTCAGTCGGAGACAGATCAGACAGCTAGGCGGGGCCTTAAGGGGGTCAGGAGGCGGGGTAAGAGAGAGGAAATCTGCGGGGCTCTGCTCAGCCGGCGGCCAGAGAGGAGGCAGACACAGAGATCCAGGCCCCATCCTCCGGCTCCCGTGGGGCTGGGGAACAGAATGAGCCTTGCTCCTGTGGGGAAGTCCTTGAAACCCCTTGGAGCTTTTCCCGGGGCAGACTCAGGTCATTTGGGCAGGATCCCTCCGACCCTGACAGACCAAGTCCTCCCGACTTCTGGCATCCTGTCCCCAAGCCTTCACTAACCCAGGGACCGTCCCCTTGGTGCGCAGGCTGGAGGCCTGACCTTGGACTAGTTCTGCAGGCCGCCCCAGAGCTCTAACTCACCCCCCCCTGGGGGGGAGGGGCACCTTCTCCACTAACCCCCTCCCTCCTACAGCTCCCATCAGTTCGGTCCAATGGATCCCAGCCTGTGTCTCCTCCAGCACCGAGGGCCCCATTCGACGACCCTTTCTTCCTGGTGGAAACCCTCTGCATCTGCTGGTTCTCCTTCGAGTTCTTGGTGCGTCTGGGCGCCAGCCCGAGCAAGGCGGCCTTCTTCAAGAATGTCATGAACCTCATTGACTTTGTGGCCATCCTGCCCTACTTTGTGGCCCTGGGCACAGAGCTGGCCCGGCAGCGGGGCGTGGGTCAGCCCGCCATGTCCCTGGCCATCCTGCGGGTCATCCGCCTGGTCCGAGTGTTCCGCATCTTCAAGCTGTCCCGCCACTCCAAGGGCTTGCAGATCCTAGGCCAGACACTGCGGGCGTCCATGCGGGAGCTGGGCCTGCTCATTTTCTTCCTCTTCATCGGGGTCGTCCTGTTCTCCAGCGCGGTTTACTTTGCCGAGGTCGATGGGCCCCCCGAATCGGGCTTCACCAGCATCCCCGCCTCCTTCTGGTGGGCTGTGGTGACCATGACAACCGTGGGGTACGGGGACATGGCGCCTACCACCATGGGTGGCAAGATCGTGGGCTCCCTCTGCGCCATCGCCGGCGTCCTCACTATCTCCCTGCCCGTGCCCGTCATCGTCTCCAACTTCAGCTATTTCTACCACCGGGAAACAGAGGGAGAAGACACTGGGAGATACCGGCATGTGGCTACCCAGCCCTGCTGCCCTCCAGAGACCCCTGAGGGCAAGGCTAACGGGCTAGTGGGGGGCAGTGGGAAGCACTTGGTCACAGAAGTGTGAGGGGTCCGGTCCAGGGTGGGTGGGAAGGAAATGATGATACGGTAGTATTGGGGGGGGGGCATGGGAAGCCCGGCAGGAGCTTGGAGGTCGCTTTGGCACGAGGCAGCCGGCTGGCAGGACCTTCGTGGTGGCCTCTGGATTCTAGAAGTGCCACGGGAACTTGATGAGTTTCACTGAATTCTGTCACCTGGATTGCTATTACTTGGGATTGAGTCCTGTTGGGACATGTGAGGATCTGTGGGGGCTATGCGAGTGAACTAGGTTGAGTTATATTGAATCCAGTGAATGTTAAGGTGATAGGGATCTGTAGTTGGCAAAGCGTTTGGATCACCTGCGTGTCTGGGGGGCCTCGTGGTTACGGGAGTCTCTGTGGCGCTTCTGCTCGTGTGCCCTGTGTGTGAGACCTTGTGCCCCCCCCCCCCCTTGCATGAGTCTCTGAGGACGAGGAGCTTGTAGTTATATGGGATTTTGTTAGGCTCCGGTTGGCTTTGGTTGTCCTGTGTGAGTCTCTCAGGGGCCTGTAGTCATGTGGGGTTGGCTCGGATCATCATCCAACTTCAGAACCTAAGGAGACCTGAAAGCATCTCATCTAACTTGTATCTGAGCAGAAATTGCCTCTATACCACCCCATGCCCCCCAAAACACTCATCCAGCCTCTGCTTGAAGACTTTCAGAGGTGGGAAACTCACTGCCTCACAAGGAAGCCCATTGCACTTTTGGATAGCTCTCAGGCAATCTTCCCACCACTCCCAGTTCTGCCTTTGGGGGCCAAACAATCCAAATCTATTTATTTAAAAACTTTTCAAATCTTTCAAGACTACTTCATGCCTTCTCTTCTCCATGCAAAACAGTCCTGGTTCCTCTGACAGTCTTCTCTCGGTTCCGGCATCTCCTCTTGATATTCTCCTATCTGGACTGACCGCAAGATTCCCGCTGTGGTGGGAGTAGTGCAGTGGTCAGCTAGCCTATCCCCCCCCACAATACCCTTGTCCTGGCCCTTAGTCTTATTGACCCACCCAAAATTTACTGAACATTGGGGCTGTCCTGGTACACTGCTGACTCATGTTTCATCGGCAGACACTCCGAGACCCACAAAACTTTTTTTTTCCAAAAATGGCAGTGTGGCCAGATCTCCATCCTGTACCTTGCTGAGTTTTTTGAGCCAAATGTGGAATTTCAAGCTTATTCTTGCTAAGTTCCGCCTTATTAGATCTGACTTGGGATTCCCAAATACCTTTCTTGATTTTGATTCCCAATTGTCTAGTGAGTGAGCATCTTGCCTTATTTTGTGTCATCTGGGAATTTAATAAGCCTCTATTTTATTATCCACTCATTGATCAAATAAAACAAAACATGTGGGTCCAAGAGAGAGATCCCTGAGGCACTCCTAGAGACCCACCTCCCAGGATGACATAGCCCCTTTACTCAGCACTCTTTTCACACAGCTGACCCTCAGTGTTCCAATCTCCCTAAGCACGGCCCAGTTCCTCCCCCTCATCCCCAACAAGGACACAGAAGACTTCCACTTGGCTTGGACTGAGTTGGGTTGGATCACTTTGGTTGGGTGGCTTCGTGGGATTTCTGGCGGGTCTCAGTGAGTTGTGTGGGCAGGAGCCCTTTGTACAAAGAGCCCTTTGGGCTGGCTGTCGGGAGACCTGGCTTCTAGGACCACCTTGGCCACACGTGGATCTGTCCTTGGTGGAGCCTCAGAAGTGCTCCGGGCGCTTTCCATCCCCTTGAGCTCTCTGTTCTTGGGTGGGGTGGCATATTGTCTCATTGTTTGTGGTTGTGCAGCCCCTGAAAGAGATGGTTGTGCATTTCCTGTGCCTTTGCATATGGCTCTGCTGCATGTCTGGGACATCTGTACCCTCGGTCTGTGTGTGGATGACTTTTCTGAATGGGGCTGAGCTCGTTGCAACTGGGTCTAGGTCTTTTGGCTTGTCTGGCCCCAAACTGTGCCGTCCCTTGTCTCCCTTAGTCTCTTCCTGTTCTAGCCCCCTTTGCCCCTTCCTCAGCCACTTCGAGCCCTTGCCCCTGAGAAAGTAGGGTCGGGAGAGATCTTTCCAGCCTTCCAGCCAAGTGGTTCATCTGTTTGGCCATTGGAAACTCCCAAGTGATCCTGAGCATGTCGAGGAGCGATAAGAGACAGAGACAGAAAGAGAGACAGAGAGAAAGAGAGAGAGAGACAGAGAAAGAGAAAGAGACAGAGACAGAGACAGAGACAGAGATAGAGAAACAAAAACAGAGAGGAAGGGAGGGAGACAGAGAGAGGGAGGGAGGAGGGGCACAAACAGAGAAGGGGGGATCCAGGTGAAGCTGCTTTCCCAAGCTCCCTCCTCTAGCTTCTGGGGCAGAACTGCCAGACTAAGATTGGGGTGGGGGTCACAGGGAGGTATGGCCTCGGAGCGGTCTGGTGGGGGTGGGGCAGGGCTGGGATGCACCCACTTCTCCAAATTAACAGCCTTAGTCTCCCCTTGGGGCATCGGCCTTGGCTGAGAAGAGGAAGGGGGACCCAGACTGGGGGGGCAGAGAACCACAACCTGGGGACACCCAGCCTGCACTGGTCCTAAATTTAGGGCTGGGATGGCCCCCAGGCCAGGGTGTCCGATGTCTGACACCTAAAAATAGCCGAGGGGGGAAGGGCCGAGAGGAGTCTCTCCCCGCGTTTGGGTGTCTGCCCCCGGCTCTCACCTGTGTCCGGGACAGCCCTCCCCTCCCCCGCCTGCGCGCCCCCAGGCCCCAGCCTGGCTCCCCAAACTGGCCCCTAATAAACGCTGGTTGACTTGACCCCGCGGCTCCGAGTGCTGTTTCTGGGCGGGCGGCTCCTAACCCTGCTCTCGCTCTCCCTCGGGCTTTCCCCCCGAGCTTGGGCCCGGGGCTGGGGCCCGGCCAGGGAAACGGGGCTCCAGTCTCCCCGCTTCTGTCTCCGTCTGGCCCTTATCTTCCCCGGGCGCCTGGCTTGTGTCTCCTCCGGGGCAGGCTGGGAGTGGGATGGGGGCGCGCTGGCCCGCTGAAATTTCTCTGGCACGGGACACAGGGGAGCCGGGCCGGGCCGCCGGGGTCCAAGGAGGGGGCTGGGGAGGCGGCGCCTTCCTGGGGGGGGGGGGCGGGGAGGCGCTTAGGCCAGATTCCCGGCCGCCTAGGTGGCCGGTGTGGGCGGACCTGCTGGCCACTCCCCGGTGGGCGGAGCCAGCCGAGCGCCCGCCCCCTGTCCCGGGAGCGGGCCGCGCCGCGCGGAGCCCGGCGCCAGGGAGCTGCGGCCGCCAGAGCCCCGAGCCCAGGCGGGTGTCCCAAGTAAGGCCCGGGCCGAATGTCGGGAAGGAGGGCGGGGGCTGGGATCCCGGAGTGCGGGCGGGTCGTGGGTCCGAGGGGGCGGGCCCTGCGGGAGCTGGGGGTGGGGCCCCGCGGGGAAACTGAGGCAGGAGGCGGCGGGGCCCAGCCCAGCGTCTGGGCAGCTGCGGGGAGTGCCCGGGAGGCCGGAAGGCTCGGAGCAGCCTCCGCTTTGTTTCTCCATCCCCCTTTTCCGTTAGCCGGCTCGGGCCTGCCCGGGTCCCAGAGGGGGCGTGGGCTGAGTGGGGACGCCTGGGTCCCGGGGAGAGCCCGCAGCCTCTCCCTCCCTTCCTCCCCGCCTCCCTGCCCGCCCCCGCCCGGGCGGCAGCTCCAGGTATGTGCAACTGAAGTCCTGGGCGGGTCCCGGCCTGTCCCAAGGCTCCGGGAACATTCCTGGGAGCCGCCTCCCGGACCCAGAGTCCGGCCCCCGCCCCGTGGGGTCCGGGCGTCCGACACCCCCCCCCCGCCCCCTGGGGCTCGGGCGTCCCTGCCCCCAAGCGACCTGGAGTTCCTTGCGCGCCCCCCTCAGGGCCCCTGGGGTCCGGCGGCTTCCCCCAGTCTGCGCCCCCCTGGGACCCAGGCTTCCCGGCCCCCAGCCCCCTCCGCTGTCTGGGAGATGGATGGGCCGTGCGGGACATAATCTTTTCCAGCCCTTGAGCCTCATCCATCAGCCGCCGCCCCTCCCCGACATCTGCTTCCCATCCCCGGCAGGTTCCAGTCACCTGGAAGGGGCCTGCGCACAAGACCCGGTCTGGGGGAGGGGATGCCTGGGTCCTTGGGGAGGACACGAGGGAGACGCGCTCTGAAACGTCCCTCCTTTTTTGTTCCCAAGCGGTCCCGGGATGGCCGGGAGGAGGGGGCCCCCGGAGACCCTGAGAAGGGACCCTCAGAGCCCTTGGGCCGCCAGCCCCGGGTCCAGGAGGAAGTGGCCCTGAGAAGTCTGGTGAGCCCCGGATCTTCCCCTCCCGCTCTCTCTCCCCCTTTCCCTGGGTGCTCCTCCCGGGGGATGAGAGGGGGCTTAGCCATCCGAGTCCAAGGGCTTCCCCTTGCAGAGGGGGGAGTCGGGGGGCTGCCTCTCTGACCAGTGCCCTCTCTTCCAGGTGGCCACAGAGATGCTTCTCCCCTCCCTCGCGCCGCGCGGCTGGCTCTCCCTCTCTCTTCTCTGGGGGCTACTCCGCGTGGCCCCCCAGGAGCTACCACCGCTGCCCCCGTTCCCGAGCCCCGAGTGGGACCTGCTGTCCCCACGTGTGGCCCTGTCTCGGGGGGCCCCCTCCGGGCCCCCGCTCCTCTTTGTCCTGGAAGCCTCCCCGGCGGCGGCCCCCGCCAACCGGAGCCGGCGGGAGGCCGGCGTGGGCGCGGGGGCCGGCCGTCGGGGCGAGCTGGCCGTGTGTGACGCCGTCAGCGGCTGGGTGACCGACCGTCGCACGGCCGTGGACCTCCGAGGCCGCGAGGTGGAGGTCCTGGGGGAGGTGCCCGCAGCAGGGGGGGGGCCCCTGCGGCAGTACTTTTTTGAGACCCGATGCAAAGCGGCCGGGGGCCCTGAAGGCGGGGCCGGCTGCCGTGGGGTGGACCGGAGACACTGGGTGTCCGAATGTAAAGCCAAGCAATCTTATGTTCGGGCGCTGACCGCAGACGGGCAAGGGCGGGTGGGCTGGAGGTGGATCCGCATCGACACGGCCTGTGTGTGCACCCTGCTCAGCCGGGCCACGGCGGGGGGGCGGGCCTGATCCCAAAGTGGCCCCCTGCGTGGCCAACCCCCCCCCCCCCCACAGGCTGCATCTCTTCCTTGCAAACGGAGCTCTCCTCCTGCCCATGGTCCTGCCAGGGCGCTCCAAGCTCACAGCCGAGAACTTGCTTTCCTTCCAAATGAGAGCTCACGGTCCCACTTGGCACACCGAACGCAGGGGAGCCTTGGAAGGGGAAGGGACTTATGCAAGGGCACCCTGCTCGATCTGGGAAGTGGCCACCCGGTGAAACTGAGGCATCCGGGCCGCAGCCACCATCTGTGGGCAAGTTCTGGGCACAGCACTCAGAGGAGACAGAGACCCAGAGATCACCTCCCACACCAGGGAGGAAGCAGGACAGAGTGGGGCTGATGGTCAGCACTCCCGCCAGGAACCCTGATGTTTGGAGAGGGAGTGAGCCCCCTGCCCAGGGAAGTGTTCAAGCATCAGCAGAGCAGAGGGAATGTGAACTGGACAATCTTTAAACTCCCCTTCTTTGTGAGGGTCTGAGTGGAGGAGCAGCTCTGACCAGGCCAGTGGGAGCTGGGCAGATCCTAGACAGGGGATGGAACATCCCGAGGTTTATGGGGCGGAGGAATCAAAGAAGACTGGTGCTGAAAGCCCTCCTAGCTTCCTTCAGTTTAAGGGGCAGTGGCGGCTGCCTGCTTTGGGTCCACTAGGACCATGAGGCCTCCAGTGGGTCATATCCCCATAACCTGCAGAGCTGAGGAAGGGTGACAGAAGCTCAGACTCTGGCTCCCGGATTTCTCAGGGCTTCCTGCTTATCTGGCTCCCCAGAGTCCATCTCTGGAACTTTCCCCAAGATTTTGGGGGGTTGTCCCCAATATTCTCCAGACACGCCCATCTCTTTCTCTGTTTATGTATATGAATAGACACACGTTTCTACACTGTCTTTCTGGCCCTCAGTTCTCTGGGCCTCGGGGTGTCCGGCGGCTGGTGCTCGGCTCTCTCCGGGTCTGCCTTGCCAGCCCGCTGTCTCTGGGCCCGCCCCTCTCCTGCCCTTCCCCCTCGCCCCAAGACCTTTTCCACTCTCCCTTGGTGCTGGCCCAGGTGGGTTTTCCCTCCGTGGCTCCCTACTGCTCTGCCCTCCTCCGCCCATCCTTTAGCTGGACTCTTTCTGAACTCCTCTCCCGCTTCACCCTCCCCCCACCCTCGGCCTCGGCCCGGCCCCATTGGCCGAGTCCAGGCTCGGGCAGGTTCTGTCTCCAGAGCGACGGCACAACAGTGGAGAGGGGGAGGCTCCCGGGAGGCTGGGCCATGGCGGGCCTCGCTCGGGCTTCTTACAGCGGCCTCTGGGGCACCCCGGCGGAGCGTCCTGGAGGTCGGGGGCCAGCCGGGTCCGACAGCCCCCTCCCCTTTCCGCGGCCTAAAGCACAGGTGAGCGGCCGCCGGGGGATCCGGCCCTGGCTAAGGGGGAAAGGAGGACCCCTCCCCTAAGGGGCGGGGCTGGGGAGAAAGAGACCTGGAGGCCCGAGGGGCGGGGCTGGGGAGGGCGCGGGGGTCTTACACCCTGCCGAAATCCTTCCCCCTCCTCGTGGCCCAGCCCCCGGTCCCCGAGAGCCTTCCTCCAGAGGCCAAGTGTGAGTCCCTTCTCCTGGACCTGGACGAGGGCTTCAGTCGCTGGGAGACGTCCTCAGGTGCGGCGCACGGCCCCAAGCCTCACGGCGGGGTGTACGCGCAGCCCGGCCACCCGCTCTCATCCAGGGCCAGAAAGACGCTGGGGATCAAGGAGTTTGGGGAGAAGGTCAGGAGCGGGGGCGAGGGGGACGAGGCGGGCGGGGGAGGGGGCGAAAGGCCGCGGGGACTGCGGGTCGGGCGGGGGAGGGGGTGAAAGGCCGCAGGGACTCGGGGGTGGGCGGGGGAGGGGCGAAAGGCCGCGGGGACTGGGGGGCGGACGGGGGAGGGGGCGAGAGGCCGCGGGGACTGGGGGGCGAGGGGGACGAGGCGGGCAGGGGAGGGGGCGAAAGGCCGCGGGGACTGGGGGGCGAGGGGGACGAGGCGGGCAGGGGAGGGGGCGAAAGGCCGCGGGGACTGCGGGGCAGGCGGGGGAGGGGGTGAAAGGCCGCAGGGACTCGGGGGTGGGCGGGGGAGGGGCGAAAGGCCGCGGGGACTGGGGGGCGAGGGGGACGAGGCGGGCGGGGGAGGGCGAAAGGCCGCGGGGACTGGGGGGCGGATGGCCCCAGCCTTCCCCTCTGTGCTCAGCTTCAGCTCCGGCCCCGGCGGTACCCCCTGAGCATGGGGTGCCAGAAAAGCGAGATGCGGGAGAAGTACCCGGGCTGGCCCAACCTGGGCGCCGAGCCCACTCCCGGGCCAGAGTTCTGGGACCGAGCCCGCCAGGTGAGGCCGGCCGCGGGGGAGGGGGGCGGCCGGGTGAGGGCGCCGAGAGACCCTGGAGGTCACAGCGAGCGCTCCCTTCCCCCCAGGTCCTGAGCCTCTCCGGGAAGGACCCGGCCCTGGCCGAAAAGCCCTTCTTCCAGCCCTACCTGACCACCACGGCGCGGGACTTCCGCTACTACCCGAGGTGAGCCCTGGCCGGGCCCTGGGGTGCCCCCTCCTCGCGCTCCCAGGAGGATTCGGGCGTCCCTTGTTCCTTGGAAGATCCGTGGGCCGCGCCTCCCCTCCCCCCACCCGGGGAAGGCTGGGCTCCTGCGGGACTCGGGGTCCTGGCCCCCCCTCCCCTTGGCCCGGAGTCCTGACCCGGCTCACCCCGTTACTTGGCAGGAAGGAGCTGACCTGCCAGCCCCGGGGTTTCCGCAGCCAGCCCCCGCCGGGGGTGCTCCAGCCCAAGCGGCCCCTCCTCTCTGTGCCCTGCACCACGGGCCAGCCCGTCCCGCGCGTCCCGCACCGCGGGGCCCTGTCGCTGACTCGAGAATCGTACAGGCCCTTCCCGCAGTCGCTGCCCCGGGCCCAGCGCTCCAGCCCTGCGGAGGCTCGGCGCCGCCCGTCCCTGCCCAGCCTGCAGGCCCTCTACCGGACCGAAAGCTCTCGCTACGGCAGCCTCAAGCCAGACTTCGTCTGAACCTTCAGCCCGGTGCAGGGGTGAGCCGGCGGCGCCGTGGGGCAGGGGGCGGCGCCCCTCTGGCCACACCCCCGTAGCTGGCCACACCTCCTCGGGCCCGGGGCCCTGAAGAAACCCACCGCCAAGGTTAGGGCCGGGCCCTGGGGGCCACTAGGAGACGAGGCTTCTGGGAGCTGGCATCCCACCCGTGCAGGGCCATGCATCTTTCCGGGGGTCCCCAAGGTTGTCCTCCCCCCACGACGACCTTGGGCTGAGTTCTGTAGCTTGCTGGGCTCCTTCCCATCCCACCTGAGGCTTGGAGCCAAGGCCCAAGCAGGAGCCACACCCCAGGCCCCCCCCCCCCAGGGTCAGACACAGGTCTGCCACCTGCTGTCCCAGCTGTGAGGTGGTGGTGGCCTTGGACTAGCCCCACCCCCTTCTGCAGCCCAGGGACAGTGGGGGGAACCCTAAAGCCACCTAAGGCCCAGCCCACGTGCCAGCCTCCCAGTGACCTTGGCTGCGCCCACCTCCACCTGCCCAGGGGATTAGTGTCCAGGTTACCCAGGCGAGAGCTAGAGCCGCTGGCCTTGCCGCCCCCACTGCCCGGGCCTATAAGGTGCCAGGGCTCCGGCTGCCGAGGGGCAGCGCAGAATGGAGAGATACCAGGTCAGAGCTCAGGCCCCGGGGAGCCCAGGGGTGGTAGGCGGCCTCCAGACCCAGGAAGCCCAAGAGGGAAGTGGGGTAAGGGGTAGGGTCCGGTCGTTGAAGGGGGCTTTGGGGGCTCCCCGCTCCAGAGGCTGAGCTGGACTCTGCAACCCCCTCCCCAGGAGCTAACAGTGCTGGTGCTGCTGCTGCTGGAGGGAGTAGGAGCCGGCCCCCTTCGCCCCCTGTGCAGACCCACTAATGCCACGCTGGCCGCCGAGAGCGATGCCTGCCCCGTGTGCGTCACCTTCACCACCACCATCTGTGCCGGCTACTGCCCCAGCATGGTGAGGCTCGGGGGGAGGGCCGGAGGGCGGGGGGCCTGGCTGCGGGCAGCCCCCTCACCCAGCCTCCCCGCTGCTCTCCCAGGTGCGGGTCCTGCCGGCAGCTCTGCCCCCTGGCCCTCAGCTGGTCTGCACCTACAGAGAGCTGAGCTTCTCCTCCATCCGCCTGCCTGGCTGTCCCCCTGGCGTGGACCCCGTCTTCTCCTTCCCCGTGGCCCTGAGCTGCAGCTGTGGATCCTGCCGCCTGAGCCACTCCGACTGTGGGGGCCCGAGGGCTCGCCCCCACCTCTGCACCCGGCCCCATCTCAGCCTCCGCCTCCTCTAGGGCCCAGGCCTGGGGCTGGAGGGTGGCACCTTCCGCTCCTTCCCTTCCCCCAAGCCCCCCAACCCCAATAAAGGTTTTTCATCTCACCCCTGGTGTCCTTGTCTGCCTGTGCTCCCTACTAGCTCTCTCCCTATCCCCAATACCGCCTCATCCCCCCAAAAAAGTAACCCGACAGAGAGGCAGAAGGCTTCTAGAACGATTTTATAGAAAGTTCAAATGTCACAACTCAAGTAGAAAAGCAAAGGGGGCGGAAGGGAATTAGGGCGTCTGTCCAGGAAGCTCAGGAGGTGTCCATGGTCTCACCTTCTGTGGGAACAAGGAGGGGGAAAGGGCTCAGCACAGGCTGGCAGGGAGAGCTTGGGTCCCACCCACCAGGGAGAGGGCAGCAGCTGGCCCGGGGAGGAAGGAGGGGGCGCGGGGCGGGCACTCACTAAGCTCGTTGAAGAGAAAAGCGTCCTGGTACTCCTTCATGTACTGCGTGGACCGGGACTCGTCCAGGAATAGAGAGTATACTCGCTTAATGTCGTCCACCTGCACCTCGGTGCCCTGGGGGGAGCACAGAGGGGGGGCGGGAGCTGAGAGCCCAGCCCCCAAGTTGCCCAGACCCCCCCCCCCGCCAGGGTGCCCAGCAGGACGCAGGAGCCCACCTTTCGCTTACGGCACACCAGGCTGGCAGCCGTGATCAGCTGGATGGCGTATCGAAGAGAGGTCTCCAGCCCGATCCGCGTCAACACCGTGTAAGCGTCTTCACTCATCTCTACATCCTCCTCCTCACACCTACGGGCTCAGCCTGGGTCAGGGACCCTGGCTCCATGCCAGGCTCTGCCCACACCCCACCACCTTCCTCAGTGGCTTACTGGAGCCCGGCCCTTCCCTGGTGAGCACGCCCACCACACCACTGTGCCATCTAGGACTAAAGTCAGAGGGAAGTCCCATCCTGCACCAGAAGCCCCCATCCCACCAGACAGGGGGCAGGAGAAAAGGCAGCCCCCAGACCCCGAGGCCTGCTCCTAGGCGACGGGCCCCAAGGTGAAGCCAAGGCTAGCCCATGTACCCTGGCCCCTGGGGGCAGCCGCCTCCTCCTGGGGTCTGGCCCAGCCCCGCCTCACCGGATCCGGAGAATCTGCTTTGTGTCCTTCTCGCTGTAAGGAGTGGTAGAGACGATGAGCAGCCGGTCCAGCAGGTCGATGGGGATCCCGTGGGGGCTCTGGTAGCTGGTGCCCCGGATCCTGGAAGGGCAGGAGAGAGCCCCCAGAGTCAGCTTCTCCCCAGGGGGCCGTCCCCTGAGCCCTGGGCTCCCGCACCCCCAGGCTCCATCCCCAGACCTAGTAATGCCCCTGTTGGTGGCCATGATCAGCACGGGGGCCATGTCGCTCTCCAGAGCACGGTTAAGGAAGGAGAAGCTCTCGATGTCGAGCATGTGGACTTCATCTATAAAGAGCACCTGGGGGGGGGGGCAGCAGTCAGCAGGCCAGCTGTCCCTCCCCCCCCCCGTTGACCCCCAACCCGGTCCCAGCTCGCAGCCTCACCCCCGGGATGATCTCCGCTTTGCCCTCCTCTCGCCACTCGGCCACCTTGGCATTGATCTGCTCCCGCACCTCCGACTTGATCTCCCCGGTGTCACCTGGAAGGGCCTGGGGTGAGCAGGGGAGCACGAGGGCCGGGGGCACACGCGGTGGGGGGCCCGGGCCTCATACCCACCTGAGAAGAGGGCCAAGAAGCCCTGCGTGCGGGAGTTGATGACATCAATCTCATGGAGAGAAACCGTGTGCACAACCTCCTTCCGCTTCTGAAGCTCCCCGTCTGGACACTGAACAAACTTGGTCTGTGGCGAGAGGGGGAGGGGGAGATGTTCCTTAGAGGGATCGAGGGGAAGGGGAGGGACAGAGAGGGACAAGCGCCTTGGGCCTGGACTCAGGCCAAACTTCAGCTCTGCCGGAGGGGGCTCAAGGACCCGGATGGAATGGGGCATGGGGGGGAGGCGGCCACCGGGATCTGGGGGACAGAGGAAATAGAAGGGCGCTGCACACAGGATGGAGTCAGGGTCAGCCGAGTGACGAAGGGCGGGCTGGCGTGGAGCCGGAGAACGCCAAGGGCAACGAAAAAGAGAAGTCAGCAGCCGTTCATCAAGCACCTACTGGGAGCTAAGAGTAGCCAAGGCAGACGAAAGAGGCAAAAACAGCCCCCGCCCTTAAAAGAGCTCTCTCTCTGAGGGACACAAAAGTCATCGGGACGAAGAGGAGCTGGGAGGAAGGGTTCCAGGTGGGCCCAGCGCCCCAGTTCGGAGGACAGCCAGGAGGCCTCCGGGAACGAGGGGCTGGTTCTGAGGAGCTCTGAAGGCCAAAGCTGGCCCCTCCTGTCTGATCCCGGAGCCTCCGGCCGTGGGGACCCCAGGACAAAGGTCGGGGCGGCCAAGGCTGGCACGGTACCTGGGAGCCCATGGCATCATAGTCCCGAGCTCGGGTAAACGAGCGGCCCAGCTTCGATATCTTCCCCGTGGCCTTGTCTATGGTGATGACGTCTCTGAAAGGGGAGACGGAGGCACGGTGACCTTCGGCCCTGCTCTCCCCCCTCTCCCCTCCCCTCGTCCCCCCCTCCCCCTGCTCACCCTGCCTGGACCTTTTCCTTGGTGAGGGACTCGATCATCTTGGTGCCCAGATCGTAGATGGTCTCCATCTCTGTGGTCTTCAGGGTCAACTTCCCCACCTTGGAGCCCTGGGGGAGGGGGAGGGGAAATAGACCAATAGCCAGGCCCGCCCCCACTCCTTCCACCTGGCCCTAGCCCTGCCCTCAACGCCCTGGATTCTTCCCCCAAAGGGGGAGGAGGGGCTGGGAGAGGCTTCCCACTCCAGGGCTCCACAGTCCCCGGGGCTTCTGCAGGCGGAAACTCACGGTGCCTGTGGCCGGCCGGTCGATCTGGATCTCCACCACCTCCCCTTCGATGATTTCCGTCTCTTCCCTGGCGGAGGAGAAGCGGGGCTCAGAAGGGCCCCCCCCTCGCCCCCCCCTGCGGTGCCCCCCCCTTGCACTTACTTGATCCGCACCCCGATGGACCTGCGGAAGGCCTGGGTCAGGGCCTCCGTCTTGCTCATCTCCAAGGAGAAGATCTCGCTGCCTGCGATGGCTGTGAAAGGCGTGTCGGGCCCCAGGGCCTGGGCCATGCCTGGGGGAGGGAAGGGGAAAAGGTGGAAGTGCTGGCCGAGCAGCAGCGCGCCGCCCCCCCCCAAGGAGCCCCGGCCCCTCCCCCTCACCCATGGCGATGGCCGTCTTGCCCGTGCCGGGCTGCCCCGCGATCAGCACCGCCCGGCCGGCGATCTTCCCCTCGCGGATCATCTCCAGCACCACGCCGGCCGCGCGCCGCGCCGCCAGCTGCCCCACCATCCCCTGCGACACCTGTGTGGGAGAGGGGGCAGCGTCCTGGCTCCTGGGCCCGGGGAGCCCTCCCTGCCCCGCCCCCCATCCCCTGGCCCTCCTGCCCTCCCTGCCCCGCGCCCCATCCCAGCTGCTGCCCTCCCTGCCCCGCCCCCCATCCCCTGGCCCTCCTGCCCTCCCTGCCCCGCCCCCCATCCCCTGGCCCTCCTGCCCTCCCTGCCCCGCCCCCCATCCCCGTGGCCCTCCTGCCCTACCTGTCTCGGCTCCAAGGCATCGTCCAAGCCCAAGCCCCGGATGTGGGAGTGAGCACCTGGCAGGCGGAGAGAAGAGAGGCCCCCCCAGCCATGGGTACGGCCGCAGGGCCACCCCCCGGGGCTGACGTCCCCCGGGCCCTGCCGGGATGGGCGCAGCGCGCGAAGCAGGACAAGGGCCCGGGCACCAAGTTCTAGGTTCGAATTCAGCCACCGACTCCTCCGGGAAAGTTTCCCCGGGCCCCGGATACTCACCGATGCGCTCGATCCGCGTCACGTCCCGCACCTCGGGGACCTTGGTGGTCGCCGCCTGCGGCCGGGAAGAGGCGAGTGAGCCCGGAGCTCCCCCGACCCCGGCCCGAGCCCTCGGCACACCTTAGGCGCCTCATGATCGCCCTGAGGGCTCCCCCCTTCTGAGAGGCCCGCGCGCGCACGCCCCTCTGCACGTCCGCTCCGCCCCCTCCCGGGCTGCCTCAGTTTCCCCCCACGCAGCCTCCCGCCTCCCACGCCAGCAAGGACGAGGCGCCCCGGGCCCCCCACCCCCACCCCCATCCCCGCAGTCCTTGCGCACCGTGGTTGCCATGTCGCGTTCCAACCGCCGTTCCTCACGGCCAGGCAGGAAGCGGAAACGGCCACCAGCCCCGCCCTCCCCCAGCGATCATGAAGCTACTCTAGGCTGCAGCGGTCCTCCGGCTCCTCTCGGTGGAACAGAGGGTGGGGGGATGCGGCCTGGAACTTCAGCAAGCCAGGATATGTCGACACTTCCCCTTTAAGAACCGCACGTCCCCCACGCGCCCTTGCACTCCTCTCGGCTCCGGTGTGCCGCCTCAGCCCCCGGCCCGGAGACGGACGTGTCTTCTCGGCCAATCGGAGGACTCTCCCACACCGTTAGGTCCCGCCCCGCGAGCGCGGGGCCCGGAACTCTGACCAATCAGAGTGCCATGTACCTCCCGCCCCGCCCCCGCAGCCTTCATCTGGCCGGGAAGAGAGCTGAGATCGCGACGAGCCAATCAAGCGGCGCCGTCCGCGGCGCCCCAATGGCGGGCGAGGGGGCGGGGCAAGGCTCGAGGGGGCCTCAGGGTCCAGCTGCGGCCGCGGCCCGGGGCTCAGAGCCTCTGCCTCCGCCGCTGCCTCGGGCCCCGCGCCCCGCGCCGCCCCGCCGCCATGCCGCTCAGCCGCAGCCTGTCCGTATCGTCGCTGCCCGGCCTCGAGGACTGGGAGGATGAGCTGGACCTGGACAACGCCGTGCTCTTCGAGGTGGCCTGGGAGGTGGCCAACAAGGGTGAGCGCCCCCGCCCGAGGGGATGACCTCCGGGAGCGAAGGAGGAGCGAGTGATGAGGGAGGAGGAAGGAGCACGGTGACCCCCGGGGGGGGGAGGGGCAGTGCCGGGGCCCAGGGTGACCCCCGCGGGGAGGGGCTGGAGGGGGTGCAGGTGAGGGACATGCCCGCGGAGGGGCACAGGGCAGGGGGCCCTTGACAGCAGTGAGGATGCTGGGATGAGGGGAGGGGGCTTCTGGGGTCTGCAGAACAGCGGGAGGAGGGAGCTGCTGGAGGCGGCGGCGGGTTCCCTGCGCCCGGGGAGCTCCTCGGCCCCCAGGGCTGGGGAGGGGGCTGCTGGGCACCTAGGGAGGGTGACGGGCGGGGGGGAGGGGGGTCCGAGGGGACTCTGCGGCCCGAGGCAGGAAGCAGAGGTTCTGGGGTCTGGGAGCTGATGCTTCTGAGAAGTGTTTCCGAGGCGGGGGAGGGGCGGGAGGAGACCCCAGAGTCCCCACTGCCGGGGTTCAGGGGAGGGGGAGGGGCGGAGGCGGACGGCCACAGGCACAGTCAGGGCTGGGGTCTCGAGGGGCGGGCGGAGGCTCCCTGGTCCCGGGGGGCTGACCCCCAGCTCTCCGGCAGTGGGGGGCATCTACACCGTGCTTCAGACGAAGGCCAAGGTGACCGGAGACGAGTGGGGGGACAACTACTACCTGGTGGGGCCCTACACGGAGCAGGGCGTGCGCACCCAGGTGGAGCTGCTGGAGCCCCCCACCCCGGCCCTGCGCAGGACCCTGGAGTCCATGAACAGCAAGGGCTGCAAGGTAGGAGGGGGGGCCGCCGAGGGGTCCCGTCCCAGAGAACTTCAGGGCGCCGGGCCCATCCCTCGGACAGCTGGGGGCCACGTGATAGGCAGGGTCACAGCCTAAGAATAGCCCCCTCCTCCCTGCTGCGGAAAGGGCAGCAAACAGCTGGGGGGGGGAGGGGCTGCTGGCCTGGGCAGGGCAAGTGCCAGGTTGGGGGCGCCGCCAGTGGGAGGGAGGGAGGGCCTGCCCCGGGGGGCTGGGGGCCCCGGCCCTGGCCGCACGCCCGCCCTCCCCGCAGGTGTACTTCGGCCGCTGGCTGATCGAGGGCAGCCCCCCTGTGGTGCTGCTGGACGTGGGGGCGGCCGCCTGGGCCCTGGAGCGCTGGAAGGGGGAGCTCTGGGACACCTGCAGCATCGGGGTCCCCTGGTACGACCGCGAAGCCAACGACGCCGTCCTCTTCGGCTTTCTCACCACTTGGTTCCTGGGCGAGGTAGGGACCCGCGGGGCCTCCCCTCCCCCACCCCCTCCTGGCTCAGCCCCTCCCCCGGACCCCCTCCTGGCTCTCCCGGCCCCTCCCCCAGGCCCCCTCCTGGGTCTCCCAGCCCCTCCCCCGGACCCCCTCCTGGCTCTCCCAGCCCCTCCCCCAGACCCCCTCCTGGCTCTCCCGGCCCCTCCCCCAGACCCCTTCCTGGCTCTCCCGGCCCCTCCCCCGGACCCCCTCCTGGCTCTCCCAGCCCCTCCCCCAGACCCCCTCCTGGCTCTCCCAGCCCCTCCCCCGGACCCCCCCCTGGCTCTCCCAGCCCCTCCCCCAGACCCCCTCCTGGCTCAGCCCCTCCCCCGGACCCCCTCCTGGCTCTCCCGGCCCCTCCCCCGGATCCCCTCCTGGCTCTCCCAGCCCCTCCCCCGGACCCCCTCCTGGCTCTCCCGGCCCCTCCCCCAGACCCCCTCCTGGCTCAGCCCCTCCCCCGGACCCCCTCCTGGCTCAGCCCCTCCCCCGGACCCCCTCCTGGCTCTCCCAGCACCCCCCCCAGACCCCCTCCTGGCTCTCCCAGCCCCTCCCCCAGACCCCTTCCTGGCTCTCCCGGCCCCTCCCCCGGACCCCCCCCTGGCTCTCCCAGCCCCTCCCCCAGACCCCCTCCTGGCTCAGCCCCTCCCCCGGACCCCCTCCTGGCTCTCCCGGCCCCTCCCCCGGATCCCCTCCTGGCTCTCCCAGCCCCTCCCCCGGACCCCCTCCTGGCTCTCCCGGCCCCTCCCCCAGACCCCCTCCTGGCTCAGCCCCTCCCCCGGACCCCCTCCTGGCTCAGCCCCTCCCCCGGACCCCCTCCTGGCTCTCCCGGCCCCTCCCCCAGGCCCCTTCCTGGGTCTCCCAGCCCCTCTCCCGGACCCCCTCCTGGCTCTCCCAGCCCCTCCCCCGGATCCCCTCCTGGCTCTCCCAGCCCCTCCCCCGGACCCCCTCCTGGCTTTCCCGGCCCCTCCCCCAGGCCCCCTCCTGGGTCTCCCAGCCCCTCCCCCGGACCCCCTCCTGGCTCTCCCGGCCCCTCCCCCGGACCCCCTCCTGGCTCAGCCCCTCCCCCGGACCCCCTCCTGGCTCTCCCAGCCCCTCCCCCAGACCCCCTCCTGGCTCTCCCAGCCCCTCCCCCAGACCCCCTCCTGGCTCTCCCAGCCCCTCCCCCGGACCCCCTCCTGGCTCTCCCAGCCCCTCCCCCAGACCCCCCCCTGGCTCTCCCAGCCCCTCCCCCGGACCCCCCCCTGGCTCTCCCAGCCCCTCCCCCAGACCCCCTCCTGGCTCTCCCAGCCCCTCCCCCGGACCCCCCCCTGGCTCTCCCAGCCCCTCCCCCGGACCCCCCCCTGGCTCTCCCAGCCCCTCCCCCAGACCCCCTCCTGGTTCTCCCAGCCCCTCCCCCAGACCCCCTCCTGGCCCTCCCAGACCCCCTCCTGGCTCTCCCAGCCCCTCCCCCAGACCCCCTCCTGGCTCTCCCAGCCCCTCCCCCAGGCCCCCTCCTAGCCCCCCCCCCCCCAGTCGTTCCCGGTGGGGGGCGGGCCAGCAGCAGCCTCCGTGTCTCCGCAGTTCTGGGCCCAGAGCGAGGAGAAGCCCTTCATCGTGGGCCACTTCCACGAGTGGCTGGCCGGGGTGGGCCTGTGCCTGTGCAGGGCCCGCAAGCTGCCCGTGGCCACCATCTTCACCACGCACGCCACGCTGCTGGGCCGCTACCTGTGCGCCGGGGCCGTGGACTTCTACAACAACCTGGAGAACGTGAGGCGCCCCCAGGGGAGCCCGGGGCCGGGAGGGTCCGCCGCCGGGTCCCCCCTGACTCGCCCCCTCCCCCCAGTTCAACGTGGACAAGGAGGCGGGGGAGCGGCAGATCTACCACCGCTACTGCATGGAGAGGGCGGCCGCGCACTGCGCCCACGTCTTCACCACCGTGTCCCAGATCACGGCCATCGAGGCTCAGCACCTGCTGAAGAGGAAGCCAGGTGAGGGGGTCCCGGAGCCCGCCCGGACGTGGCCTGGGGGCCGGCTCGCTCTGCTGCTCCTCCTGCGCGCCCCAGAATCCCCCGCGGCGCTCCCGTGGGACGGGGGGGGGGGGGGGGGGCAGGGTCCCGGGGACTCAGCCACGGCCGCCTCCCCTCACCGCAGACATCGTGACCCCCAACGGGCTCAACGTGAAGAAGTTCTCGGCCATGCACGAGTTCCAGAACCTGCACGCCCAGAGCAAGGCTCGGATCCAGGAGTTCGTGCGGGGACACTTCTACGGGTGAGGACCCCGAGGGGCGGCCGGGGAAGGGGGTCTGGGGCGGGCCCCTAAGGGGTGACCGCGGACGTCTCCCCGCCAGCCACCTGGACTTCAACCTGGACAAGACGCTGTACTTCTTCATCGCCGGCCGCTACGAGTTCTCCAACAAGGGCGCCGACGTCTTCCTGGAGGCCCTGGCCCGCCTCAACTACCTGCTCAGGGTAGGCGTCTGGGCGGGGGCGGGGGGCCGCCCGGGGGCGCCGAGCTCTGACCCCCGCCCCCCTCACAGGTGAACGGCAGCGAGCAGACGGTGGTGGCCTTCTTCATCATGCCGGCGCGGACCAACAACTTCAACGTGGAGACCCTCAAGGGCCAGGCCGTGCGGAAGCAGCTGTGGTCAGCCCTGCCCCCGCCCCCCCCCCCCAGCCCTCAGCCCGGGCCCCCCCCACTGAAGCCCCCCTCTTCCCCGCAGGGACACGGCCAACACGGTGAAGGAGAAGTTCGGGAGGAAGCTCTACGAGTCTCTCCTGGTGTGAGTGACGGGCTGGGGGTTGGGGGGGGCTGCGCCCCGGCCCCGCCGGCGCTCCCTGACCTCTGCCCCTGCCCCCCTCAGCGGCAGCCTCCCGGACATGAACAAGATGATGGACAAGGAGGACTTCACCATAATGAAGAGGGCCATCTTTGCCACGCAGGTACGGCTGCCGGCGGGGGCGGGAGGGGGGCGGGGGGGTTGTCCGTCGGCCGACCGGCCCCCGCTCTTCCCCTCAGCGGCAGTCCTTCCCCCCCGTGTGCACCCACAACATGCTGGACGACTCCTCGGACCCCATCCTCACCACCATCCGCCGGATCGGCCTCTTCAACAGCAGCGCCGACCGCGTCAAGGTGACTTAGGCAGCCCCCGCCCCCGCGCAGACCTGCAGGGGCCCCTGGGAGCCTGGGCCGCAGAACGAGCAGCTGTTATCTCCCCCTGCCCAGGTGATCTTCCACCCCGAGTTCCTCTCCTCCACCAGCCCCTTGCTCCCCGTGGACTATGAAGAGTTCGTCCGGGGCTGCCACCTGGGAGTCTTCCCCTCCTACTACGAGCCCTGGGGCTACACGCCTGGTGAGGCCTGGGGGGGCCTGGGGAGTGGGGGGGGCCTGGGGCCAGGGGCGGGGTCTAATTGGCCCCCTCCCCCCAGCGGAGTGCACGGTCATGGGCATCCCCAGCATATCCACCAACCTCTCGGGCTTCGGCTGCTTCATGGAGGAGCACATCGCGGACCCTTCGGCCTACGGTGGGTACCCGAGAGGGCTGGGGACACGGGGCCCCCCCCCCCACTCCTGGCTGAGCCCCCCTGCCCGCCCGCAGGCATCTACATCCTGGACCGGCGCTTCCGGAGCCTGGACGACTCGTGCACGCAGCTGACCTCCTTCCTGTACAGCTTCTGCCAGCAGAGCCGGAGGCAGCGCATCGTGCAGCGGAACCGCACCGAGCGCCTCTCGGATCTGCTGGACTGGAAGTACCTGGGCCGGGTAGGACGCGGACCCCAGCCCCCGGGGGTGGAGCACGCCCCTCTCCCTTACGCCCCTAACCCCCCCTCTCCGCCCCCAGTATTACATGTTCGCCCGCCACATGGCCTTGGCCAGGGCCTTCCCGGACCACTTCACCTACGAGCCCCACGACGCCGATGCTGTGAGTGATGGGCTGGAGTGGGGGGGACAGATGCAAAGGGGGGAGGACTGGGCCTGGCGCACCTTTCCCTACACCCTTACTCCCCCAGACCCAGGGCTTCCGGTACCCCCGGCCGGCCTCCGTGCCTCCGTCCCCTTCGCTGTCCCGCCACTCCAGCCCCCACCAGAGCGAAGGGGAGGAAGAAGAAGGGGAGGAGAACGGCCCCCAGAGGTTGGACTTCGAGGACGGCGAGCGCTACAACGAGGATGAGGAGGCCGAGAAGGACCGAAGGAACATCCGCGCTCCCGACTGGTCCCGGCGGGCCTCGGCTGCCAAGCGGGGCTCTGTGGATACGGCCCCCTCCAGTTCTCCCAGCACTCCCAGCGAGCCCCTCAGCCCCGCCAGCTCCCTGGGCGAGGAACGCAACTGAGGCGGCTCCCGGCCTCCCGGCCCTCTCCTTGGGCCTTCTAGAGCCTTCCTCCCCAGGGAATCCTGGGATATTGCTTTGATGGAGGATCCCCTAGACCTCCCACCTTTTGGCCAGTCTGCCCTAATAAGCTCCAGGGGCTTCTTAGGACCCTGGTGTTCTAAAGGCGGCCTGGCTAGCTTAGCCAGCCCAGAGGTACCCAGGGAGCCTAGGGTGGGACCTACTACCCTCCCTGGTGACCGCCCTGGCTTGGGGCAGCCCCACCCACATGCACTCCCACCCCTATCTTCCAGTGCCTCCCATCTGCCTCCACTCCCCCTAGTGTTCTCAGCTCCCACCTGCTGGTGGGCAGGGGCCACTTCTCCGTCCAGGAGTGAAAGAAGGCTTATATATATTTAAAGAATAAAAGATTTTCACCAGGGCCACCCTCCACACTCCTTCCAGGGCCTCGTTTTGCACCCAGGCTGGGGCCCGGAAGACCCAACATTGAGGGGCACTTTGGCTCCCTCCCAACCCACAGCCTCACAGCCAAGCTGCCCTTGAGTTTAACCATGTCCAGCGCACCCCCAAAGAACCACAGAGTCTGGGGCTGTGCTAGTGAGCTTTATTGGGTGTGCCCTCTCCCTGGGGGGAGGGTTCCTCGCTTTGGCCGCAGCCCCTCCTAGTCCTGCTTCAGGCTCAGCCTCTCGAAGAGGTACTCGCCCAGCCCGGCCTGGGGGTCGGCCTGCACGTGGCGCAGGGTGGTCAGATGGTTGCCCAGGCGCTTCATCAGCTTCACCTCCTCGCCCAGGTAGTGGCTCTCCAGGAAGTCGCAGAGCTGGGGAAGGGACAGAAGCTAATGAGGGCTTCCGAGAAGGGAAGGGGGGTGCCCTGTGCCCCTTCTCTAGGCTACTTACCTGGGGGTCCCCTTGGCTCGAGCCCAGGGCGTGAAGCTTCAGGAGGGCCTGGTTCAGACCCTTCTCCAGGTTCAGGGCAGCCTCCATAGCCTCCAAACTGCGGCCCCACTCATCTTGGGCAGGTTTCTGGGAAGGAAGAAAAGGAAATGCCAAAGAACTTCGTTTCCCAGAAGCCATGGGGACAGGGTTTATCTCCGCAAAGGCCTCTGGGAAATGTAGTGCGCGGACCACCTGTTACCTACCTGCACAGCCTGCAGGAGGACCCGGCCCCCGCGCTGGTTCTGGAACTTCATGAGGAGCTCGGCGCCCTCGCGCTTGTCCTTCGACAACTCCAGGAAGAAATGGGACACTCTCTGCAGGGCGACATCGTCCCGGTCGAAATAGAAACCCTGGGGAAAGCAGCGGGGAGGGAGGGCAATTACTCGCGCTGAAAAAGCGGCCCGGCAGGCGCGAGCCCCACGCATGCGCACCGACCTCGCCGCCCCCGCGCGCTTCCTTTCTAGTTAAACAAGAACAAAGGGCGCGCGGCAGAGGAAAGAAGCTTCTCCGGGAGCGAGGGGCGCGCGCGGGGGACTGGACATGCGCAGTCCCCGCGGGTGCAGGGAACACCAGGGGTGGCCCGAAGGGGGACGGGCCGCGGGGGCGGGGGACTCCGGGGAGGGGAGGCGGCCCGAGCCTCACCAGGGACAGGTAGGAGTAGGAAGCCTGCAGGTAGAGGTTGGCTAGCCGGTTGAGCGCGGCCTCGGCCTCGGAGGAGAAGCTTTGGCGGATCTTGGAGCTCATGGCACCGCTGGCGAAGGGAGAAGGCGGCTGGTCCGGGAGGCTGCTGATCGCGGGGCGGACGGGCTTCAGGAAAGCGAGGGCAGATGGGGGACCCCGGATCCGTTCCGTCCAAACACTGTTGAAGCAGGAACGAGAGCCGGGAGAAGCGCTGCAAGGCAGCTGCCCGGGACCACGTTCTTATAGCTTCCAGAGTGGGGGCGGGACCGAAGGGCCCAGATCCAATCCCGCGGCGCAGAACGAGAGCCCGGGGAACCGGCCGCCAATGGGAGAGCAGGGCGACAAGAGGCGGGAAAGGGGGGGAGGGGAACTGCTAGCGTGCGGGGTGGAGGGTGGGGGTCACGTGTGGGGCCAGGGCGAGTTCAAAAGTCGGGGCGGGGCGGCTGAGTGTGGGGGCCCCAGGCTGAGCACTCCGGGAGGGCCCCACTCCAGGTCCTCATCTGACCCCTGCTGAGACGCAGACCCCGAGAAGGGTCAGGACCTGCCCTAGACCACACAGGGGGATTCAGAAGCTACACTTGAACCCAGGTCCTAGGGCTCCTTCCCAGTGAGATCCGCGTAGGCCTGGACCGCGGGGCGCCAGGGAGCAGGGATGGGGGGGGCTCAGAGCTGGGAATTGAGGGGGTGCAGGCTGAGTCATGCTGAGGTCAGGGAGAGGGGATGGTGCTGAGTCATGCTGAGCGGCTTGGGGGGGGGTCATGGGCCACTAAGAACTTCCTCTTCTGTTGGGGGAAGGAGGCGCGGCTGGGGCACACTCCGCAGCTGATGTTCGATCCAGAGGGTCTCCCGCTGCCGGGGAAACCAGGGAAAGCCCGAAGCTGCCAGCCGCAACCCCCCCATGTCCCCCGGGACCTTCCTTTGGCCAATGGCGGGGGATTGTGTTAGACCCTGAGACCCCCCCCAAGCAGCCCCTCCTTCTTGCCGGGGTCCTTCCACACACAGGTGTGTTAGTGTGGGTTGTCTTCCTCCTGCCCCCCCCACCCCTCAGGCTTTTTCCGTGGTCCCAGGCCCTGGCCCGAGCTGGGTGTCTGTGGGTTGGCTGGTAGAGCCCCCCAAAGCGGGGCCACAACCCTGGGGGGCAGGGAGGGCTCTGATCTGGCCTCCCGCTGGGCCCTGCCAGTGGCTCTCAGCTCCAGCTCCCAGGTTTCCTAGGTAGGTTTGCTTCCTCTGACTCAAGCCTGGGGGGAGGGGGGGAAGTCAGTTGGGGCTGCTGAAAATGGGCCAGAAGCAGAGGGGAACAGAACAGCTTCGGCCTTGGGGTTCAGGATTGTCCATTTACCAGCCACCCCCCCCCCCACTCAGCCCCAGCAGAGACCTTCCTGCCTGGCCTTTGCCCGGAGCCAGGCCCCACCTTCCTACCCCAGCCTCCCTGGAGCCAGGAGCCAACCGGGAAGTTAACTGGGCTGGGCCCAGATGCAGGAAGCTCCCTGCCTCACCCTCCCCCTTTTACAGAAGAGGAAACTGAGTGAACTCCCTCCAGGCAGCCTGGGAGCCTTGGCTGATGGGACTTCGAGGCGGGGGCATGGGCAGGGGCTCGGGACCCCGATCCTCAGTAACTCAGGCATGGGCAGTGGGGCCTGCTCCAAAGTTGATGTTTATTGGCCAAGGATACCAGTCATCCCAGCGGCCCTCAGCCAGCAGCCCGAGAACTTCCGGCTTTGGGACACGGCCAGAGGTGCAGGGAGACTCCCCAAATAATTACAAAAGTAAGAAGAAAGTGTTCCCCCCAATATCGGAAAACCCATAATTTATCCTAAAAACAGACAGTCCAAGCAGAGCTGGCACGAGGGTGGGGGCAGCCAGGCCCCCCAGCCCTCCCTAGGACATCTTCCAGATGGTAAGCGAAGCTGTGAGGATGCCAGCTACGAAGATGGTCACTGTCTGCCAGGTTGGTGTCCCAAAGTAAGAGAGGAGGCCATCCTGGGGGAAGAGGCCAGGCGTCAGCAGGAAGTTAGGAAGGCTGGAGTGGCAAGGGGGTGAGGGAGGGGCTGGGAAGAAGGGGGGGATCATTGTACATTTGGGGGGGGTATGGTGCTCACCCAGCCACCCTGCTCCTGGATCCAGGTGAGCAGCCGTTCTCTCAGGAAGTCAAGGGTCCAGCCCATGATGGTTCGGATCAGCTCTGGCACCTTGGTGCAAAGTGCCTGGGGGCGGGGGAGGAAAGGAGGTCCGGAGTGCAGCCCTCTGGGGACCCCCGGCGGCAGGGAAGGCCCAGACCCCCCCTAACTCTGGCAGCAGAGCGAGGCCTCCAGCGGCCGGGAAGATGCAGCTCCTCTGCCCCAGCAGGCAGCCAAGGGCCAGCATCTCTCTCCTCGAAAAGAGCGCCCCCCCTGGCAAGGAGCCCCTCTCTCCCGACGGTAAAGAAGGTCCAGCCCCACTTCAAAGAGCCGCCCCCCCAACTCCTGCAGCAGGGTCCAGTACGCCCCCCAGCGGCAGGGAAGATCCAGCTTCCCTGCCGCAGCATCTCCCCCCTTTTCCTCCCTCCCCCCAGTCTCGGCAAGGAGCCCCTCTGTCCAGCCCCCTCTCGGAGACCCCGGCGGCCCGGGGATGCCCCTAGGAAGGCCCGGCCCTTGGCCCCGCCCCCGCCCCCTACCTTAAGCACCAGCTTGCTGGCGAAGTAGAAGAGAGCCACGACCCGGCCCCAGTTGAAGTTGCCGTCGGAGAACATCTCGGCCGCCACTCGGAAGAAGACCTCTCGGGGGGAGTCCGTCTCCACCGCGGCGATCATCCTGCAGGGGAGGGAGCCATTGAGGGGGGCCTGGGGCCGGCGGGCAGCGGGCGGCGGCCGGACGGGGCAGGGCAGCGGCTACCTCTGCAGCTCCATGTTGCTGTCCAGCTCGTCCCCGATCCTGCGCAGGCACTCGGTCAGCCGCTTGGTCCGGGGGTCCGAGGGCAGCGGCGTCGAGTCCCCCATGGATTCCAAGACCAGTTCGGGGGCGCCCCCCGCCACCCGGCCCGCGCGGTCCTGGATGAACCTGAAGGGAGAGTGGGGGGCTCAGCGCGGCTCCTGCCCAGGAGCCCCCTCCCGGCGCCTGCGCCCGGGCCCCAGGCTCACCCCTGCAGCAGCACGGCCCCGGTCCTCATGATCTGCTCGCCGCTCGTGGCCGCTGGGGGAAGCAAAACACGGGGGGTCGGCGGCCTGGGGCGCCAGTCCGTCCCGGGGTCCCCCGCCCCTCCCGCCCAGCCCGGCCCCCCGAGCGTCGGCAAGTCCGGGCAGGCCCGGCCGGATGGCCCGAGAGCGGCGCGCCGGAGCCCAGCCCGGCGCGCCTCCGCGCCCCCGACGCCGGCCCGGCCCGGCCGCGCCCGGCCGCGCTCCCCGTACCCGGATCGCCCCCGGCCCGCGGCTGCTCCCCGGAGCAGTCCATCGCTGGGCCGCCGCCGCCACCGCCGCCTCCTCTGGCCGGGCGCGCCCCGGAGGTGGAGAAGAGCCCTTTACCCCGCCCCGCGCACCGCCCTGTCACATGACGCGCCGGTCCAGGCGCCGCTCCGCCCCCGTCACGTGAGGCGCCCGCCTGGGTAAGCAAACCTCGCACGTGTCTGCGGGAGCACCGCCTCCCCAAAGCTCCCGCGCATTCTTCTTAAAGGGGCCGAGTTTTGGTTCATTCCTCCGCCCCGCATCCCGGAGGCGGCCGGCCCGGCGCGTGTCCCCAGCCCAGCTCTGACCCCGCAGACCTCGCCGGGCAGCCGACCAGCGCCCTGGAAGTGCCTCTCGTAGCCCAGACGCTCTGCCTGCCCTCGGGGGCCTCCCATTGCCTGCCCATCTCCCTCCCGTCCACAACCGGGGCCTCCCTTCCACTGATTGTGCCCAATTTCTCCCGCATCTCCGGGATACGTAGTGGCCCCCCCCCCAACCCTAGGGCAGGTACTGTCTGGGACTCTTCTTTGTATCCTCAGGGCGCCACTCTAGGCGCACACCGAAGGCGCATAATAAATGAGAACCTGAGGAACCCCCCCCTCCCCTCTTGCTAAGAGGCGGAGCCTCCAGGAGACGTCAGCCTAAGCAGTGGTCCCGCCCCTCCGGAAGCCCCCAGCCCGCAGGCCTGGGGGCGGGGCCTCGCCGGGGCGGGCTAGGCTGACCTCCCGTTGGGCACCCGGTCTCCCCACAGCTCCAGTTACAAAGTAGCTTCTGGAGCGGGGTCCGCAATCCACCCAGAAACTGACCCGGCCGTCCGACGGGCGGCGGGACGGAGGGCGTGCTCCGGGCAGAAAGGTGACGTGCGATCCTGGGCCGGGAAGCAGACTGCAGCGCGCTGGAGGCTCGCTCGAAAGCCGGAGTGGGCCCAAGCGCACTCCAGAACAGGCCCTTCGTCCTAGAGAAGGGCCCGGACGAGCCGCGTCTCCGAACTGAGGGGAGGCGGCCAGAAACGTGCAACTCGCGCTAAATAATTACGCTAAGGAGATGGAAACTGAGAATGCGGGGTGAAAAACCCTCAGCTGAAGTCCAAATTGGAAATCCTGAAAACGAGAGATTAATGAAATTGAAAGTAAGAAAAACGTAACGCAAACCAAACTGAGCTGGTGGGGGAGGGGCACGGTAAAGTAGGCAAAGCATTAGATTCGTCAAAAGAAAAGACGAAAAACAAATGGGCAGTTTCAAAAAGGAAAACGAGGAATTCACCATTAATCAAGAGGAAAGTAAAGCAATTTGGCGGGGCTATTGTGCCCAATTATATCGCCAATAAATTTGAAATGGATGAATGTTTGCGAAAAAAGAAATTGCCCGAATTAACAGAAGAGAGGACAGAATGCTTAGCCCTGTTTTAGAAAAAGAAATTAAATAAACCATCATTGAGCTCCCTAGAAAAACTCCCCAGGACCTGATGGGTTCGTGTTAAATCTACCAAACATGTAGAGAATATCAATAAATTTAAAAAAATAAAAAGAGAAATTCAATTACTTGTATAATACTGCAATTATTCTCTAAATTCCAATATTATACAAATTATTTCATTAAATAGACAAAGAGTTCTACCAAATTTCTTTCAGAACACAAATATGATAGATATCTAAACTAGGAAGAGCAAGAACAGAGAAAATTATAGGCCAATTTCACTAATGAATACAGACGCAAAAAAAAGTTTAAAATGCTAGCAAGAGGAATGCAGCAATAGATCACAAAGATTTTACACTATGATCAGGTGGGATTTATACCAGGAATCACATGATGATCTCAACAGATGCAGAAAAAGCTTTTGACAAAATGTAGCACTCATTCCTATTAAAACACTAGAAAGCATAAGAATAAATGCAGCTTTCCTTAAAATAAGTAGCATCTAATCTAAAGCTATCACAAACATGATATATAAAGGAGAAAAACTAGAAGTTTTCCCAATAAAAATGGGGGTGAAGGAAGGACGCCTCGTATCACCACTTTTATTCAACATTATACTAGCTATATCAATAAGAGCAGAAAAAAAATTGAAGGAATTAGAAAAGGCAATGAGGAAACACAATTTATCACTGTAGATGATATGATGCTAAACTTAGAGAATCAACGAAAAACCTAGTTGAAATGATCAACTTTAGCAAAATTACAGAAAACAAAATAAGCCCACATAAATCATCAGCATTTTACATATTATGAACAAAGTCAGAGAGCGACAGATAGAACAAGAAATTCCATTTAAAATAACTGTAGACAAGATAAAATATTGAGAATCTATCTGCCAAGAGAAACCCAGGAACTACATGAATACAATTATAAAACACTTAGTACAAATAAAGTCAGACTAAACAACTGGGGAAATGTTAATTGCCCATGGGTAGGCCAAGCCAATATAAGAAAAACGACATTAATTTACTTATTCATTGTCATTCAAAGCAAACTACCCAAAAAAATTATAGTTCGAAAAATAATCACAAAATTCATCTGGAAGAACAAAATGTCAAGAATATCAAGGAAATTAATGAGAAATCATATGTAAAGGAAGACAGCATAGCTAAACTAGGTCTGAAGTTGTATACAAAGCAGTAATCATCAAAGCAATCTGGTACTGGCCAAGGAATGGAGCAGTAGATCAGTAAACTAGATTGGGTACACAACACAAAGTAGTAAATCACCATAATAATCTAATGTTTGATAAACACAAAGGTGCACGTTTTCAGGACAAGAACTCACTATTTGATGGGGGAAAAAATGCTAGGAAGGCAGTTAGGCAGAAACTACAATATAGATCAATATCTCACACAGCATACCAAGATAGAGTCAAAATAGACACATGATTTGGACATGAAGGCAATACCAAAGCAAATTAGGGGAGCATGGAATAGTTTACCTGTCAGATCCATGAATGAAGGCAGAATTTAGGTCCCAAACAAGAGCCAAAATTAAGATATATAAAATGGATCACTTCTATTAAATTTAAAAGCTGCTACAAAAACAAAACTGATAAAGCCAAAATTAAAAGAAAAGCAGAAGAGTGAGTGGAGAGAGGGGAATTCTTATAGCAAGTCTCTCTGATAAAGGCCTCATTCTCAAATATGTAGAGAACGGAATCAAATTTCTCAGGAGTCATTCCTGCAGCTGATGAATGGGCACATTTCAGAAGAAAACAGTCATATATAGTCAAATGAAAAAAAAATGCTCTAAATCACAATTGATTATAGGAATGCAAATAAAAACAATTCTGATGTAACACTTCACGCCTGTCAGACTGGCTAATATGACAGAAAAGGAAAATGACAAGTGTGGGAGATATGGGGAAATTTGGACACCAATGCGGTGTTGGTGGAGTTATGAACTAATGTAACATTTGGTTACCTATGCCCAAAGGATTATAAAATTATACATACCCCTCGACCCAGCAACAGGTCTACTAGGTCTGAATCCCAAAGAGATTTTTAAAAGAGAGACAGAGAGAGAGAGAGAGAGAGAGAGAGAGAGAGAGAGAGAGAGAGAGAGAGAGAGAGAGAGAGAGAGAGAGAGAGAGAGAGAGAGAAAAGAAAGAAAGAAAGAGAAAGAGAGAGAAAGGAAAGAAAGAAAGAAAGAAAGAAAGAAAGAAAGAAAGAAAGAAAGAAAGAAAGAAAGAAAGAAAGAAAGAAAGAAAGAAAGAAAGAAAGAAAGAAAGAAAGAAAGAAAGAAAGAAAGAAAGAAAGAAAGAAAGAAAGAAAGAAAGAAAAAGAGAGAAAGGAAAGAAAGAAAGCAGGGAGGGAAGGCAGGAAGCAATAGGATCTATATGTACCAAACTGAAGCAAATCTCTTTGAGGTGCAAAGAAATGGAAACTGAGGGAATGCCATCCGCTAACTGGAGAATGACCTAGCCAGCTGTGGTACAAGGCGGGGATAAAGCACTCTTGTGCCATGAGAAATGAGGAGCAAGATGCTCTCAGGAAAACCTGGAAAGCCTTACAGGACCTGATGCTGAGTGAAGAAGCAGAGCCAGGAGAGCGCTGTTCACAGTAACAGAATCACCGAGGGATGGTCAGCCACGAATGACCATCAGCAATGATCCAAGGCAACTCCTAAGGACTTCCGATGGAACATGCTATCCCTTTTCAAAGAAAGAACTGATGAAATTTGAATGCAGATCTAAGCACACCTGTTTTTAACTTTATTTTTCTGGGTTTTTTTCCCTCTTTTGATCTGTTTCTTCTTTCATGACATGGTTAATGTGGAAATATGCTTTGTATGAGTCACAAGTATTATAGATATATATATCTAATTATAATTTTATATTTACATATATACGTGTATATATGTATTATACATATATATTATACACACACACACACATATATATGTAAATGTAAAATTAATTGCTTTCCTAAGGAGGGGAGAGAGAATTTGGAACTCCACATTTTAAAAAATGAATGTTTAAAATTGTTTTTACAGTAAATGGAAAAATAAAATTTGATGAAAAACAACAACAGCGTTACCAAAGGAACAAAGGGGAGATGTTCTAAACTTTGGGGGGAGGGGCGCAGCAGCAGCAGCTGGGAGGATCAGCAAAGGCTGGAGAAAAGAGGCAGCAGCTGAAAAAAAAGCTGAGCTGGGAAGGAAACCAGGGATTCTTGAGGGGGGGAGGGAGGAAGGCTGACTGTGTCCTCCTGGAAAAGGATGATCCAGGCTTCCAGCAGCCTGGTCTGCGGGGCTTGGGATCTCCTTGAAGGGATTCTTTGCATGCCAGGTTCTTAGCACAGGGACTGGCATTCAGTAGGTGCTTAATCAGTGTTTATTAAGAGACTAAAGTGGGGCAACTGATCCTGCATTGGGCCAGATCAAGGTTAGAAAGTTTTTTCCTGATTGGAAGACCAAATCCAAGCCTTTCAACAGTTCCCCTGCTCCTCCTAGACCGGCGGGGGAGTCAGTTGCGGGGCTCTTGGTCATCAGCAGTCCAATCTTTCCCGGACGCTATTTTACAGGAAGGTCAACTGAGGCCTGGAGGTCAGAACTGACTCTTAGGAGCACACCGCTCCGCTGGTTCTCTCCCTCAGCCTAAGAACTGCAGAAAATAAGCAGAACCCCCAAAAGGCACTTGCCCGGGTTTGCCCAGTGAGGCCGGGCAGAATCCAGCCCTGCACCGCTGCCCTGCTGCCCCTGCTGAGGAAAGGCAGGAAGAGCTCTGGAAGGGGGAGGGGAGGACGCAGTCAGACAAGGACAGAGATGGACGAGGACCCCATGGCTACAGACTCGGCTGGAACGCCTGGCCTTTGTCTTGTCGGGATGGGAGGGAGGAGGAGCGCTCCAGCCTTGGTCCGGGCCAGGGTGGCCCACAGCAGACTGCCCGCTGTCTTGGGGAGGGGCTGGGGGGGCTAGAGGACAAAGTCTTACAAAAATGAACTGTGACAACTGTCTCTGCATTGTTTGGAAAAATTAACTCTTGAAAAAATGCTCTCTTTCGTTCCTTTGTTGCTTAGTTAAGCTACCTGCCATTTATTTGGAATTGATTTTTTTCAATCAACAACAATCCACCTTCTCTCCCTTTCACCTCCCCCCCCCCCATGAAAAGAAAGAAAAACAGCAAAACCCCAGGCAGAAAGATGGGGGAGGGGGAGCAAGAGAGAGGGAGGGAGACTGGGGAAAGAGAGGGAGGGAGGGAGGGAGGGAGATGGGGAAGAAAGGGAGGGAGGGAGGGAGATGGGGAAGAAAGGGAGGGAGGGAGGGAGATGGGGAAGAAAGGGAGGGAGGGAGGGAGATGGGGAAGAAAGGGAGGGAGGGAGGGAGATGGGGAAGAAAGGGAGGGAGGGAGGGGGATGGGGAAGAAAGAGAGAGAGGGAGGGAGATGGGGAAGAAAGGGAGGGAGGGAGGGAGATGGGGAAGAAAGAGAGAGAGGGAGGGAGATGGGGAAGAAAGGGAGGGAGGGAGGGGGATGGGGAAGAAAGAGAGAGAGGGAGGGAGATGGGGAAGAAAGGGAGGGAGGGAGGGAGATGGGGAAGAAAGAGAGAGAGGGAGGGAGATGGGGAAGAAAGGGAGGGAGGGAGGGAGATGGGGAAGAAAGGGAGGGAGGGAGATGGGGAAGAAAGGGAGGGAGGGAGGGAGATGGGAAGAAAGAGAGAGAGGGAGGGAGATGGGGAAGAAAGGGAGGGGAGGGAGGGAGATGGGGAAGAAAGGGAGGGAGGGAGATGGGGAAAGAGAGGGAGGGAGGGAGGGAGGGAGATGGGGAAGAAAGAGAGAGAGGGAGGGAGATAGGGAAGAAAGGGAGGGAGGGAGATGGGAAGAAAGGGAGGGAGGGAGGGAGATGGGAAGAAAGGGAGGGAGGGAGGGAGATGGGGAAGAAAGGGAGGGAGGGAGGGAGATGGGGAAGAAAGGGAGGGAGGGAGGGAGATGGGGAAGAGAGGGAGGGAGGGAGGGAGATGGGGAAAAGACCTTTAGGGAGAGAGACAGAAACAGAAAGTGTGGGGAGAGCAGGAGGCCGCTCCCACGGAGGCCTTCAGGTGTGGGCCTGGCCCTGGGCAGCAGTGGCTCCCAGCCCCCCACTCAGCTGCCTCAGCCGCCGGGGGGATGCCCCTCAGCCCTGGTTTCAGCCTGGATCTGCCCTCAGAGCCAGGCTGTTGGCCGAAAGCCGCCTCTTCTCTAGAACTCCAGGGCCCTCAGCCTGGCTCCTGCCTTCGGCCTCGAGTCAAGGATCACACTGGGCCCTCGGACTGTGTATGAGCTAACCGGGAGGGGTCCGGTGGTTTTGGGGGCCCCCGGCTGGGCCAGGAGGCAGTCCAGATCTTCGCCTTGGGGGGGACCTGCACGTGGCTCAATCCTGTCTGGAGGGGCGCCAGCAGGAGTCCCTGCAGGAATGCTCTCAAGACAGACAGACAGACAGCAACAAGGGGGGCCCCACGCAGGGATTTAGATGAGCTGAGAGACAGAGATCGCGACAGCAGCTGGGAGTGGGAGCCCCATGATCTGAGCAGGGGGTCTGTAGGGCCCCCCCATCATCTGGTTGGGGATAGGGCGTTCCCCCTCAGCTGTAATAGGGAGGGGCCATTCCTCCTTCACTTTGGAAGGAGGGAGAGGGCTCCCCTCTAAAATCTGCGGCTCATCTCCAGCTGCGGGATAAGTGGAGAGCACCCAATGTGCCCATTATGGGCCCCCTTCACTGAAGGCTCTGTTACTGTCTGGCACAGAGCCTTCAGTGAAGGTGGCCCATCACGGCACATGGCGGGGGGGGGGGGGTGGTCAGCGAGCCAGAAAGAAGTTTCCACAGCAAATTAAAACCATCACAAATCAGAATACAAGATGAGCCCCAAAGAACAAAATCACCGGGGACATTTCCACTGCACCCTTGTCACAAACCTATGGGGTCCAGCTCCTCCATGGGCCACGTCAACTAATCTCTAGAGACCCCCGAGCCACTGGCTCCCGATCTCGACAGGAGTCCCCTGGAATCGGGGCCATCACCTTAGGGAGCTGCTCGTCCTTTCTGAATCGCTGCTGTCCCACAAATTGTCCGGCCGGTACGTCTCAGAATCCCAGAGGAACACGTTCCCGAGCCCAGAACTAACCAGGGATCCTCCCCACCAACTCCCTCCCCCCTCAAAGCTTGTGATGAATATGGAGTTGTGGGAACCCTGGACAACGTCCCGGAAAATAGGGAGCATATCCAGAGTATTGTGGCCAACTGCGACCAACCGCCACCACTGGGCAGGTAAACCCAAGAGCCGGGAGCGGCAGCATGGAACCCAGACCTCTTACCCATCCTCCCAGGAAGCATGAAGATGTGCAGGGGGAGGGGGGCGATCCTCCTCAGCAGCCCCAGCTAGGAAGGACCCAGAAGCTTCTCCCACTAGTCTGACACGCAAATGATTCGACCTCTGAAAGGGGAGGATTTTATAAGCAGAGATGACATTCAAGAAGAGGCTTTGCCCTGCCGTCCTACGGATCATGGATCATGTCTGCCCTGCATCAGAAACAGCCTTGAGGTGATGTCTCCTCAGTCTGTATGTGAGCTCTTAAGGGCCGGAAATGCTTTGCTTAGTGCTAAATTAATTAACAGGAAACACCAAAGGCTTAAAAACAGGAAATACAGAGCTTCTCACAGTGCCTCTCCCAAAAAGCACCTGATGAATGCTCATCCATCCATCCATTGATGTACCCCTCCACTCAACCATGCATTGATGTATCCTTCCATCCAATCATCCAACCATCTATCCACTCATCCATTTATCCATGCATCCATCCATCCATCTGTCTATCACCCTGCCAGGTCTAGCGGGCATCAAGCTGGAGCATGTCTGTCAGATCCTTGCCACAAGGGGACTTCCAGGACTCCCGAGAGTTCTAGGGCAGCTGAGCAGGGCATGGGAGGCCAAGCCTGAATCAGCTGGCTCTGCCTTCCTGAGTTCAAAGCTGACCTAAGGTGCTTCCTGGCGGTGTGACCCTGAACAAGTCCCCTAACCCTCCCGGCCCCTGCTCCCTTCTCTCTGAAATGAGCTGGAGAAGGAAATGACAAACCAGTCCGGCATCTTTGCTGTGAAAATCCCCAGTGGGGGCGTGAAGAGCTGGACAGGACTGAAAATGGCTGACCCACCGGAATGGCCTTTGGGGAGTCAATGTCACTGACTGCATTTCGGACTAAATTAGCCACTTCTTTGTGTATCCGCTTCATAGGGACCCAAGGCTGATTTCCCTCCCCTCTGTCTCCCACTAGAGGAAGTCCACCCCCGCCCTGGCCCACGTGGGCTTCCACAAGCCCGGCAGGAACAGGTGTACAAGCAGGACACGGGTCTCGGCTTACGACGAGTGGCGAGCGTCCTTTCCCCAGGTACAGACCAGGGAGGACGGTTTTTTGGCTCACCTAAGGAATGGCTAACGCAGATATGGTATAGATGGAATGGAACCGACCCGACCCACTGTCCACTGAGTGCCAGAGCATGTCACGCTCTGAGGGACGGAGCCAGCTCTTCCCATCTCCTGGGCCGGTGGTCGGTAGTAGCCATCCAGGACCCCAAAGAGAAGTCGGGCAACTCCCTTGCCCTTCTCCCTGCCCCTGCTTCTTCTTGCCTTCCCTTTGACCCGATCCTGGTTGGCCGTTCCAGTGTCCCCCAGTTTCATGACGTTGGTGGTCGGTGGGTTTTAAGGAAAGGCTCTCCATGGCAACGCCAAGCTATGTTTCCTTCTAAATAGCATTAGTCCTTTTAAATGTTTCAAGTAGCACCATCCCAAAGAGCCGGCCTGTCCTTTCTGCCCCCCACAATTAGGGAGACTTGAAAGAAAAACGACAGGGGTCTTCACTGCCCAACTGCCTAATGTGGCGAAAGCATGGCGTTAGCCACGTCTGAGAATCGTGGAAATCCCGACGTTTCCACCTGGCTGGAGCCTGAAGGGGCACGACCTCGGCCTCTTCCTCATGAGGTGCTCGCTCAGGAGGTCAGCCCCGGCATTGGTGTCCACTCTGCTGTGCCCCGGCTTGTCCCTCCAGGGCCTTCTCTTTGGATCGCCCTCTCCGCCACGCTCATCATCTCGGCCTCCGTCCCGGCTTCCCTGAGTCCCCGTTAGGAAGTTTTTCCTGTGTCTTCCCTCCATGGCTTATTTTTTCTAATCTATCTCGTGCTCGGTGCAGTCCGTGCGCTTCAGGAGCCCCGGTCTAACGGGGAGACGGCTGCGCAAACACCGCGGAGGGAGGGGCGTTAAAAGGGATTCTTCTTAAGGAAGGTCGGGAAGTGGAATGAGGAATGAGGGTTACTCGGACCTCGAGAAGCAGCCAGGGAGGCTGAATGGAGTCAGGAGATAGGAAGTCTTGTTCAAGGAACAGGCGAGAGGCTGGAGAACATGGAAGAGCTCATGCTGGGGAATACCTAAAGGGGGGGGCTGGGTTATGAAAAGATGTGTGTTCCACCCCGGGGATTATGGAGGATGGCCCGGTCAGGCCTGCTTTGGGAAGATCGCGTGGAAACGGAGCTGAGAACGGGATGAAATGGAGTGGGTGGCCCTCAGACGCCCGTTCCCCCCGGCAGGAGGCTGCCGGCAGCTGGGGGGGAAGCGGCCAGGGCGAGGGTGCAGTCCGGGGGAATCAATGAAGCCCCTCGGCTGTGAGCCTCGGGGGCTGCTCCAGAGCGCGAGGGCCGAGGACAGGGTCTGGAGGGAAAGACCGCGTTTGTTTCAGGACCCGGGCTTAAGATTTCCCCAGTCCAAGTGATGAGGCTGGGGGTCAGGAGAAAGGTCAGCGCTGGACAGGCGGATCCGGATGGGCAGGAGACGGTCACAGAGGCCGTGGGAACTGAGGAGCTCTCTTCCAGTAACACGGGGGAGAAGGGGAGAGGGCCCAGCGCAGAGCTCCATGGGGCCGAGGAAAAGACCCAGCAAAGGAGATGGGGACGGAGGGGAGGACCGGAAAGCCCGTGTACAAGAGAGCAGCCAGGGAGAGGGGGTCACCGGCCGGTCAGCGGCTGCCTGGGGCTCAGGAGGCTGAGGCTGGAGAGGAGGCCCCGGGATTGGGCCACAGACAGAGATGGCTGGGCGCCTCAGAGCGGGGCGAGGAGCCCCAGGCCCACGGGCCTAGGACCCGCCACCGTCAGCTTCACCCTCGATCACGGGGTATGGCCGCCACTGAGCTCACAGACACCCACGCGGCCCTGGGGGCCCTGCTTTAGGAAGGGCCGTTTGGGCTGAAGGAGGAAGTCAGAACCCAGACTGTGGGTGTGGAGAGAAGGAAGTGGAGGCGAGAGCCTCCCCTGCAGGGGAAGAAGTGGGGGGACAAGGCCAAAATGGAGGGGGGCATGAGGGAGGATGAAATGGTGAGAGAGAGTGGGGGGGTGCTGGGTCTGCAGTCAGGAGGGTCTGTCTTCCCGAGCTCAGAAACAGCACGAGGGCACACCCACACATGTGCACGCACACACAGGCACACACGCGCACTCACACATGCACGCACGCGCACACACACATGCACGCGCACACACACGCACCCACACACGCGCACTCACACACATGCACATGCACACCCACGCACGCACACACATGCACTCACGCACGCACATGCGCTCACACACGCGCACACACATGCACACACGCACGCATGCACACACATGCACACACGCACGCACGCACATGCACACACGCACGCACACATACACGCTCAACGCACGCACACACATGCACACACACGCTCAACGCACGCACACACATACACGCTCACACGTGCACGCACACACATGCACCCACACACGCGCATGCACGCACACACATGCACTCACGCACACTCACACACATGCACACACACATGCACACACATGCTCAACGCACGCACACACATGCACACCCACACTCACACATGCACACACATGCGCTCACACGCACACACATACATGCTCACACGTACACGCACACACATGCACCACACACGCGCATGCACGCACACACATGCACACACGCGCACATGCACGCACACACGCACCCACACATGCGCACACATGCACGCATGCACACACGCACACTCACACATGCGCACACACGTGCACACACACGCGCGCGCACACCCCCACACACACACACATACACGCAAACCTACACATCCGGATGCAGAGTTCTGAAGTATTTTCGGGAACAGCGCCCCCAGTCCCGCGCTCCCCTCGCCCAACCTTTGGGTTGAGGTGGAATGTTAAGAGTTGCCTCCATTAGTGCTCCTTGTTATGCATTTAGGGCCCCGGCCGTGGACGCTCGGATTTACTTGGACACTGGCTCTCGCTCCCCGCCGCGGAGCCGGCTAGCCCAGCGCGCACGGGAACGCCCTCTCTCCAGCCCGGGTGTCAGGCTTTTCTCGGGGAGGGGCAGAGTCCTCCCCCTCCGCTTCCCTCCTTGCTCTTGGATATCGTTCCAAGGCTTTTCAGTCTCATGTGCCCTGTGGATAATTTTGGCTCCTGCGATCCCCACTATCCTTTGGTCAGATGTTAAACGTTTAACAAAAGGCTCTCCAGGAAAAACGACACAGTAAGTAAGTAGGACACCCTTTAAAGCTTAATCTGAGCGAATACTTTCCTCAACGCTCAAGTCTCCAGCCCGACGATCAGTCAGACCCGGAGGCGCGCTTAGCTTTTGCTTCCTTAGGAATTCTGCCCAGTCACTCAGGCCCTCCCCTGGCGGATCGGGCCCAGAGGGCCGGGAGCTGCAGAGGCGGCGCATGGGGGCCCGGCTGCGGGCAGTGCCCTGGTGCTAGAGCCCCGGAGGTCCCGGTTCTTTTTCCTGGGACTCGGGAGAAACTGACGTCTGAGACCTCTGGCAGCTGGAGTCTTTATTCCGGAACACCGCCTGGGGCTCGTGGCAAGTGACCCCAATTCCCTTGAGGTTTCAGCCCAGGGGGAAGCGAGGGCTGGCGTTCTGCCCCTCTACCACTGGGGGGCGCCTTCGGCGACAACGCAGAAGACGATGCGGGCTGACCACCTGACCGGCCAGCGGCCCGGAAGCTTAGGCTCGGTCCTGGGCGTACTTGAGCCCAATCTGTCTCCTGCTTTCCTCCAAGATGTCCGCCAGGAGCTCGCTCTCTGCCAGGGGCATTAGCGGGCTCTCCTTCAGGCCTAGGGAATGGACGAGGTCAGGCGCTGGCCCCGGGGTGGGGGCTGGGACCCACGAGGCCCCTCCCCCCAGCTCACCCTGCAGCAGACACTGCCGCACGTGCTGGGCCTCGTGGACCATGCCCATGGAATGGACGAAGTTGAGCTTCTCGGGGCCGGGCGCCGCGGGCAGCGGGAACTCGGTGCGCTTGCCGTTCACTACCAGCGCCGTGGGGCACCACATGTTGGCCGGGATCTGGGAGGAGAGGGGCACGGGAGAGGGGCCGACTCCAGCGCGGCCCCGGGTCCCAGGCGGCCCCGCGAGCCCCGGGCCCTCTCACCTGGGCCCGGCCTTTGGTTCCGAACACGGTGAGCGAGTTGGACAGCTCAGTGGTGATGCTGCAGCTGAAGCTGGCCTGCAGCCCCCCGGGGTACCGGAGGACCCCCGTCACCGTGTCATCCACACCTGGGGGGCACTGGGAGTCAGGGAGGGCCACCCTCACTCGCAGCCCCCCCAGCCTTCCCCCCTACCCTTCTCGTGGAGCAGCCCCTCGGCGTGGATCCTCTCGGGCCGCCGGCCCCCGCCCACCATGGAGATGAACTGGAGGCAGTAGATGCCCAGGTCCAGCAGCGCGCCCCCGGCCTGGGCCCAGTCGGTGGCGCGCGGAAAATGGCGGAGATCCAAACCGAACTCCACGTGGACCAGACGCACCTCCCCGAGGGTGCCCTGGGACAGCAGGGCCCGCAGCGCCTCGGTGGCGGGGAAGAAGCGGGTCCAGATGGCCTGGAGGGAGGGGGGTGGAGGGCACAGCGGGCTGAGGCCCGGGGCGGCCCCCTCCGCATTCCAGAAGGAACCCTGACACGGATTCCCACAATTCCCTTGAGGGCTCAGCCCCAGGAAAGCCAGGGCTGGCGGTCTGCACCCCCACCACCGGGGGGCGTGTGCGGGCCAGGCCCTGGGGTGGCGTTCTGGACCCCCACCACCAGGGGGCGCGCGCAGGCCAGGCACTGGGGTGGCTGGGGGTGGCGTTCTGGACCCTCACCACCAGGGGGCGCGCGCGGACCAGGCGCAGACATCACTCACCTCCATCAGGAAAAGGCCGCGGGCCCTCGCGGCTGCCGCCATCTCGCGAACCTCGGTGGCCGTGACCCCGAGAGGCTTCTCGCACAGCACTGGCTTTCCCGCCTCTAGGCCCAGCAGCACAGCCCTCCAGTGCTGAGGGTGCTGAGCGCCCACGTACACTAAGTCTAAGGCGGGTCAGAGACTAAGAGGCGGGGCCATCAAGAGGCCCCGCCCATCCACGGGCCAGGCCGTCCTTCCGCAGAGGCCCCGCCCCCAAACTTTTCCTTCCTCGGCAGCTCCGGCACCTCCCCTCCGAGGACGCCCCGCCCCCACGGCCCGCCTTCCGCCAGCCCCGCCCCTCCCCCAGCTCTCCCAGGCACAGTCCCCAAACATCCCCGGGGCCCGCCTCACCCACGTCCGGGTCCCGCACCAGCTCCTCATAGGAGCCGTAGCTCTTGGGGATCTCGTGCCTTCTGGCGAAGTCCTGAGCCCGGTCCAGGGCCCTGGCGGCCACGGCCACAATCTGTGACCAGAGACCCCTTTCAATCGGCGCCCGGGCCCAGCCACGCTCCCTCGGTGTCCTGTCCACCAGACCCCTCCCCCCGCAGCCCCGTGTGCTCTGGGCGACCTCAGAGCCGCTCCCCAGCTTCACCCTTCGGGGACTCGGGCGCCAGGCACGCCCCTCGCGGCCTCAGGCCCGGGCAATCGCAGCGCCCCCTCCCCCACGTCTGGCACCAGAGGGAGCCGGGCCCCCCTCCCCCCCCCCCCCCCCCCCCGCCCTCGCCTCCCCCGGCGGGACCTCATGCTCGGAGCGCGGCAGGCTCCTCAGGGCAGTGGCGAAGTCGTGGGAGATGAGGCCGGCGGCCAGGAGCCCCCAGCGCAGAGCTCGGCCCATGTCTGCAGCGGCGCGGGCTCTGAACCTCCGCGCCTCTGCTCCCCGGCTCCCCCCTCTCCTGGCCTCTGCTCATTGGCAGACTCTGGAAGGCCGGCCCCCCCCCCCCCACCTGCACCTGCTTCTGGCCCAAGGACAGCCCCAAGCTCCAGGGCCGGGGCTGGGAGGCGGGGCCCGCCGGCTCCCCCTTTCCCGCTTCACCTCTGACCTCGCTCAAGCCTCCAATCAAGGGCACGGGACTAAAGGGCAGGCTCTGGTTTCGGGCTCTCAGCCCCGGCCCTTTCCGGGCTCGGCTGCAGCTGACTTTGGGGGCTCCTCCTACTTGGGGCAGAAGTAGGGCAGCCTACTTTCCTTTTCCTATGTGACCTTTCATCTCTAAGGTCCCACAATGAACCAACCAGGTTGCTGGGGCTCCCTGTATCCCTGCACCCCACTCTGCTGGCAGGGGCCTCCTCCCCCCTCAGCTCACCCCGTCCCAGTGCCAGCCTAGCCCACTGTAGGTGCATCGTGCTTGCTGGAAACGCTGGCAGAGGACGACCTTGGGAGCCTCGAGGGGGCAGGCCCCTTTGGGGGAAAATCCCTGACCAAGCAACTTCTGGGAGTGTCGGCCCTGCCCCGTCTAAAGGTCCCTAGGAATGGGGCGCTCAGCCCTTCCCCAGATAACCCTTCCCACACATGGAGAGCTTTCTGCAGCCCCACGTTTTTGTCATCAAAATTAAGCGGCCTTTTGCAGCCCACCCCCCTCACTGCTCTTGGTTCGGTCCTTTGGGACCTGACCAAAGCCCTCGTTCACTGGTCAGGACTGGAAAGCCGTGGAAGATCCTGTCCCCTTGGGCTGCTCTCCAGCAGGATCCTCCGGCCTTCCCCGAGGCCCAGTTCAGGAAGCCTCCAGGGCATTGAGCCAAGGCCCCAAGATGGCAGAAAGCCAAACTCCCTCCTTCAGCCAAGATAAGGGAGAGACCTTGAGGGAAGCATAGGAGCCCCGAACCCTCCCTGCACCTCGAGGCCCGGCCTTCCTGGACACAAGCATCCCCTCTGCTGGACTCCTTCAAGCAGGAACTGGCCAAAAGCCCCAAGTCTAGGGGGAAGCCTAGAACCCATGTCCAGGCCCTCCCTTCCGACAGAGACGGCCAAGCAGAGAGTGACAGAGAGGTAGCCAGGCTGAGGGACAAAGTCAGATGTGACTTGGGGGACAGGAGAGAGAGACCTGGGGGGAAAGGCACCAGCCTGCCCCCAGCACCGCTGCCTCCTCCCAAGCTGTAGCACAGACACACGTGTGGTCAGGGGCCCAGAAAGTCTTTATTAGGTGACCTTGGGGATCCCTAGTGCTGGGAATCGGGCACAGGGGAAGCCGGGCCCGGGGCTGGCGCCGCCTTCTCCACAGCTGGCTCTGCCTGGGCTCCCGTCTCTAGAAAGACAGACATGGACAGAGAGAAAATAAGGGCCCAGATTCCTTGCCTCCCAGACTCCTTGCTTCCCGGCCACACAGGTCTGAAATCACAATTCCCATGAGGCCCTGGGGCAGCGCCTCTGCCACCCCAGAGCTCTTGTTCTCTCAGAACCAAGCCCAGCCAGGCATGAGGAGGCGACTGGCCAGGGGTCAGGAGGCACCTGGGTGGGGCTGGAAAAGGAGCTGTCCATCGGGGCCTGGCGCTGGTGGGTCTGGGGGCGGCTGCTGCTTCCTCTGCTCCATGTGAAGGACAGCCTGGGGGGTGCAAAGAAGGGAGGTGGGGGTGAGCGGACTGGGGCCCTGACACCCTGCGGCCCCCTTCCCCCCCCCACCCCCCTCCGCCCAACCGGCCACAGCCACCTGCTGCAGCTCCTTCTTCTGGGCTTCCAGCAGGCCCTGCGAGTGGTCCAGGGCCTTGCTCTCCTGGCTCAGCCGCTGGGCCTGGGCCGCCAGCTCGGCCTCCCGTGCTGCCAGTTCTGCCTCAAAGCGGCGCAGCTCCTCCTCGGTGTAAGCCGGGTGCTCCTCCAGAGTCTGGGGGGGGGGGGCAGAGTCAGGCAGAGCAGCCCTCCCTGCCCCCCCCAGTCTGCCTGGTGGCAGGGGGAGGGGATGGGGCCCTCATAGCAGGGACACTGGCAGGGCCACAAGGCAGCACCCTGGGGGATGGCGGGAATTGGGGGGATAGGGAGGGGGTGGTATGGGAGGAAGGGGGGCCACGCAGTCACCTCCCAGCCCTTCTGGGCGGCCTCTTCAAATTCCTTCCTCTGCGTGGCCAGGAGGAACTCCTCGAGGGTCACCAGACGGTCCTGGTTTGTGTCCACCTATGGGACAGGGCTGGATGTGAGCTGCAGGGGTCCCACTGGCTCCCCCATGTGCTCAGGGGGGAGGGGGCGACACTACGGGGGCCCCAGGCTCACCGTCTTCATGACGTGCTCCCGCATCCTCAGCCTTTCCTCCTCCATCTCCCTCATGTCATCGTCCTCATTCTTGGGGTCGTACACTTTCTCCAGCTGCAAGGGAGGGGGCAAGGACGGGGCTCAGGGAGAGCCGATCCCATCACCCAACACTGACCACGTGGTCCCTACGCGCTTGGGACCAGGCCCTCACCTCCTTGGTAAAGAGAGCCTCCAACTCCTGCTCGTCCAGGACGCCATCGCTGTTCGTGTCTGGGGAGGGCAATCAGGGGCCGAGGTCAGGGAGGCTGCGGCCGGACTCGTACGTGGGACGGACGGGCATGCAGGGGAGCTGGGGGGTGTGCCAGGGGTCTAGAGCCAGACTTGGTGGGAGCCAGCCTCCAGGCTGTGGAGGCTCCTGGGGAGCCAGGTAGGGCCTCAGCCTCCGGGGCCCCGTCCCACCCAGGACTTACCGTGCAGCCTGAAGAAGGTCTTAGGGTTGAACTCGGTAGGATCCAGCCCGTCCGTCTCTTCCCACACCTCCTTCAGCTGGGCCTGGCTGCCCTGGGGGGTAGGGGAAGAGCACGGGCTGGGGACTCACAGTTGGGGGCCCAGGGGGAGGAAGGCCCGAAGGGAAGACTGAGGCCCTCCCAGGGAAGCCCGAGCCCCCTCTGGGGACACCGGGCAGCAGGCCCTGCCCCGGGCCCAGCCCTCACCGGCACATTGAGCCGAGGATGCTGCCGGTGTCTCTGCTTCTGCTCCTCCAGCCTTCGCTCCTCCGCCAGCCTCTGCTCCTCTCCCAGGGAGTCCAGGTAACGGCGCCGCTCGTGCTCCTTCAGCATCTCGTAACGCTTGAACTCCTCGTGGTGGGCCGCGTCGTACTGCGCCAGATCCCGGGTGGCCTGGGGACCCGGCTCAGGAGGTCAGGGGGTTCTGGCCCGGGCTCGGTGGCCCACAGCCTGGGGCCTGACCAGCCCCCACCGGTCTCCCTGCCCAGGATCCAGCTCCGGGGCCCAGACTGCTTCTCAGCCGGCGCCGGCCCCCGCCCCCCATCTCTGGGGCAGGAAGGCCGGCTCAGGCCGCTCCGGAGCATTTTAGAAATGGACAAAGACCCCAGGGAGGCCCCGAGATGAGCCTCACCGTCTGGATCAGCAGCTCCAGATCTCGGGCTTCAAACGTGTGCTGGTTCTGAGGGTCCAGGTGTTCAAACTGCTTGAGAAGGCTCAAGTGGTCGACCTGCACCTCTGGGGCCCGGGAGACAGGGACATACTTGGGCCGAGCCCGCAGGGGCCCCGCTGAGGCCCTCCGCCCTCCCTCCGGGGCCCCCCACGGCCCTCCTCCCTCCCTCACCAGGCTCCTGGGCAGCATCCATCTTGGCCTTGAGCAGCATCCGCAGGCGGGATACCTCCTGCCGCTTGAGCTCGTCCAGTTTGGTGCGAATGTGATGACTGACAAAGTCAAGCTCCCGACTCAGTTTCCCACTCTGGAGCCGGGGGAGACAAGAGGCACCGTCAGCACTTGGGGAGCCGGCAAGGCCGGGGGAAGCCCCCTCCCCAGGGCGTGGCCCCACCTTGATGTCCTCCGCGTTGGCGGCCTGCAGCTTCTCTCGGAAATGGCCGTCCGTCTCCAGGACCTGGATCACCTCTTGCAGGTAGCGGTGGTAATAGAGCCCCGTGTCCTGGAAGACAGGCCGGATCCTGGAACCCAAGGCCGACGGGCCCTGCGGGGCCCGAGCCTTTCACCCCCTTCCCCCCGGCAGCTCTTCGGTCAGACCCCGGCTTCGCCACATCCCCCGCTTCAGGATGCTCCCCCGCAGACACTCCGCCTTTGGGGGTGCTCCTTCCCCCAGCCCTAACACCCCAAGGACCCGTCCAGTGCCTCTGCGAGGCGACTGCCATGGGCAGGCCCCCATTTCCTCCTTGTGAGAGATGGGATGGGGGCGGGAGGGAGCCCGGAAGGGGACAGGGGCATGGAGCCTGAATGCTGCAAAGTCAATTTCTGTTCCCAGCAGGCCCCGGGGCACAGGAGCTCTGGCTCAGACCAAAGTTAGGCTCTAAGGCACAGGGAGTTGTGTGAAGCTTCCGGGCTGGTCTCTGCTCCCAGCCAGGCCCCCCGCAGGGGGCCCAATGCTGCCGTGGCCACAAGGGACTCTGGGTTTGGGTCCCATGGTCCCGTAGACCAAACATCCTTCCTCCCACTCCGTGACTCCAACTCCCAGAAGACTCTGCGAGAACAAGCTGCCCAGACGACTCGTGGGCTTCGCGGAGGCCGCTGGGAATTGTGGTTCCAACCTTACCCCCCCCACCCCCGGAGGTGGGGCAATCTGTCTCACCGGGGTCTCTGGAGGAGAAGGCGGCACCGCGTCCTTTTTGGCATCAGGCCGGTCCAGAGGAGCTGGCTGGGCTGGCGCGGGCAGCAGCAGCAGCAGCAAGGCGGCCAAAAACCCCCTGGGCATCATGCTGAGGGCTTCCTGAGACAAAGAGACAGTCAGGGAAGCTGGCCCGGGGTCAAAGCCCCTTCCTTCTTTCCTCTGGCTTCGACCTCGGCCGTCCGGACCTCAAAACTGAGGGAGGTGTAGAAACTACAAATCCCATGAAGCCCCGGCCCCGCCAGAGAATCCCAGGCGTTGCTGGGAGATGTAGTCCTGTCCCACCCTCACACCGCTTGGGAGAACGCGGAGAGAACATCTCGGCCTTTCTTGCCTTTTTCCAGACTTCTCCCCACAGCGACCACGGTGCCTTTACTTCCCAGTTGCTTACGTGTCACTCCGCACGAGCCGGGGGGTGAGGTGGAGGGAGGTTCTCGGCACTTCCGAAACGCGGAGTAGGGTAGGATGTTCCCAAGCCTGGATCCTGCCTAAGGTCAGCCTCCCACTTCTTCGTTGGCTCTCAGACTTTCAATTCGTCCCGCCCCCGGCTCTAAGTTAGCCAATCGAAAAGACAAATGTACCCTATGTGGAGAAATCACATGAGCAGGCTCCGCCCATCAAAGAGCGAGCCTGGCTTCAGCCAAGCACCCACTTTCAGTCCCGCCCCCACCTCCTTATTAGGTCGCGCAACCACAACTCCCAGCAGGCTGCACGATAGGGTTCGCAGCTCTTTTATAGGTTGTTCTGCCGCAAGCCTTCCTGGGAATCATAGTAACTTCGGTTTTAGCTTCCCAAAGTTGCTAGAAGGTGGAGGTTGGGGCCCTTTAAGGAACCTAGATGTCCCGATTCCAAGCTAGAACGTTGAGACAGTTGCTATGGAGCGGAAAGAGGAGTGGGCTCAGTGGCTGCCAGGGAGAGCCCGGTAGTGGGGGCCAAGAGGAGGTGGAGGAGTAGTAGGTCGGGGGTGGGGGACGGGGCCGTTCCTGGAGGGGATCCCCCCCATCGGGGATCAGAGCAGCAGGGAAGCTAGCTAGCACCTTGCCCCCCACCCAGGGACCTGCCTGACTTGGGAGAGAGAGCAAGCCAGGTACGGGGGAGGACGACAGACGAGAAGCGGACCAGACTGCGTGTCCCTTTCTTTCAAGGACCCCGACATCTGCCCCTCCCTCCAGTCCTTACTCTCAGTGGGACTCAGTTTCGCGAGCCCAGAGGCTCTCTAGGGTTTTAGGGACCCAGGAGTCTGCGGCCCCCAGTGCTTGATCCCCTCTGCCACTCAGCTGTCACAGCCCACATGCCTTAGCCCTTTGTAGATAGAGGTTGGGGCAGAGCTACTAGACCACGGAAACAGCAGCCCTCTGACAAATGGCTCCCCCCAGTCTTCACTTTCAGTGGGTCTCAGTTTCTCAAGGCCAGAGGTTTTCTAGGGTTTTAGGGACCCAGGAGTCTGAGGCCCCCAGTGCTTGATCCCCTCTGCCACTCAGTTGTCACAGCCAAAATGCCTCAGCCCCTTTATAAATATTCAAAAGGTTGGGGCAGAGCTGCTAGACCTCCAAAATGCCAGGTCTCCTGACATTTGGTTCCCCCGAGTCCTCACTCTCGGTGGGACTCAGTTTCCCGAGTCCAGAGGCTTTCTGGTATTTTAGGGACCCAGGAGTCTGAGGTCCCCAGTCCTTGATTCCCCCTGTGATTCAGTTGTCACAGCCTGCGTGCCTTAGCCCCTTTATGTATACTCCAAAGCTTGGGGCAGAGCTGCTAGCCCTGGGGAATGCCGGCGCTCCAGTTCACGGAGGGATCTGGAAGTTTGCCGGCCCCCGGGCAGCCTCTCATGTCTCTGGAACATCCTTTCCCCTTCCAAGTCAGGCCAGAGAACTGCTACTGTGCAGAGGTGGAAGGCATATTGGCTGAGAGACAAATAGAGGGAGAGAGGGAGGGGAAAGAGTGAAGGGCTGGGTGATTGGGGGAGGAAGGGGCCGAAGCCGAGAAGCTGGCGTGCACCCAGAGGCTGAGCCCAAGCTTTCCGACAAAGTGCAGGGCAGGAGGAAGGGCTTTTCTGTCCTCGGCCCCTAACCACCCTGTCTTCCTAGAAACAGATCAGGCCGGAGGGCAGGCAAAAAACAAAGTGGGGTTCGAGGCCCATAGCTGACAGGGTCTAAAGGCACAGTCCGGGGGTCTGAAGGGGGGGGGGAGTTAAGGTTGGAAGGCCACATCCCTGGGTCTGAGAGGTTAAAACCCAAGAACAGGGATCCTAAATCCTGAGGCCTGATCCCTGTATCACCAGGATGTCTCAGGACAGTGACCTGTGGAGGAAGGATTCGTGAGTTACGCCTTTTTCTGCTGAGGGGGTAGGGTGGAGTCTGGGTGTCTGTGCATTTGGGGGTGCAGGAAGCTAGGGAGTAGGCTAGAGAAAGGCAAGCCTGGGGGAAGGGACAGCTGGACTCCTGGGTCCCCGGAGGACAGTGGTCAGAGTTCTCCTCTTTGTCACCTCACAGAAGATCTGCTTTGGGAGGGGTGCCGCCCACAGACTGGGGGAGCCCAGGACCAGCCCCAGGCCCGTGTATCTCTCTCCTCAGGAGTCTGGGAGACGAGCTGGCCGCTGTGAGGCAGCAGAAGCTGGAACAACAGGTACTGGGTCCCCTCCCGTTATCCCCTTACCCCCCTTCCCGCCAAAGCTGTGCCCCTGCCCACTGTGTGACTTCCGATGGTCGCCTCTCGGGGCCTCGGCCTTTCCCTCGGTGAAGCGGGACAGACAGGGCGGGAGCCTTGGGGCTAGAGCATCTCTAAGCGCTCTGAGGGCCTCCCTCAGCGGCGCTTGTTTGAGAAGAAGCAGCGGCGCAAGCGCCAGGAGCCACTGATGGTCCAGGCCAATCCCGACGCTTCCCTACGGCCTCGGCGGCCCCGACGGCGAGAGGAGCGAGGCCCCGGGGAGAGTGGTGAGGGCTAGCTCAGGGAGACTAGAGGGTGGCCTGCTGGGCGTGGCGCTCCCACCCGCGGCCTGTGGCAGACCGGCCCGCCGTGTCCCCCAGGCCCGGTGAACCCTTATCTCCTGGAGAACGTGCCAGAGGCGCACCTGCGAGCTGGTACCCACAGCGTTCAGGGCAGCGTTAACTGTGGCGGTGACTGTGGGAGCGAGCGCACCTCTCGACAGGCCTTAGGAGGGGCTGGTAAACCCCCACTCCTCTGACCCCCCCAGGCCTGCCCCTGATTCCCTGGCCCCAGGCTCCCCCTCCCCCCACGCCCCGGGGAGCCCAGCGGCCCTTTCCCCAGACTGCCCCTCCCCCCACCCCACCCGCCTCCTGGGGCCCACTGGTCCCCGTCCTCCCAGTACCCTGGTCTCCCCTTCCCGTGGTCCCCACCGGCCAGAGACCCCGGCGTCCCGACGGCCAGCCCTCAGCTCGCACTCTGTGCCCACAGACGCCTCGGACCCAGAACTAGAGGAGGTCTCGGTGGAGGACAGCCCGATCTCTCCGCCTCCCGGCAAGGATATGCCTGGGACCCGGCGCCGGGGCTGGCCGGCTCGCCAGAGGCCAGGTGAGAAGGGGCTTCGGGGCCGGCGGAGGCCAGGTGAGAAGGGGCTTCGGGGCCGGCGGAGGCCAGGTGAGAAGGGGCTTCGGGCCTCCCCAGTTCCCCCTCACTCCCGCTCAGCCTCCACCTCCTCAGGGAGAGGAGAGGCTCTTCCGGAGCCCAGCCCCGAGAAGCCGCCGGAGCCCGCGGCGGAGGAAGCGGAGGAGGAAGCGACTGCGACGACGTTGCCGGAGGAGATGGCAGCCGGTGAGAGGACCCCCGCGCCCCGAGGAAGGCGCCCTAAGGGCCGCTCCCGGCCCGGCCGTGACCCCTCTCTCCCCCTTGCAGAGCCAGAGAGCCCTGAGGCGCCCCAGCCGGCTGAGGAGGAGGCGGGCGAGCCTCGCCCTACCGAAGGCCAAGGATCCCAGAGCGACCTGGGGGCCAAGAGTAAGGGCCCGGAGGGGGCCGGACCGGGCCGGGAGCCTTTTCTAGTTTGCCAGACCCTTAGGGGAGGCCCGGAATTCGGGCGAGGGGGTGGGGCGGAAATCCCCGCCCTAAAACATTGAGGTCCTGGCGAGGGGGCGAGGGGGCCTGCCCGGACCCACGCCTCCCCCGCCTCCGTTTCCCCCAGAGGAAGAGGAAGAGGAGGAGGAGGAGGAGGAGGAGGAAGAGGAGGAGGAGGAGGAGGTGGCGGAGGTGGCGGACGTTGAGGAGAGCAAGAGCTGCGAGACTTCGGACTTGGGACAGGAACGTGGCTCGGAGCAAAGCCCAGACCCCGGAGACCCGGTGTCCAGCAAGGTCAGCTCCGCGCTGAAAAGGGGCCAATCAGAGCTCGGGATGTGCGCGGCGGGGCGGGCCTGAGCCGAAGGAAGCGCCAATTAGGGCGCGGAAGCGGCAGGCTGGGCGGGGCGCCGTCCCCGCGGGCCGAATCGGGATGCGGAGCGCTATTTTGAAGGAGGCGGGGCCGCGGCGGGAGGGTCTCGGCGGAGCGGGGCGGGAAGGGGAGATGGAGGAAGGGCGCTCTGGCCCCAAACCCGAAGGTGCAGGCCCCGATCTGGCGCCGGGTGCCCGTGCTGCCGTACACAAGTGGCGGACGCGGAAGGGAGCGCTGGGCTAGTCTCGGGGTGGCCCCGGGGCCGGAGGGAGAGTGGCAGATCCCGGCGGCCAGAGGGAGGGCGGGTCCCCGGCGGCCCCTGGGGGAGCGGGCCGCTCACAGCTGGCGCACCACACAGGAAGAGGACCGGGAAGACACTGCGGAGGCGGAGGTGGCGGCGCCCGAGGTGCAGGAGCCTTCCCCGGGCAGCGGCGGCGGCGGCGGCGGGGGGGCGGAGGCCGGCGACATCGGCAAGGTGCCGCACTCGCCGCCGCGCGCCCCAGGCCCGCATCCTGGCGAGGACATGGAAGCCTACGTGCTTCGACCCGCTCCTCGCACCTGTACCGTGCAGTGCAGGATCACTCGAGACAAGCGGGGCATGGACAAGGGCATCTTCCCCTTCTACTACCTCTACCAGGAGGAGCCCGAGGGCAAGAAGGTGTGCCTCGCCGGCCCGCCCTCTGCACCCGGGAGTCCCTCGCCCCCAGGCCAGGATGGCAGATTCCACTTCCCATTCCCCAACGGCCTTCTCCAGAAACTGGTCCAGATAGATCCCCGAATCCAAGACTCCCTGCCTCCCTCCCCAAGGACCCAGGAGCTCGAGCTCCCGATTTCAGAACCTTTGCTCGGTGAATGAGACTTCAGGCTCCAATTCCTTGGACCCAGGGGGCCCTCGCCTCATGTTCAAAAGACTCCAGTTCCGCGAAGCCCTCAAGTCCGAGCCAAATGCCCGTACCCTGAAACCCCAGATTCTGTGCTTCAAAATAGCAGACTCCCCCCAGCCTGTGAACTAACCCCATTCCTAGCATCACAGCATGCCCTTCCCTCACCTGACCCACACTCTCCACTGTGGTCCGCTAGGACTTCAGAGCCTTCCAGGTTGACCTGTGCTGCTCCTCACTTTTGAACCCCAGATTAGCTTCCCTAAATCCCTGCCCCCCCCCCCACCGTGAGAGGCACTCAGCAGCCGGAAGGAGCTTCACACCCGCCTATGGAGGGTGGCAGATCCTAAGACAGCTAACTGGGGACCTCCACCCCCCCCCCTAGCATTTTCTCCTGGCTGGGCGCAAGAGGAAGCGGAGCAAGACTTCCAACTACCTCATTTCCCTGGACCCCACCGACCTGTCTCGAGATGGAGACAACTTTGTGGGCAAAGTCAGGTGGGACAGAGGCTGGAGGGATCCTTGGGTCTCGGAGGGCGTGAGGGCTGGAGGAAGGGAATACCTGGGTGAGGAGGGATCCATGAAGGCCCCAAAGGGCTGCCTGAACTCCGGAGGTATTTTCCTGCCGGCAGGTCTAACGTCCTGGGCACCAAATTCACCATCTTCGACAACGGGGTGAACCCAGAACGGAAAACCTTCATGCTGGAGTCCACCCGCATCCGAGAAGAGCTGGGGGCTGTGTGCTATGTGAGCGCCCGCCTGGCAAGGGGGAGGGGGCCGGAAGGAGGAGCAGCTGGTGATGGTGAGGGACCAACCCTGGGTCTTCCTTGCAGGAGACCAACGTTTTGGGATTCCGGGGGCCACGAAAGATGACGATCATAATCCCAGGCATCGATCCCCAGAACCAAAGGCTCAAAGTCCAGCCCCAAAATGTGAGTCTGCCCGGAAGGGGGCAGACACTCCCGGGTCCCTGGGGGTGAGGCTGAAGGCTCCGCGGTGGGCCCCGAGGACGGGCCCCAAGAGGAGGCCTGGATAGCCAGGACTCGGCAGCGGGTCCTGAAGCCGGTACATGGGCCTGCTCTTTCTCCAGGAGCAGGAAACTCTTCTGAGTCGCCTGCAGCGAGGGGCCAACAAAGGCCTGGTCCTCCTGCAGAACAAGGCGCCATCTTGGAGCGACGAGAGCGGCGCCTACGTCCTCAACTTCCACGGACGGGTCACTAGGGCCTCGGTCAAAAACTTCCAGATTGTGCACCCCGAAGACCGTGAGCCGGGGCAGGGCCGCGGGCAGGGTGGGGAGAGCCGGGGCGGGGCGCCAGAGAGTGGGCCTTCGGGCCCTGCGGGGGAGCCAGGAAGGTGTAGACAGGATAAATGGGAGATGATCGACAGCAAAGGCCCCCCAGCATGCTAGGGGGCCGGGAGAGGCTTTTTGCAGAAGGGGGAGATGGAGCTAGGACTCCCAGGGAGCCAGGGAAGTCCGGAGGGGAACCGGGAGACCACAGGACCCCAGCCTGCAGCGGCTTTTTAGCTGAGCCCTCCCGCCCGGGGGGTCCCTCGGGCACCGCCTCCATTTCCCTGAGCCCACCCGGTTAGGAGCCAGCTTCCCTCCCAGATCTTGGGCAGGGATGGGGACTGGACTACAGCTCCCAGGAGTCCTTGCGGCAGAGCCCTTGCCAGGCGCCCAGGCGGCCCCGAGTTCTCTGGCCGGTATGGAGCCCGCGGGTCTCCGCAACCGCCACTTCTCTCCTCCAGCTGACTACCTGGTGCTGCAGTTCGGCCGCGTGGCCCCGGACACGTTCACCATGGATTTTCGATTCCCCCTTTGCCCCCTTCAGGCCTTCGCCATCTGCCTGTCCAGCTTCGATGGGAAGCTGGCGTGTGAGTGACGCCCCCCACCCCGCTGGCCCCCAATAAAGTACTATCCTCCCCCCCCTCCCGCAACGTGTTCTCCGCCTGTTCTTCCCGGCCCCAGCCCTCCCCACCCATTCCGAGCCGAGAGGAAAAAAACCGGAACTACAACTCCCATGAGGCCTCGGGCCAGTGCGCCCCTGAGCAAGGATGCCTTTTGGGCGGGGTAGCTCAATCTCTCCGCCCTTTCACCCCGCGGCGGCATTCCGGCCCCTCCCTTCACAGGCCAGGCGGCTGAGGTGACTGGCTGCAGTTGGCAGAGCCCGGTTACCCCAAGCCAGCGTGGGTTGCAGATGGGGGCGGGGTGGGGAAGGATGAAGGGTCCCAGCAAGAGACAAAGTCAAAAAGTCAGCGGGAGAAACTGAGGCTGACACGGAGCCGATGCCAGCCTGGGCGAGGCAGCCTGCCCGCGGACCCGCCCCACATCCAAGCCCCCCTCGCCCCTTCCAAACCCTAACCCAGAATAGCGTCGGGGACTAAGCCAGCGAGGTCCTGACAGACAGATCCCGGGAGGGGGGGTCTGGGGCGGGACAGAAGCCCGGGATCCCCCCGGAGAAAGGCGCCCGGAGCTGGGGGGGGAGCCTCAGGTCGCAGCCGCGCTTCCCACCTATAGGAGCTCAGACAAGCCGCTCAGCCTCGTTGCCAAGCTAGATTCTGGGGTCCCTTCCATCTCTGGGCAGAGGAGCCCAGGGTAAAGCCACTTAACCTTTCGCAGCCTCAGTTTCCCCATCTGTAAAGCAAGATAGATTCTGGGGCCCCTTGCTGCTCTTACCACATCAGGGCACAGCTCTCCCCCACCGTAAGCACATCAGCTCCCAAACGGTCTTGAAGTGGAGCCCCCTGAGGTCACTGCAAATGGGGCGTCACGCGGGAGTCCAGGCCCCTCGGACGCCCACCCTCCTCCCGGGCTCGCTCTGGGGGGACCGCGGCTGCTGGGGCGCTCAAACAAGCACCTCAGGCTTGAGAGGAGGGAGCCGCAGTCCCGGGAAGCTGTCGGTCTCCATCCCCCACAGTGGGCATCGACTTCGGCTCTTGAGCCGTACCAGGCCCTGGGCGTTGTGCTAGGCAGTGGAGAGTTTGCCAGCTCAAGCTGCCTCGGACAAGCCTGTGCCCGGGAGTTGGTGCCTCCTGGCAGGAAGCAAGGGCGAGACTCCCTCAGCCATCCCACCCGTCCCCGCGGACGGCTGCGCCTTTGTCTCCTGCCTCCGGTTCCCGCTTCTCTCCCTCGTTGGACGGCAAGAGCCAGAAAACGGAGCAGCGGCAGCACAAAGGGCAGCCGGCCCAGCCCCAAGTGGGCCTTGCACCTTGACTCCCTTTGACGCCTGCATCCTGAATCCAACAGGGGGAGGTTGTGCTCTGACTGCGAGAGACTGGCTGCGGAGGGCAGGGAAAAAAGAGGAGCTCAGGCAGGGGGGAGGAGGGCTCCTGGCCCGGGGTTTTTAATGAGGGAAAAAGGAAGAGTCCAGCACAGCGCCAACATTTTAGGGGAGCAAAAGCCCAGCCAGGCTCCTGTGCCATCTCAGCGGGCCGCTCCCCGCAGGCCTGTGCCATGAGGAAATGAGACAAGCTGCCGCGGTCAGTGACCTGAGCTCCTACAAGGTGGCCACCAGCCCTGGTTGGACAAGGGCCCAGGCCGGAGGTGCAATATTCGGGGGGATCTCTGCTACGCGGCACCGGGACAAAGAGAAACAAGGGTGGGGGTTCTAGTCAGCTTCCTATGATTGGGCAAGCGAACTCAGCAAGAGCTCGGCTCCTCTCAGCAAAGAGGGGAGGAATAGTGGGCAGCTCCCCGCTCGGGCTCACATGCAGACCCGGCGCGACATTCATACTGATTAAAACAGACTCGCCCCCCAGGACGCCCAAGGCCCCGCACAGCTGCTGCTGCACTCCCATGGGAGACGCCGACAATCGGGAGGCCCGATGCAGAGGCCGCCCTGGAGTCGGGAAGCCCCCAGTGCAAATCTAACTACAGTCCATCTCAGTTTAATTAGAAAACGGGATGTTAATGGCAAAAATGGCCAGAACAAACCCCTCAGTTCCACCCAGAAAGTGCTCAAAGAAGGGGAGACGCTGCAGGCTCAGTCAGGCCCACCAGGGAGGGCAAGGAGCTTCTACAGACAGACCATTGTACCCAGCGATAGCAAGCTTATACGATCATCAGCTCTGATGGATCTTCGACAAGAAGAATCCAGGCAGGTCCCAATGATCTCCCAATGGAGAGAGCCAGCTGGCCCAGAGAGGACTGAGTGGACCACAACACAGCATTCTCTCTCTCTCTCTGCTGTTTCCTTGCATTTTGTTTTCTCCCTTCCCAGTTTTCTTAAGCTGGAAATGTTTTCACCTCTGTCTCTTTGTAGGTTCTATCACTCCAGAATCTGTTTAGAGGCTGGATTTAAATTTTTCCTGTTGGAAACTGGAAAAACCTTAGGTAATTTTCTGGCTTCTCTATGCCATTTTGGTTCTGTCTTTGCCTTAGATATATGTTTAACTTATACACAAGATATCCAAAGTCCTCCAAGGATGATTCAAGAATATATTTAAAGACAAAGTGTTCTCTATCATAATCTATGTTGATGTGTCCCTGACGTGTGTCAAGGATGTGCATGAGAAGAAGAGATCAAAGAGCTAGAGCTGAAAATATGTTCACAGGAAAGGAAAATATGTAATTACAGATTGTCATTGTGGCTTTCCTGAAATAGTAGTCCAAGAGGGATAACTAGTAGTTAAGAAAGAGATGCTTCCCAGATAGTTGTTTCTCCATGTCTGCAAGTCTGTTGGTGGGGATAAGATTGTCTGGAGATTAAAAGTGAAGAATGATGTCTGGGTATTTCCTATAATAGTGGGAGTATATAAAAATGTATATATTGATACATAGATAAACCCAATTTATTATAAATTAATAAATTGCCATTTTATTTTCAAACTTAGTTTTCCATGAATGTGACTAGCTTCAGCATTTATGAATTGATGAAACTGAGAATTTATACATAGGAGGATGGAAACCAGACCTTAGAATTTTATCTATGCAAAAAAGTATCCATCTCGAAATTCCTAATATTGGTCATCATTGAATATATACTTTGAAAATGTTAATTACATATAATTGTTACTTATCATTATCATTGTTATTACTTCTTGTGTGGTGTTGACTAAGTTACCTAAAATCTTTAAACTTCACTTTCTTAATAGGTAAAAATAGATTTTCCTAGATTGTCTTTAGGTTCTATTTCCATTCTAGATCTTCGAATTTATTTATACTAAGCAGTGACTTTATTTATTTATTTATTTATTTTTGCACAAATGGTTGCAAAAGCTGGGTTTTGGATTTAAGTATGCAGATTTGCACAGCTTGTAGGCAAATGGATCATTTACCAGATTCTGTTACTGAAAGCATTCAAAGCACTGAACTCAATTAAAAATAAACCTCCTGCTGGAGCTGTGCTTTTTCTTATACAGCAAGATAATTATACAAATACGTATTGATATATTGGATTTAACATAGATTTCTACCATGCTTAACGTATATTGGACAACTTGCATATTGGGAAGGCAGGTGGGAGAAGGGGGGGGACTGGAACACAAGGTTTTGCAAGGGCTAATGTTGCAGGATTGTCCACGCTGTGTTTTGAAAAATAAAAAGCTTTAATAAAAAAAATAGCTTTTTATTTTTCAAAAAGATAGTTTTCAAATGCACTCTTGGAAAACCTTGTATTTCAAATTTTTCTCCCTCCCTCCCCACCTCCCCCATCCCCTAGACAGCAACTAAACCAATATAAGTTAAACATGAGCAATTCTTCCAAGCAGTGCTTTTCTTTTTAGTAAAGAAGGGAAGGTAATACACATTTATTAAGCACCTGCTGTATGCCAGACACTGCTAAGTGCTTTACAAATATCACCTCATGATTAGGCCAGTTCCAATGGTCTTGTGATGAAGAGAGCCATCTGTACCCAGTGTGGATCACAACACAATATTCTCACTCTTTTTGTTGTTTTGCTTGCTTTTTATTTATTTTATTTTTTTCCTTTTTGATCAGATTCTTCTTATGCAGCATGATATTTGTGGAAATGTGGAAATATGTCTATATTGGATTTAACATCTATTTTAACATGCATAACATATATTGGATTGCTTGCCATCTAGGGGAGGGGGTGAGGAGAAGGGGGAAAAATCTGAAACCCAAGGCTATGCAAGGGTCAATGTTGAAAAATTATCCTTGTTTTGAAAATAAAAAGCTTTTAATACTTAATGTGCAACAAGAAAATGGCATTTACACACATATATTGTATCTAGGTTATATTGTAACACAAGTAAAATGTATGGGATTGCCTGTCATCGGGGGGAGGGAGTGGAGGAAGGGGGGATAATTTGGAAAAATGAATACAAGGGATAATATTATTAAAAAACCAAATTAATTAATTAATTAAAAAAAAAGAAAAGAAAAAGCTTTAATACAAAAAATCATTTCATTTGATCTTCACAACAAACCCATAAGGAAGGTGCTCTTCTAAACATCCAATGCTCTTATTAGTAAAGAAGGGAAAGGAAGGGAATATTTATCAAGCACCTGCTGTATGCCAGGCACTAGACTAAGTGCTTTACAAATATCATTTACAAAAAAATGATCCCTAGAACAATCCTGTAAGGCAGGTGTTGTTATCAACTCCATTTTACAAGTGAAGAAATTGAGACAAACGGGTGAAGTGCCTTGTGCAGTAATACACAGCTAGTAAGTGTCTGAGGCTGGATTTGAATTCAGACCTCCTGATCTTGGCTAGTGTTCTGTGGCACACCTACCTGACCACAGTATCCTGGACAACAGGCAGTGTCACTTGTTGAACCTGGTCACTTCGGCGCCTGGGGCACCTCCAGATCCTTGATATTGGCTGGACATTAGAAGGTCGTCCTGGAGGCAGAAGAGGAAGCTGGGGTTGCCTGAGGGGTGCCCGGGCCTGCTTGGTGAGGGCCAAGGGGCCCTCCATGGCTGAGAGTTTCAGGCATCCATCGTCTCCTAGACCCCCCCAAGGAAGAGGGCACAACTGAAATCTCTTTTGTGGCTTTCCTGGGATGAGAAAGATCCCGTGCAAGTTAGCCCCAAACCACAAGGCTGTGGATCCCTCGGCCTAGGACCCCACGGAGTTTGCCATGTTAGCCCCAAACCACAAGGCCCTAGCCCAGCGGCCAGAAGCAGCCAGGACACTAATCTCTCACTAACCATCCCTCATATCACTCAAAGCCACCAAATGCTTTTTTGGGGCCCCTCTCCCCTTTTTCCCCCCAAACCAGCTAAGATGGTCTGGACTTAACTGATAGTCATCTCCTCCTTCAAATCCAGAAGCACGACAGGGGGGGGGAGTTCTTCTCTCTGTGATTCTCACTGGAGAAGCGCTTGGTAAGGAACGGAAAGGAGGCACCTCCCACCTGGGCAAGCAGGCTTCCAAGGGCTGATGGCAGCATCTGTAGAATCCCATGGACTGAGATGATACAGCAAAGTTGATCAGGGCAGCTGAGGGATGCTCAGGTGTAATGTTCTTCTCTAAATTATAATGTTCTCTGGAAGTAGGTTTCTTGGGGAGCTTCTGCAGGCAGCCTTAGTTTCAGTTCAGTTCAATAATCCCAAATGCAGCCAATCAAAATCCTTTATTGTCTCCTTCAAAATAGCCAGGTTAGCTTTCTTAGAGGCCTCTCTCTCCTCTTGGTTCTGGGAGCTCTTGCCACCAGTCCTGTGTCTCTTCCTGCTTCTGCCTCTAACTCTCTCTGAATCCAAAACCTCCAGCCAGCATGAAGGTGGAATATGGAATAAATCTGACTCTACTTCCTGGAGTGGGCTTGTTGGTCTGGCCCTGAGAGCTTCTTGCTTATATGCTGTGCACTGAGTGTACTCCAATCATTACATCACTGGGAAACCATTATTTGTAGTAGGATAAAATCAATGCTAAAAAACATTTAACCATTGTCTCCTCAACTCCACTCAGTACCTTGTTTCAAATTCTGGCCCATAACATCTTTTTGTATGATTAAATCGACCATACTGAACCATGCTAAATTAGATAACCATTGTCTCTTATCAATTCCACTGTCTTAGCACTTAATAAGAACTTAATAAACATCTCCCCCTTTCTTTTGATTTAGAACATAGGGTGGTCATGACCTTGAAACATAAATCCATCAATATGGGAGGCATTACACATAATTACATAGATTACATAAACACATAGTAACATAGTAACATAACACATGCTAGAAGTATGTAACAAATAACATGATCAAATAATCATAAATTGAGAATTGATAAATGTCCATAAGTCCATTGTCCATTATTCTCATCTTGTGTTAGGAAGTCCAATGATTCCTGCTGGTTTTAAAGTTCTTTAACAGTCTTATTAGCCATGCTCTTTCAGTGTCAGATGTTTCTTAGATTTTCTCCTTTATTTTGAGGTCTTTCTCTTTTTCTATCTCTCTCTGATGGACAAGGCGAATACGACTCGTTGGCCCCCATCTGATTCCTTCTCCTTCTGAAGAAATACAAGCAAACCTTCTCCCCCAAGCAGTTAACCTATCTGGTCCTTTCATTCACCACTTTCTGGGTCTCTCCACATCACCTGGCGATTATCTAAGGACACTGGAGCTGCTCGCACTGGACACTGACCTTCTGGTGGGTTATAAAACCTGTCTGCTTGAGTCAGTGCATCTTTGTGAAAATAAAGAAGTTAATAGTATAAAGAGCTAGATTTAGAAGTTCTGTAGGATTACCTGTGGCTCCCCCTTTCTTTTGTTTTTGGAGGAGCATCTTAATGTCTCTTTCTCCTCTCTATTATTGCCTGTCCTTGCATTAAAGGATATGCCAGTGGTGTGTAAAATCTTATACTGTGCACAAAAGTGTACAATATGTTTAGAAGTATATGCAGGTTCATTGTCTGTTTTTATTGCTTATGGCACACCCATAGTTGCAAATGCATGTATAAGGTATTCAATGATCACTCGGGCTGTCTCTTTTGCTGCTGGTATTGCAAAAGTGAATCCTGAAAAGGTGTCTACCACAACGTGGATAAAAGACGACCAAAAGATTTATAATGGGTCACATCCATTTGCCAGATTTCATTAGGTCTCAAACCAGTAGGGTTCTTCCCTGAAGAAGAGTGTAGGAGCATGGAAAGGAATGCAAACTGTACAGGCTTATACTATGCTCCTAGCTTCTCTTATTATTCCAAATTGTAAACGTAAAGCTCAAGCAGCCTGATGATATTTAGAATGAGATTCTTGGGCTTCCTTAAATAAAGGAGTATTGGCCAACATGGTTAGAAGGCTATCTGCCTTTGAATTTCCATCAAAATTAGGACTTGGAAGTCCACTATGAGAGTGGACATGCAAGATATAAATCTTACCTGGATGCTTTCTCACTTGCTCTTGAAGTTCCTTGAAAAGCTGATATACATTGGAGGCTACAAATTTTATTTGGGCTGTGGCAATTCTTTGTACCACACCTACTGAATAGGCCAAATCAGATATTATATTTATATCTCCTGGATAATAAGTAAGAACTAGAATGATTACATACAATTCATTCTGCTGAGTGAACTGAAAAGGAGTTCTGACTACTCTCTTTATAGTTAAGTCACAAGAATATACAGCGCAAATATTATGTTTGGAATTTCTGTACAGATAGTTGGTCCTTTAAGAGGAATTTTAGAAACCTTTTCTTCAAGAATTCATCGCCAATTATGTAACAGTCTGGTTATCTTTAATGGAAACCCATGTGTAAAATTTGGAGCCAGGGCTAATAAAATTTGCCACTCTGGGATGGTTTCACAGCATACATTGACTTGTGCATTAGTATAAAAGGTGTATATCTTGTCAGGACTTATCCCAGATAATTGTACTGCTTGTTTAATGGACTTTAATAAAATTCTAGACACAAGCACTGGGTAAGGAGTAAGGGTTTGTTCTGATTGTGCTAGGGGGTTCACCCACTCTATCACACTGTCTCCTTGATGAAGGACTGCTGTGGGTGTCTCTTGTGTAGCAAAAACTGATATTTCCAACGGTTTTTGAGTGACTCTTTCAACCACATTGGATAAAAGCCAGTTCAACTTGTCTCAAAGCCTCTTGAGCTTCTTTTGTAAGCTGGCGTGGTGAATTTAAAGCACTGTCTCCCCTTAAAATGTCATATAGAGGTTGCAATTGATTGGTAGTTAAACCTAACACTAGACATATGCATTGGATATCCCCTATCAATTTCTGAAAGTCATTTAATGTGTTTAGCTTCTCTGTTCTTAAGGAGAGTTTTTGTACTGTAAGCACCTTAGGGTATACTTCATATCCTAAATATTGAAAAGGAGCATGTCTTTGAATTTTCTCTGAAGCTATGTGCAATTTATAATTCCTCAGTGTTTCCATGGTCTTTTATAGACATGCTTCTAACATTTGTTCCTCAGTTACACATCCCAATATATCATCCATATAATGTAATAATATGACTTTTGGAAATGCTTTTCTTACTGGAGTAAGAGCAGCAGCAACATACATTTGGCACATAGTAGGGCTGTTTTTCATTTCCTGTGGCACAACTGTCCATTCAAATCTTTTATAAGGCTCAGCCAAATTAACACTAGGCATTGAAAAAGCAAATCTTTTCATATCCTCCTTATCTAGAGGGATAGAATAGAAACAATCCTTAATGTCTATAACCTATAGAGGCCATTCTCTTGGCAACTGAGTAGGAGATGGAAGTCCAGGCTGAAGAGTGCCCATAGTTTCCATCTGTTCATTTACCTTTCTTAAATCAGTCAACATCCTCCATTTTCCAGATTTCTTTTTTTACAACAAATATTGGGGAATTCCAAGGACTTAAGAGAAAGCTGTAAGTGTCCTTGGTCAAGTTGCTCCTGTACTATGTCTAATAAGGCCTGAATTTTATCACTACCTAAGGGCCACTGTTCCATCCACACTGGTGTTTCAGTTTTCCATTGGATAGGAACTGGTGAGAGTGCTGGCAGGCCTTCAACAGCAGCACTGCCTAAAAAGCCAAAGTACTTATTTGTAATTCGAATTGTTGTAAAATGTCTCTTCCCAACAGATTGATGGGGGCTTTTTCAACTATAAAAGGAGTAAACATTCCTGTTTCATTTTCAAATATCCATCTCCAAAGGATACCACTAACTTCTGCTGCTATTGATTCTCCTACGACAGATATGTAGGTGTCTGCCTTAATCTTTGGCCAGTTGGCACCTCTAATGATTGTGCAATCTGCACTTCCATTTATATAAATAGTAAGCATAGGTTGGTCCGCTGTCATGGCTGCTGTCCAGTATATTCCTGGACCGTGCTGCTTGGAGTCAGAATCTGGGCAACTGTCACCAGATTGTTTATTAGGGGTATGTAACAGTAAGCCTGATGCTACTTACTATTTCTCCTGGTTGATAAGTCACACATTGTCTACCTGTATTAGTGACTGTGATATTAGGTACACATTCCCCAGTTTCCCACATAAGTGTATGGCTGAACACTGTTTTGTAAGCACTCTCAGGAGGTGAAATAGGCAAGTCTACTGTGCCTGGAGGCAAGGTATCCATAGGCTGGAGAGGAACAAATTTCACCTCTCCAGGGGATATCTCAGAAGTCCCTACTGCATACAACTCTATTTTTACTAATTGCAATCCCTTTTTCCCCTCTGATTGCTTCTTGGCTGATTGATCATGTAATCCCATCTGCCATCATGTATTAATATTGAATTTCTTCAATATTAAGTTAGAGACTGATCAGAGAAAGGCAAATGAATCCAACAAGGAGAAGAAGTGGGATTTGTCTGAAGAGACCGATGTGGATGCACAGGGAACTCACCCACAAACTTTTTTTTTTAAACCTAGCATTCCATTTTCCCCTAATTATATGTAAAAACTATTTTAATATTCAGGGGGAGGGGCAAAGTCCAAATGTCAAGCATCTGAGGCTGGATTTGAACTCATATTCTCCTGACTTCAAGTGCAGTGCTCTATTTGCTCTGCCAACTAGCTGCACCTGTTTGCTTGTTTTTTTCAAATTTTGAGTTCCAAATTTCCTTCCTCCATTTTCTCCTCCTCCTCCTTCAACCCACACCCCACTGAGAAGGCAAAAAAGTTGACCTAGGTTCCACAAACTGATTTTTAAAAAGAAATAGGCAGAAATTATCATGTTGCAGATGATATGATGTTATACTTAGAGAACCCTAGAGAATCAACTAAAAACTATTAGAAACAATTCATAATTTTAGCAAAGTTGCAGGATACAAAATAAATACACATAAATCATCAGCATTTTTATATATTACTAACAAAGTTCAGCATCAAGAGATCCAAAGAGAAATTCCACTTAAAATAACTATTGATATTATAAAATATATGGGAATGTACCTGCCAAGGCAAAGTCAGGAACTACACAAATATAACTTCAAAACAGTTTCCACACAAAGTCACATCTAATCGGTTGGAAAAATATCAAGTGCTCATGGGTAGCCCGAACAAATATAATAAAAATGACAATACTACCTAAATTAACCTACTAATTTAGTGTCATACCAATCAAACTCCCAAGAAATTATCTTACAGAGCTAAAAAAAAAATAACAAAGTTCATCTGGAAGAACAAAAGGTTAAGAATTTTAAGGAAATCAATGAAAAAAAATGCAAATGAAGAACTAGGTCTAATTGGATCAGACCTAAAACTATATTATAAAGCAGCAGATATCAAAACCATTTGGTACAAACTCCTTTTATGACACAGACATGGTACTGATACCTAAACCAGGTAGATTGAAAACTGAGAAAGAAAACTGTGGACCAATCTCCTTAATGAATACTGATGCTAAAATCTTAACCAATCTCCTTAATGAATACTGATGCTAAAATCTTAAATAAGATATTAGCAAAAAGACTTCAGAAAATCATCCCCAGGATAATACACTATGATCAAGTAGAATTTATACCAGGAATGCAGGGCTGGTTTAATATTAGGAAAACCATTAGTATAATTGACCATATTAATAATCAAATTAATAAAAACCATATGATCATCTCAATAGATGCAGAAAAAGCAGTTGATTATATCCAACATCCATTCCTACTAAAAACGCTTGAGAGTATAGGAATAAATATTTAAGACCGTTAGTAAGCATAATATGTAATGGAAATAAACTGGAACCTTTCCCAGTAAGATCAGGAGTGAAACAATGTTGCCCACTATCACCATTACTATTCAATATTGTATTAGAAACTCTAGCCTTGGCGATAAGAGCCGAGAAAGAGATTAGAGGAATAAGAGTAGGTAATGAGGAAATCAAACTGTCACTTTTTGCAGATGATATGATGGTATACTTAGAGAACCCCAGAGATTCTAATAAAAAGTTATTAGAAATAATTCACAACTTTAGGAGAGTTGCTGGATACAAAATAAATCCAGATATATCCTCAGCATTTTTATACATCACCAACAAGTGCAACAGCAAGAGATACAAAGAGAAATTCCATTCAAAACAAATGTCGAGAGTATAAAATATTTGGGAATCCATCTACCAAAGAAAAGTCAGGAATTATATGAGAAAAATTACAAAATGCTTGCCACAAAAATAAAGTCAGATTTAAATAATTGGAAAGACATTCAGTGCTCGTGGATAGGCCCAGTGAATATAATAAAGATGACAATACTCCCCAAACTAATCTATTTATTTAGTGCTATACCAATCAGACTCCCAAGAAACTATTTTAATGACCTAGAAAAAATAACAACAAAATTCACATGGAAGAATAAAAGGTCGAGAATTGCAAGGGAACTAATGGAAAAAAAGTCAGAGGAAGGTGATCTAAGTGTACCTGATCTAAAGTTATAAAGCAGCAGTCACCAAAACCATTTGGTATTGGCTAAGAAATAGACCAATCGATCAGTGGAACAAATTAGGTACAAAGGACAAAAAAGGGTACAACTATAGCAATCTAGTGTTTGACAAACCCAAAGATACCAACATTTGAGATAAAAATTCATTATTTGAAAAAAAATGTTGGGAAAACTGGAAATTAGTATAGCAGAAATTAGATATGGATCCACACTTAACACCATACACCAAGATAAGATCAAAATGGGTCCATGCTTTAGGCATAAAGAATGAGATCATAAATAGATTAGAGGAACAGAGGACAGTCTACCTCTCAGACCTGTGGAGGAGGAAGGAATTTATGACCAGAGGAGAACTAGAGATCATTATTGATCACAAAATAGAAGATTTTGATTACATCAAACTAAAAAACTTCTGTACAAACAAAATTAATGCAAACAACATTAGAAGGGAAATAAATTGGGAAAATGTTTTTACAGTTAAAGGTTCTGATAAAGGCCTCATTTCCAAGTTATATAGAGAACTGACCCTAATTTATAAGAAATCAAACCATTCTCCAATTGATAAATGGTCAAAGGATAGAACAGACAATTCTCAGATGATGAAATTGAAACTGTTTCTAGTTATATAAAAAGGTGCTCTAAATCACCATTGATTAGAGAAATGCACATTAAGACAACTCTGAGATACCACTACACACCTGTCAGACTGACTAAGATGACAGGAACAAATAATGATGAATGTTGGAGGGGATGTGGGAAAACTGGGACACTGATACATTGTTGGTGGAGTTGTGAAAGAATCCAGCCATTCTGGAGAGCAATTTGGAACTATGCCCAAAAGTTATCAAACTGTGCATACCCTTTGATCCAACAGTGCTACTACTGGGCTTATATCCCAAAGAAATACTAAAGAAGTGAAAGGGACCTGTATGTGCCAAAATGTTTGTGGCAGCTCTTTTCATAGTGGCTAGAAACTGGAAAATGAATGGATGTCCATCAATTGGAGACTGGTTGGGTAAATTATGGTATATGAAGGTTATGGAATATTATTGCTCTGTAAGAAATGACCAGCAGGATGAATTCAGAAAGGTTTGGAGAATCTTACATGAACTGACGCTGAGTGAAATGAGCAGAACCAGAAGATCGCTGTACACTTCAATGCTGTATGAAGATGTATTCTGATGGAGGTGGAAATCTTCAACATAAATAAGATCTAACTCACTTCCAGTTGATCAATGATGGACAGAAATAACTACACCCAGAGAAGAAACACTGGGAAATGAGTGTAAACTGTTAGCACTACTGTCTATCTACCCAGATTATTTATACCTTCAGAATCCAATATTTAATGTGCAACAAGAAAAGTGGATTTACACACATATATTGTATCTAGGTTATACTGTAATACATGTAAAATGTATGAGATTGCCTGTCATCTAGGGGAGAGAGTAGAGGGAGGGAAGGGAAAATTTTGGAAAAATGAATACAAGGGATAATGCTATTTTAAAAAATTACTCATACATATATATTGTCAAAAATTTATAATTATACAATTTAAAAAAAGAGAAAAAAAAAAAAAGAAGAAGATCCAACTCACTTCCAGTTGATCAATGATGGACAGACACAACTCCACCCAGAGAAGGAACACTGGGAATTGAATGTAAACTGTTAGCACTACTGTCTTTCTACCCAGGTTACTTATACCTTTGGAATCCAATTCTTAATGTGCAACAAGAAAATGGTACTTACACACATATATTGTATCTAGGTTATACTGTAACACATGTAAAATGTATGGGATTGCCTGTCATCTAGAGGCGGGAGTAGAGGGAGGGAGGGGAAAATTTGGAAAAATGAATACAAGGGATAATGTTATAAAAAAAATTACTCATGCATATGTACTGTCAAAAAAAATTATAATTATAAAATTAATTTAAAAAACCATTTGGTGTGCATACCCTTTGACCCAGCAGTGCTACTATTGGGCTTATATCCCAAGGAACTACTAAAGAGGGGAAAGGGAGCTGTATGTGCCAAAATGTGTGTGGCAGCCCTTTTCATAGTGGCTAGAAGCTGGAAGATGAATGGATGTCCATCAATTGGAGAATGGTTGGGTAAACTATGGTATATGAATGTTATGGAATATTATTGTTCTATAAGAAATGACCAACAGGAGAAATACAGAGAGGCTTGGAGAGACTTACATCAACTGATGCTGAGTGAAACGAGAAGAACCAGAAGATCATTATACACTTCAACAATGATACTGTACGAGGATGTATGCTGATGGAAGTGGATTTCTTCAACATAGAGAAGAGCTAATCCAATTCCAATTGATTAATGATGGACAGAACCAGCTACATCCAGAAAAGGAACAATGGAAAATGAGTGTAAACTGTTATTTTTACCTTCTGAATCCAATTCTTCCTGTGCAACAAAAAATTCGGTTCTACACACATATATTGTATCTAGAATATACTGTAATATATTTAACATATATAAGACTGCTTGCCATCTGGGGGAGGGGGTTGGGGGAGGAAGGGAAAAAAATCTGAATAGAAGTAAGTGCAAGGGATAATGTTGTAAAAAATTACCCATGCATATGTACTGTCAAAAAAATGTTATAATTATAAAATAAAATAAAAATTTAAAAAAAAAACCATTTGGTACTAGCTAAGAAATAGAGCAGTTGATCAGTGGAATGGGTTAAGTTCACAGGACAAGGCAGGAAATGACTATAGTAATATAGTGTTTGACAAACACAAATACCCAGATTTTGCAATAAGAATTCACTATTTCCAAAAACTGCTGGGATATTTGGAAACTAGTATGGCAGAAAGTAGGCATAGACCTACACATAACAACATATACCAAGATATGGTCTAAATGGGTTCATGATCTAGACATAAAAATTGAGATTATAAATCAATTAGAAGAACAAACGATAGTTTACTTCTCAGACCTGTGGAGGAGGAGGAATTTGTGGTCAAAGAAGAGGAGCTCATTACTGATCACAAAATAGATAATTCTGATTAAGTTAAAATGTTTTTGTATAAACAAAACTAATGCAGAGATTAGAAGGGAAGCAATAAACTGGGAAAACATTTTTACATTCCAAGATTCTGATAAAGGCTTCATTTCTAAAAATACATTGAGAATTAACTCAAATTTATAAGAATTCAAGCCATTCTCCAATTGATAAATGGTCAAAGGATATGAACAATTTTCAGATTATGAAATTGAAACTGTTTCTAGTTATATAAAAAGGTGCTCTAAATCACTATTGATCAGAGAAATGCAAATTAAGACAACTCTGAGATACCACTACACATCTGTCAGATTGGCTAAGATGACAGGAAAAAATCATGATGAATGTTGGAGGGGATGTGGGAAAACTGGGACACTGATACATTGTTGGTGGAGTTGTGAATACATCTAGCCATTCTGGAGAGCAATTTGGAATTGTGCTCAAAAAGTTGAAACTGTGCATACCCTTTGATCTAGCAGTGCTACTCCTGGGCTTATATCCCAAAGAGATCTTAAAGGAGGGAGAGGGACCCACATGTGCAAAGATGTTTGTGGCAGCCCTCTTTGTAGTGGCTAGAAACTGGAAAATGAATGGATGCCCATCAATTGTATGGTATGTTATGGAATATTACTGTTCTGTAAGAAATGACCAACAGGAGGAATACAGAGAGGCCTGGAGAGACTTATAGGAACTGATGCTGAGTGAAATGAGCAGAACCAGGAAATCACTGGACATGGCAACAAGAAGACTATACAATGCTCAATTCTGATGGACGCTGCTCTCTTCAACAATGAGATGATTTAGGCCAGTTCCAATGACCTTGGGATGAAGAGAGCCATGTACACCCTGAGATACTGTGGGTACTGAGTGTGGACCACAACTGGCATTTTCATTCCTTTTGTTGTTTGCTTGAATTGTATTTTCTTTCTTTTTTTTTACTTTTTGATCTGATTTTGTGCGTGTGTGTGTGCAGCAAGGTAATTGTATAAACATGTATGTCTTTTAAAAAAGAAAAAGAAAATAGGCAGAACAAGGCCCAATAAGAAAGAATGAAAATAGCCATATGGCAAATTTCTATAAAGAGAACATTAGGAATCTCAAATCTCAAAATGAACAGACTCAAGAAGTCTGCTAAGAGTCATAAAAAGGGGTAATCTCACTACTACCCACCTCTCGGATTGACTAAGATGACAGGAAAAAATAATAATAATTGTTGGAGGGGATGGGAGCTGTGAAATGATCTAACCATTCTGGACACTGAATGTGAATCACAATATAGTTATTTTTACTTTTTTTTTTGTTATTATTTGCTTTTTTTTTTAACTTTCTCATTTTTTTCTTTTTTGATTTGATTTTTCTTGTGCAGCATGTGAAATTCTGTATAGAAGAACTGAACATATTTAACACATTGGATTACTTGCTGTCCAGGAGAAGGGAGGAAGAAAAATTTGGAGTACAAGGTTTTGCAAGGGTGAATGTTGAAAACTATTTTTGCATATATTTTGAAATTGAACAGCAATTATTAAAAATAAAAAGGGAGTAAGCTATTTTAAAAATAATATAATAATAATAAAAGTTATAACCTATAATAACAATAAGCTATATGTGTTGCTTTATTGTGTATATAACAATATATTGGGCAGCCAAGTGGCTCACTGCATAGAGCATTGGGCCCAGAGTCAATAAGACCTGAATTCAAATCCAGCCTCAAACACTTCCCAGCTGTGTGAGCCCGGATAGTCACTTCACCCTCTCTGACTCGGTTTCCTCCTTTCAGATGAGTTGGAGAAGCAAATGTCACCCCAGTCTCTGACAATAAAACATGTGTCATAGAGAGTTGGACTTGATTAAAAAGAGAGATAGTTATCCCCTTTTATAGAGGAAGGTCCTAAGTCTGGAAGGAGATAAGAGGCTGAGGCTCCCACAAATAGGATCTGAGGAGTCTTCCTTGACCTTAAATATAGTACTCTATAGGCTAGGCCATTGAGCTGCATCTCTTGGGGGGGAATCAAAGGAGGGACATAGAGTTTGCTTGGAATGGACAGGAAAAGTACAAGTGGAGAAAAAGCAGAGCTCCTCACTTCCTGTTTTGTTTCTGTTTTCTCGGCCAAGAAGAAATGATCTTTGCATCTGAAACCACAAAACAGAAATGACTCCCAGGGAGTGGCTGCCCCAGATAAGGAAGGAGAGGATGTGAGCGGCCCTTAGAGCCTCCAAGCCCAGATGAACCCCATCCTGGGGTCATTAAAAGACTGACAGACCCCCCCGGAGTCCTAAAGGGACTGACAGACTCCCCCCAAGTCCTAAAGGGACTGACAGACCCCCCCCCAGTCCTAAAGGGACTGACAAACCCCCCCAAGTCCTAAAGGGACTGACAGACCCCCCCCCCCCCCCCCGAGTCCTAAATGGACTGATAGACCTCCCTCCCAGGGTTCTAAAGGGACTGACAGACCTCCCCCCAGGGTTCTAAAGGGACTGACAGACATATTTTTAAGTTGGGGCCGTGAGAAAGATTTTGGGAAATGAGAGATTTTTGTGGCCAGCACAACACGAACAGGCCAGTGACGGCTGAAAATGAGTGGGGTTGCTGATAATTTACTGAGAGAAATCCTGCATCTCATAGATCTTAGAGCCATATGTTGTCATGAAAGGCGCTGCTCCGTGACCAGTCCCGGTCTGTTTCCCGCGATGTGGCTCTCTGGAGCACAGCATCAGTTTCTAGAGGCTCAGTCTTGTGGAAAGCTCCCGATGTCCATCAATGCGCCAGGACCTTCTGCTCCCTCATGATTTCAAGCTTAAAGGCGCCCTGGATTAGTGTCCGGAGGAGGGGACCATGCCAGTGCCGGGAGTAACATCTCCACAGGAGATGTGGCAGGAGCTTGCGCAAAGAGAAGAGAATAAGTCTGCAAGTTCCTATAAGCCTGGGAGCTTGACCTGGGCTCCCAGAAAAGTTCTGGAGGGACCCTAAAAGAGCTGGCTGTCAGCCTTCTAGAAAAGAAAGCTATCGGTTTTGCAAGGGTCAGTGCTGAAAAATTACCCATGCATATGTTTTGTAAATAAAAAGCTATAATACTAATGAGAAAAGAAAAGAAAGCAATCTGAAAAGCCCGTGGGGTGTCAGGGTACGCCAGCCCAGCCTCGGTCCCTTTCTGAAACTATGGCTAAGCTCAGGAAACGCTGCAGAAACACTCTGCTGGACACACCGTCTCCTCGTCTCGATGGGGCGGATCTAGTCAGGGACTGTAGGTCCCGAGTGAGGTGCTTTAGGGGAGCACCAAGTGTCGGGGTTCGGCCTTTGTGTCTGGCAAAAGGTGGGTTTATTTAGAAGATCTTGCAGATAGAATGAAGGGAGACGATGGGCCCTGGGAATGGTCAATCTGAAATAGAGCGGGAGAGCTTATAGTTAGCGAGAAGGGGGGTTTAGGGGCCGCGAGGGGGCGCAGTGGACAGAGCCCCAGCCCTGAAGTCAGGGGGACCCGAGTTCAAATGTGGTCTCAGACACTGAACACTTCCTGGCTGTGTGACCCTGGGCGAGTCCCTTAACCCCAGCCTCAGGAGAAAAAACAAAAGAAGAAAGAAAGAACGGGGGTTTCGCCTTTAACGATGGAACCTCTATATTATGGAGGGCAAAATCCCTCCAAAATCTATAGAGAAGGGAAGGGGCAGGCAGACGGGAAGTCCAGGCTGAGGGAAGAAGAGGAGGGAGGATCCAAGGGGGGGCGAGGTTAAGTAATAGCAGAGCAAGTTAAGGGGCAGAATTAAGGGAGGGTCGGCCGGGTTAGGAGACGCCGAGTGTACCTGTGTGTGGCTACATGCGGATAGATACACATGTCCTCTCTAGCCTATGGCCTGCTTGGGGGATTGGAGAGACCCAACGGGGAAAAGAATCCATAAGACAGCTGCACAGCAGAGAGCAAAACAATCACTCCCAAGGAGGTAAAGAATTTCTTCCACTAATAAATACACTTTTCCGAAGTGGCATTTGTTGTTTAAAAAATAAATAAAAGACGGAAAAGCCGAGTTCGCCGGCGGAAGTCACAGTCAGCCAGGAGGAAGGCAGGGCGGCTCGAGGCTGGATTTGCCCGCGCGGGCAGCTTTTTATACACAGAGCACGTGCGGGGGGGGGGGGGGGGGTTCAGCACCGACCCTTGTCAAACCTTCAGTTCCAACTCCCCCCCTCCTTCCCCCGCCCCTCCCCCAGCCGGCGGGGAGTCCCGTACGTGTCAGACATGTCAAAGTGTAGGTTAAACGCGGAGTCTGTACACATATGTATGCAGTTAGCCAGCTGCACAAGAAAAATCCGTTTAGAAAGAAGGTAAAAACCACCCGGCGGCCTCCATCCTAAGGGGGGAGAGGCAGCACACTCATGTGGGGGAGGGGGACTGACCTCAGGGTTTCAGCAAAGATGGGGGATCGTGACTGGCAAGGTGGGGCTGCCCGGGAGCTGGGGGGGCTTATGGGCTGGAGCTGCTCCCCAGGGCGCCCTGCCCTGTCTGCCTCAGGGCAATGTGGCGCCCCCTAGTCCGCCAAGAGCCCCAGCTGCCAGGAGGAGACATCCCGGGACCGTCCCTGAGGCAGGAGGCCCCCCAGGCCCCGCCCCCCCGACCCCTTTCCCGCAGGTCCCATCCCCATAGGCCCCCCCAGACCCTTCCCCGCAGGTCCCGCCCCCCACAGGTCCCGCCCCCCAGATACCCCCAGACCCCTTCCCCGCAGGGTCCCGCCCCCCAGATACCCCCAGACCCCTTCCCCGCAGGTCCCGCCCCCGCAGGCCCCCCCAGGTCCGGCCCGTTTGACCGCTTTTACCCTGGGCTTGGGCGGATGCTGAGGGTCTGCCCGCAGGCTGGAGGCCGCGGAGCGGGAAGAGCTTCATACCCTCTGGCAGGCGTGGGGGGCCGGAGCGCTCGGAGCGCCCCTCGGGACCGAGGGCCAGGCCGCCGGCTCTGGGGACGCTCCGGGGATTTCCGGGGGCTCCCGGGGGGCAGGAGCGGAGAGTGCGGGGGCGGCCCCCGAATGCCCCGGAGCGTGGGAGCCCCGGGCTGCGGGCACCGGGCGGGCGCCATTCCCGGGGGCGGCGGGGGGCGGCGGAGGGGCCGAGCCGAGGGCTCGCTCTCAGCCCCTCCGCCGGCGGCCCCGGCTCTGCCCCGTTCCCGCGCTTCCTCCGAGCGCCTCCTGGCCTCAGCGCTGGTCTCCGACCAGAAGGGGTGGGAGCTAGGCCGAGGGGGCTCCGGCCCCTCCGCCCGCTTACACTTCGGGGGCGCCGGCGCCCGGGGCCGGGTTGGGAGAGATCGGCCGCCAACCGCCCTGCGCGCGGGCCGGGAATCACGCGGGCGCCCACCCGCGGAGGGGTAACCCGGTGAAAGTCCTCGCCCCAAGTGGAAGGCGGCCAAGCTTTTATGAAGTGCCTGCTGTGAGCAGCCCAGCGCGGCGCGTGCTTGGGAACGCTAGAAACGACGGATTCAGAGACTCCGGGTCTCCAACTTTTATTTCTTCGGAGTTTCAGACTCGCTGACTTCGCCAAAAAGAGGGGGGGCTGGATTCGGAGACGGCGGAGCAGGGAGGGGCTGAAGGGAGCAGGGGAGGGGGACGGGCGCCGGGAGGGGAGCGGGGAGGGGAGGGGCACGAGGAGGGGAGCGGGGAGGGGGGGCGAGGAGGGGAGCGGGGAGGGGAGGGGCACGAGGAGGGGAGCAGGGAGGGGGGGCGAGGAGGGGAGCGGGGAGGGGAGGGGCACGAGGAGGGGAGCGGGGAGGGGGGGCGAGGAGGGGAGCGGGGAGGGGAGGGGCACGAGGAGGGGAGCGGGGAGGGGGGGCGAGGAGGGGAGCGGGGAGGGGAGGGGCACGAGGAGGGGAGCGGGGAGGGGAGGGGGGTGAAGACAGTCAGCAGATTGGGGAACTTAGCGGCCTCCAGCACCCACAGGAAATAGGTCTCCAAGGCAAAGGGGCAAGGCAAAAGGGAAAACTGGGCCGATTTACCCATTTGTGAGAAGTGCCGGGTCCCGCTCTGCCCCGGAGTGAAATGGCCTCGGAGAACTGGCCAAGCCCTTGGTTCCCGAGCCTCGGCTCTTTCTATCGGACTGCGCCGAAGTGGTGGATCAATCAATAATCCATAAGCAAGCATTTATCGAGTGCCTGCTAAGTCCCACACAAATGCTGTCCTCCATCCTTAATCTTGGGAGGTAAATGCCATTATTATTCCCATTTTACAGATCAGGAAACTGAGGCAAACAGAAGCTAAGGGCCACACAGCTAGTTAAGGGACTGACGCTGCATCCACATTCAGGTCTTCTTAAGTCTGGCTAAAGCACTATTTTCACGGTGCCACTGGACGGCTTGTGGTGTTGGAGAAGGATTGGTCAGTTTTGGACATAGTCTTCTTTGTCTCAATTTTATTAATCTTTCCTTTGAATTTCAGAATTACCAATTTCTTTGGGTGGGGGTTCATTCTTTTTCCAGCTTTTTTTTTTTTTAATTGAATGCCAAATGTTATCTCCTCTATATTTTATTCACATAACTAGAGATATAAAATTTCCCTAGGAACTGCTTTGGCTGCAGCCCATAGATTTTGGTATATTGTCTCATTATTGTTATTCTCTTGAATGAAATGATGGATTTTTTTCTGTGATTTGTTTGATCCACTCATTATTTAGAATTAGAGCTATTTAATTCCAAATGGCTTTTAGGTCTTTTCCTGGCCCTTTATTGGAAATAATCTTTATTAAATGCAAATTGAGAGCACTGTGATACCACCACACACCTGTCAGATTGGCTAAGATGACAGTGAAATGTTGGAGCAGATGCAGGAAAACTGGGACACATACATTGTTGGTGGAATTGTGAACAAATCCAGCCATTCTGGAGAGCAGTTTGGAACTGTGCTCAAAAAATTATCCAACTGTGCATCCCTTTTGACCCAGCAGTGCTACCACTGGGCCTGTATCCCAAAGAGATCTTGAAGGGAAAGGGACCTGTATGTGCAAGAATGTTTATGGCAGCTCTCTCTGTGGTGGCCAGAAACTGGAAACCGAGTGGCTGCCATCAGTTGGAGAATGGCTGAATAAATTGTGGTATATGAATGTTATGGAATATTATTATTTTTCTGTAAGAAATGACCAGCAGGATGATTTCAGAGAGGCCTGGAGAGACCTACAGGAACTGATGCTGAGGGAAACGAGCAGAACCAGGAGATCATCGTACATGGCAACCGCGAGATAGTACGATGACCAGTTCTGAGGGCCGTGGCTCTCCCCAGCACTGAGAGGATTCTGGCTGGTGATGGACAGAGCCGTCAGAGGGCTGTGGGGACCGGATGTGGGTCACAAGACACTTTTTCACCGTTTGCTTTTTGTTTTTTTCATCTCATTTTCCTCCTTTTTTGATCCTATGCATTATGATAAATGTGGAGATCCGTACAGAACTGTATCACTTTATCCTCGATATCGGATGACTTGCTGTCTAGGGAAGGGGAGGGTTTATCAAGAGACGTCCACTGGGCAGCAGGAGTCACAAGACTGGGAGGCGGCAGGATGGCCGAGGCAGGAAGTCGTGGGCAGGCAGAGCCCGGGAGAACATAGCGGACGGATCGAGCCCAGCTCTTCTGGCAATTCCAGGACCCCCCAGAGGGCCCGGCCTCTGGAGTCCAGAGCTCAGAGTTGGGAATCCGCCAAGTTGAAAGGTTTAAGCCTGCCCAAGCTCAGGGAAGGCAGGTGCTGGACACGCCGGGAAAAAACAACGGGGAGCTTCCGTTCTCTGGATTTGGTGGATGGGGGGGGGGGCAAAGAGCAGAGAAGGAGCCCCAAGACGAGAGCAGGGGGGGGGACCCAGAGACCTTGGAGACCAGGCCCCGGGAGAAGGTGGCGGGATCGTTAAGGAGGCAGCAGTCATCCAGCGCCAGAAGCCTGGGGCTAAGCAGGCCAGAGTCCCCACAAGCGTGGGCCAGCCTGAGGGTCAGGCCGGCCCGAATTCTGTCCCTAACCCTCCAGCTTCCACAGGGCCTTCCTGCGTCCCGGGGGTCCTGAGCCTCAAGGGCAGCCCGGGGGGCCCCTGCTGGCACAACCCAGGGTGCAAGCCCAAGGCCTTTCACAACCAGCTGGCAGGACTGCGGGCCCCTCCCCAAAGCCAGAGGCTTAGGAATAGCGAGTCTGGCTCTCAGGACCTTGTTCCCCTGCTCACTCCTGCGGTCTGGGGCCTTTGTGTGGCCCCTTCTCCCACTGGGGCAGCCCCCACCTGCCTGCTCCTCCTCCTGCTGCCTCCCCCAGAGCCCCCCTCCGGCTCACACTCCACAGGTGCCCCCAGCTGGGCGGGGGGCTCTCCCCTTCCCACGTCTGCCTAGTGAAACCTTAATTCCGAGGATCTGATGGGTGACCACTTGTGTCTCTGGGGGCAGCCTCAGCTCCCCAGAGCTCCACACCATACCTGTCGCCCCCTCCCACCCCCATCCCAGCCTGGGGTCCCCCTGAACTTTCCCGTACCCCACGGGGTACCTGGGGGTCCTGTGGGTGTCTTTGGCCCCCTCCTCTCATATACTCGAGGAGGAGCAGAGCCTGACCTTGACCTCTGGACACCACCAGCTCCTATCCAGCATCTAACCCGGGCCCTGCCCTCCTATGGGACACGGCCCTGCCCTTGGGAGCGTCCACGAAGGCCCGCTTCCTCTCTGACCAGAGCGCTCCCTCCCCAATCCCCCTGGGCTGAGCAGTCTCCTTTCAATCTGGGGGAGGGGGGGGCTCTGCCCTGTGCAGGGGCCCAGAGTCCCCTCACTTCTGTGGGAGCCAGGATAAAACTTAAAGTTCTTCCAGAGAAAAATCTTTTATTTGGCAGCAGGGGAAGGGGAGGCCGGCTGGCCAGGCCCGACAGCCACCCCCGGAGCCCGGGTCCCCTGTCTCAGGAGCACACGGCCGTCTGCAGGGGCATGGAGATCATCAGAGTCTGCAGAAGGGACGGGAGGTGTGAAGAGCCAGGTCCCCGCCCGGCCCCCTGCTGGCTCCCAGGTCACAGCCCCCCCCCAGCCCACCTTGCTCTTCCGGTTGAAGGCGGCCCGGCACTGCTCTTGGTCAATGTGATGCGGGACAAAGATGTCCACGTGGTAGGGGGCTCCCGGTGCCCCCAGGACCAGTCGGTTCTCCCCCAAGCTGAAGTGACAGCTCCCGGGCAGAGGCCTGGAACAGGCAGAGTGAGACGCCAGCCCGGGGCCTGAGCCTTCTCAGCGCAGACCCCCGGCCCTCTTGGGCCCAACGGGAACGTGCTGGGCTCCGGCTCTCCCCGCCCCAACTGGGCCGAAGCCCCCCGACACTCACCACTGTGGGCAAGACCACCTCAAGCCAGAAGCAGGTCTGGGGCCTCCAGCCAGAGCCTCAGCGGGGGATGGGCAGAGCTGGGCAAGGGGGAGAGACAGTAGTCCATCAACAGGCGTTCCCCAGCACCTACCGCCAGGGCCCCGAGGCAACCTCCCCGCCTGCAAAGGGCTTCCTGCCTGAGTGCTCCCACAGACGCCCCCTCGTCCCCCCACGGGAAACAAGACAAAGCCCCCCCGGCACATGTGGCGCAGCCGTGCAGGTGGCTGGCGTCCTCCGAGACGGAACCAGCAGGGCAGGGGCAGAGGCAGGTGTGCTCAGGTGTGCCCGAGGCAGCCCTGAGGATGCCCGGGGGCAGAGCATCGGGCTCCTGCACGCACGCTGCCCCCAGCCCCTCTCACCCGTCTCCTAGCTCCTGGATGGTCGGGGGGCCGCGGCTGGCTCTGGGTGCGGATGTTCTGCTGGGAGATGGAGCCCAGGAAAGGGCCGGTATTTCAGCAGGCGCCACTCTGAGGGAGGCCAAGATCGGGCTCAGCGGGCTGCGTACGGGCTCCCCAGGCCCCGCCGAGCGCCAGCCCCCAGGAAGGCCTCACTCGGCGTGAGCTGGGTCCCGTACTTGTCCTCCAAACCCTCCATGGCCACCGTGACGAAAAACTCCAGGAAAGAAGTCGTTACTCTGGGAAAGACGGGAGACGTCGCTCACGGCCTGAACCCCGCGGGCTCCTTCCGGAGCTCTGCCCTCAGCCCTTCGAGTGGTCCCACAGCCCGCCCATCCCCCCCCCACTCCTGCCGCCCTTGCCCACCACCCCACTCCTGCAGCCCCTGCCCATCCCCCCACTCCTGCAGCCCCTGCCCCACCCCCCCCACTCCTGCAGCCCCTGCCCACCCCCCCCACTCTTGGAGCCCCTGCCCATCCCCCCCACTCCTGCAGCCCCTGCCCATCCCCCCACTCCTGCAGCCCCTGCCCGCCCCCCCCACTCCTGCCGCCCCTGCCCACCCCCCCACTCCTGGAGCCCCTGCCCATCCCCCCACCCCCTGCCGCCCCTGCCCATCCCCCCAGACTCCTGCCGCCCCTGCCCACCCCCCCCACCCCTGCAGCCCCCTGCCCACCCCCCACCCCTGCAGCCCCTGCCCACCCCCCCCACTCCTGCAGCCCCCCCTCCTGTACCCGAAGCTTCTTGTAGAAGTTGCTGTTGATGGCGACGTCATAGGCCGTGCAGCCGTTCCCTCCTGGGGGGATGAACACAATCCGTGCCGGGACCCGGAGCTCCCCAGGCTTCCACCCACCAGCCCGGGGACCCCCAGAGACGGAAGCAGAGGGGAAGCCGGGGGAGGGGAGAGCAGAGGGCGGCCGCAGGCAGAGTGAGATGGGAGGAGGGCCCGCGGGGCAGAGAGGGCCGGCTGGGGCGCACCTCGGTCCAGCTCGGCGTGGGGCTCTCCCAGACTCATGGGGATGCGGAAGGCGGCCTGGTCCCCCTCCAGGACGCACAGCAGCTCCTGCTCGCTGAGGTCGGCCGGGGCCGGGATGGCGTCCGACTGACACACGTTGATGAAGACCTTTCCCTCCGCCGAGCGGGTCTTGACGCAGAAACCTGGAGGAGGCCGAGCAGCGGGGGAGACGGGGGCGGGGCCCCCAACCCATCGGGATGGAGACAGGGCGGGGGTGTGGGACCCGAGGCGAGGGAGCGGGGACCCCAAGGAGAGGATGGGGGAGCGGGGACCCCGAGGAGAGGATTGGGGGGGTGTGGGACCCGAGGTGGGGGAGCGGGGACCCCAAGGAGAGGATGGGGGGGGTGCGGGACCCCGAGGCGAGGGAGCGGGGACCCCGAGGCGAGGGTGGCAGGGTGCGGGGACTCCTATGCGGGGGGTGCAGGGAGGGGGGTCCCCGGCCCCTTACCAGCCTTGGGCTGGATCTGCCTGGAGTCGGGCATGGGGGACTGCGCGTCCAGGATCTTCTGCATGGCCTGCGGGACAGGGACAGAGTGAGCCCCGCCCCCTCCCGGCCGGCCCCCCCTCCCCCTCCCGGGCCCACCTGCAGCAGCATCTGCTCGCACAGGCCCCGGCTCTCCTCCGCAGCCTCGGCCCTCGCCTCCTCCCGCAGCTCCGCGGCCAGCAGGGAGCTGTCCCTTCCGGGGGCCGAGGCCATGGCCTGGGGGGGGCGCTGGGGCTTCCCAACCTGCGGACACACACCAAGGGTCGGGGGATGCCCCGGGGCTCCCCCTCCCCCCCGGGCTCCCCCTCCCCCCGGGTCTGGGGGCCGCCCCCACCTAAAGGAAGCGGGAGACGCCGCCGCGGGGGTCTGGGCCTTCCCTTCCTCCCTGGCTGGTTACCGGGGCCGCCGGACCGGACTCTGGGGGCTGCGGGAATTAGGGGTGGATTCTGCCCCCGCCTGGACCCCCTGGGGCTGCCGAGCGTAAAGAACGCTTAGGGGTTGCGACCCTCTCCGGGCACCTGGAGGAGGGAGGCCCTCAGCCCCGGGACCCAAGACCCTGCAGGCGCCCCCCAGCCCCACTTCCGGCGGCTGGCGAGTTTGGCCGTCACCAGGGAAGCCGCGCTTCGGCCCCCCGTGCCACACTTCCTGCCTACGACCCCGCCCCCATCCGGCCAGCATGCCACACTTCCTGTATGTCAAGCGAACCAATGGGAGGCTGCGGCGGGAAAGGGAGGCGGGGCGTGCGCCGAAGGGGGCGGGGCCCGGCGTGTTCCTGAGTAGTGTCCCGGGGCTGCAGCTTGGAGCGGGCACTATGGCGGCGGAGGCGGGTCTCTGTCACGGGCTCCGGGGCGTCCGGCGCCCGGAACGTCTTCTCCTCCATGGACTACGGCCCTGCGCCCGAGAGCCCCTCGCTGGCGCTGGTGAGGCACCCCGCAACACGGGCGCCCCCGCAGCTGGGCGCCCCCAGCACCCCGACTCAGCCCTGAGAACGCCCCCCCTCCCTGAACCCAAGCCCGGCCGGCCCCCCTCCCCCCGGCGCCCCGACCGGCCCTGAGAACGCCCCCCTCCCCCCGGCGCCCCGACCGGCCCTGCTTGTGCCCGGCCAGACCCCCCCCCCCCAACTGAACGGGGGATTGGGAAGTTAGGATCGGTGGCCCCGCGGATGCCTGATTCACGCGCCCTGTGCCCTGAGCCCCGGGCTCCCCCCGCCTGCCGCCCCCCTGCCGGGGACCCTGGCTGCCCCCTGGGTCCCCGAGGATTCCGGGGCTGCAGCCCCTGTCCCGGGCCCCTGCACCCCCGCGGCCCCTGGGGCTCCGAGCTGTCCGGGGGCTCTGCCGGGGCCTCCACGGCCTCCCGACTGGCCCGTTGGCAGTGAACTCTGCCCCGGCCGGGCACCTGCACGCGCCCGCGGGCGGACTTCCGGTCCTGGGCCGAGCTCAGCAGACTTTGGGCCTGGCAGGATCCGGCCCCCCCTGGGTTCGGCTCCTCCGCCCCCACGCCAGGGCTGCGGCTCCTCGGCTGGTCTCCCGGAGCCCCCCGGAGCCCCCTGACGTGGCCCCGTTTCCCTCAGGCCTGGCTGCACGAGCAGGGCGCGAAGCTGGGCCACTTTGTGAACGGAGAGTGGCGGACGCCCGAGGGCCAAGAGCCCGTCGTCTGCAGGGACCCCTGCTCAGGTACCGGCGGCCCCCCGGGTCCGGCCCCTCCTCGTCCCCGGCGACCCAGTGGGACGCCCTCGTCTGGGGGGACGGGGGAGGGGCGCTAAGAGCTCTGTGGCCAGGCGAGCTCCTGGCCAGCTGTTTGCAGGCCGACAGCGGGTTTGTGGCTTCGGCCGTGGACGTGGCCGGGCGAGCTTTTGAGACGTGGAGCCGGCTGCCCGGGGCCGCTCGTGCCCAGCACCTGCTTAGGTAAGGGAGCCCCAGACTGGGTTCCTCTGCCTGCCCAGGGACGGAAGGGGAAGTGGGCCGGACGCAGATGCTCCTGCCCGCTTTGGGCCGGCCCCCGGGGAGTTTGGGCCCCGCTGGATCAGAGCCCCTGGGACTGGGGCCTTGGGGGGGGTGCGGAGAGCCAGGGGGCGTACCCATCTCCTCTCCTCCCCCAGGCTGGCAGAGACGATCCGGAGGCATCAGAAGCTCCTGTGGACTCTGGAGGCGATGGCGTCAGGCCGGGTGGTGCGCGAGGTCCGGGACGGGGACCTGCCCCTGGCCCAGCAGCTGCTGCAGTACCACGCGTGCTGGGCCCAGACGCAGGAGCAGGCCCTCTCGGGATGGGAGCCCGTGGGTGAGATGCCCCAGGACCCCTGGCCCCCCGGTCCCGGTCCCAGCCGTCTCCCCTGGGTGCCCCACCAGCACGGGCACGCTGCCAGCCCCGCTCTTCCTTTCCCAGGCGTGGTGGCGGTCATCCTGCCGCCAACGTTCTCTTTCATCGAGATGATGTGGAGAATCTGCCCGGCTCTGGCTGTGGGTAAGTCGGGGCCAAAGATGGCCCTTCAATGGCTACCCCAGACTCTGAGGTGAGAGCGCCCGGCCCGGCCCTGGGGTGAGGGGGGCCCGGCCCGGCCCTGGGGTGAGGGGGGCCCGGCCCGGCCCTGGGGTGAGGGGGGCCCGCCCGGCCCTGGGGTGAGGGGGGGCCCGGCCCGGCCCCTGGGGTGAGGGGGGGCCCGGCCCGGCCCTGGGGTGAGGGCGCCCGGCCCGGCCCTGGGGTGAGGGGGGCCCGCCCGGCCCTGGGGTGAGGGGGGCCCGGCCCGGCCCGGGGGTGACGGGGGCCCGGCCCGGCCCGGGGGTGAGGGGGGCCCGGCCCGGCCCTGGGGTGAGGGGAGTCCCAGCCGGCCTTCCTCGGGTTGCTCCACGGAAACCTGTGGGCCAGGGCCGAGGCCCCCCTTCTCCTCTCCATCCCGCCGCTCTCCCCATCTCCTGGCCCTGGCCCGCCCTGTTTCCCGGGGCCTCTCTCACTCAGCCTCTCCTGTGTCCGGCAGCTCCCTCCTGCTGGGCCAGCACCACCTTTTTCTGAGCCCTTCTCCCCCGGCCTCTGCCCCTCTGGTGCCCTGCCCCCTCACACTCCCCCTCGCCCGCCCACCCTGCTGGCTCCCGCCCGTGCCAGACCCTCCGCCCTCTCCTCTGCTGGTCTCAGCCCATTTTTGTCTCTGGGTCCGGCCCTGCTCTGTCTTCTGGATGTCCCCATGGCACCTCGAACTCATATCCTAAACAGAAAGTCCCCAGCCCGGGACCTCCGGCTGTAACGCTGGCCGGTTCTGCGTGGCATTTTCTCCAGGCCGGGCACCTGGCTGAGCGCTTCTCCCAAACAGCTTTGTTTGTCCTCACGGCCCCCAGAGATAAGTGCTGCTGGGGGCTCTGCTTACAACAAGGGAAACTGAGGCGACAGGACCACCCAGGATCCCACAGCTTGCCCGGTGTATGAGGCTGGACTTGAGCTCCCGAACGCCTTGCCTTGGGCAGCACCAACCCCTGAGCACGCAGTCCTTCCCCTCTGGGGGCCCCCCATGCACCCCAGGCCCTGGTCCCCTCACCTGCCTCCTGGCTCTCCTGTCTCCTCCAACCGGTCCTCTCCTGCCTGCCCAGCTTCCCCATCCAGGCCGGCCAGCCTCCCCCGCCCACGTCTCTCCCGCTTCTCCTGGGAGCCCATGGAGTCTGCTTGTGGGGGGAGGGGGGCTTCTCAGTTGGCCCCTGACTGGCTCCTGGCCTCCCCCCAGGGTGCACTGTGGTGGTCTTTGGCAGCCCGGCCTCCCTGAGCGCGCTCCTTGTGGCCCAGCTGAGTGAGGAGGCCGGGCTTCCTCCCGGAGTCTTCAATGTGGTCATGGGAGCCGCCCTGCTAGAGACCATGCCGTCCGGCCTGCCCGGCGTGGCCAAGGTCGCTTTCTCCGGGCCTGTGGAGGTACACGGTGGGGGCCGGCAGGGGGCGCTGGCTGGTGGGGGCCACGGGGGCTCGGACCAGGAGCTGAGCAGTCGCTCCCCCCAGGAAGGCAAGGCCTTGCGCCGGGCGCTCGCCGGAAGCTGCACGGATCTCTCCCTGAGCCTGGGCACGGAGTCTCTGCTGGTGGTCACGGACACGGCCGACCTGGACTCCGCGGTGGAAGGAGTGGTGGACGCGGTCTGGTCTGACCGCAGCCAGGTGAGTTGGGGTTCGTACGGGACTCCTCTTCGCGCCGGGTGGGTGGGCCCGAGGGCATAGAGTGGGCAGGGGGCACGGCTAACCAGGCTCTCTGGCCCTCAGGGGGGGCTGCGGCTGCTGGTGCAGCTGTCCGCCTATGAGGAGCTGCTGTGGAAACTGGAGACCCGCCTGCGCAGAGTACGCCAGGGCCGGAGCTTGGACTGGGCCGTGGACATGGGCACCCGCGGGGCGTCCGCCTGGGAAAAGGCCCAGAGCTACGTCCAGGAGGCGCAGAGCCAAGGGGCCCAGGTGAGGAGGCTGCAGGGGGCCGGGCTCGGGGGGAAGCGGCGCCCCGGGGGGCTCAAGGGTTCCTGTTCCTCTTTGTGTCTTGCAGATATTCCAAGATGGCAGCGCCCCCCCACAAAGCCCGTTCTTCCCCCCGACGCTGGTCCTGGGCCTGGCCCCGGCTAGTCCTTGTGCCCAGGTGGAGGTGAGCGAGTGGTGGCCCGTGACCGCAGCCCGAGGAGCTGCGGGGTGCCGGCCCTTGCTGGCCTCAGACTCCCCCCCGCCCTTGCCAGGCTCAGCCTCCCCTCCCCCCCGCCCTCCCCAGCCTCAGACCCCTCTCTCTCCTCACGGCGCTGCAGGTACCCTGGCCTCTGGTCACCATTTTCCCCTTCCGCACTGCTAAGGAGGCGCTGGCCATGGGCAACGGCACCCCCCGCGGGGGCAGCGCCAGTGTGTGGAGCGAGCGGCTCACCTTGGCCCTGGACCTGGCCTATAAGTAAGGAGGCCCCAGACCCTGCACGGGACTTTCCCTCTGCTGCCTCAGTCTTCCCCTCTGGGAAATGGGGGCCCCTCGCCATCCTGCGGGCCTCCCGGTGGCCTCCCTCTCCCCTGAGCCCAGGGCTCCCCAGGTGACGTCACCCTGCCCTGCCCCCCAAGGCTGGCTCTCCTGTGCCTGACACTCTGGGCTCTCCTTCCAGGCTCCTCATGGGCACCGTCTGGATCAACGCCCACAGCCTCCAGGACGCGGCCGCCCCCGTGGGTGGCTGCAAGGAGAATGGTTCCTCCTGGCACGGGGGCCCCGATGTGAGTGACGCACCCCCCGCCCCTCCCCTCTCACTCCGGGCTTGCCTGTGCCCTAACTGCCCCTCCCCCACAGGGGCTCTACGAGTACCTCCGCCCCGTGGGCGCCCCCCCACGGCCGGGAGCATGCCCAGAGCCTTTGGACTACGACAACTTCGGCCTGTCGGCCCGCCCCGTCCTGCCGTCCGGTGACTCCCCGGCCTGGTCAGCTCCCGCTTGGGCCCCGAGGGTCGTCCCAGGGAGGTGGGGTTGGTGTGGGGCTCGGGGTCCTCAGCACAGCCTCTTCCCACAGCAAGAGCGCCCCGTATGGGGTCTTCGTGGCCGGCCGTTTCCAGAACCCTTCCAGCCGCAGCTCCAGACCTGTCCTGGGCTCCGGCGGGCACGTCAGTGCCCACGTGGCAGAGGGGGGCGCCAAGGATGTCCGGGAGGCCGTGGAGGCGGCACACAAGGCAGCAGCCGCGTGAGTGGAGTGGCAGGAGGTGGGGGAGGGGAGACCCCAGCCCCCAAAGCCCCCTCACCCTGCCTCTGTCCTTCTCTGCCTGCCAGCTGGGCCAGTCGGGTGCCAGGAAGCCGGGCATCAACCCTGTGGGCGCTGGCTGACGCATTATCCCAGAGGAGCCAGGAGCTGGAGGACCAGCTGGTGGAGGTGACGGGCGTCGACCTTGCGGATGCTCGAACCGAAGTGGTGCTGAGCGTTGCCCGGCTACGGGCCTGGGGCGCGCAGGTCCATGCCCAGGGAGCCGGCCTGCACGTGAGCCTTTTCCACCCCCCAACCCCGTATCCTCCTCCCCCCCGACCCTGTATCCCTCCTCCCTGACCTCGTACCCCTCCTCCCCCAGAGCACTGGGCCCCACGGGCCTTTTCTGCGCCTTCGAGAGGCTCTGGGCGTGGTGGCCATCATCTGCCCGGAGGAGCAGCCCCTGCTTGCCTTCGTGTCTCTCCTCGCCCCGGCCCTGGCCTGCGGCAGCGCCGTCATCATGGTGCCCAGTGGGGCCTGCCCGCTGCCGGCCCTCCAGCTCTGCCAGGTACTGGGCTCTGCTGCCCGCTGCTGCCCGACAGCCTTTCCCGCCCCCCCCCCCCCCCAGGCACTCTGGGAAGGGCTGCGCCCCTTCCCCAGTGCCTGTTTCTTCCTGCCAGGACATGGCTGGCCTGCTCCCACCTGGGCTGGTGAACGTGCTGACGGGGGACCGTGATCACATCACCCGCTGTCTGGCCCTTCATCAGGACGTTCCCGCCCTGTGGTACTTCGGCTCTGCCCAGGTACTCCTGGCCCCGCCCCTGCCCCCTTTCCCCGGCCGGCCCGGGGGTCTCCCAAGGCTCTCCAGCTCGCAGGGGCCGCGGCCCCTTGCTGACCTCGGCATCTCTTTCCAGGGCTCCCAGTTTGTGGAGTGGGCCTCTGCTGGAAACCTCAAGGCCGTGTGGGTGAACGGAGGCCGCGGCCGATCCTGGGACCGAGAGGGAGAGGGCGCCGCGCCTGAGCTGTGCCTTCGGGCAGCCCGCACCAAGGCGCTCTGGCTGTCCCTGGGAGACATCTGAGCCCGGCCTCAGGCCCCCAGGCCCGGCCCTCGCCGTGGCCCCCTTCCGAAGAAATGACCTGACGTACGTCCGGCCGGCTGCTGAGGAGAGGCTGCGGGTCGGGCTCACGGGAGGCTCCGGGACCCCCGAGGCGGCCCTCCCCGGGGGCTCTCTCGGCCCGGGGTCTCCTGCCCATGTTTCCATGAGGGGCCCTGTCCCCTGAGGGGCAGCCTGGCCACCTTCCGGGAAGCTTCTCTGCTGGCCCCCAGGCGCTCCTCTGGGTGCCGGGCAAAGCACACCCGCTCCCTGGCCCCGCGCGGCCGGCCTCTCCCGCAGCCTCCGGCTCTGGGTGGCCCCTCGGCCTGGCACCCAGAACAGGCCAATGCCGACGGGGCAACCAGCCAGCTCAGTGGGGAGGGATCTTCTCTGGGCCTGGGCCAGGGGGCTCAGCAGGGAAGCTGCCCCCAAGTCTTCCTTATTCCTGGAGTCCTTCAGTCCCTGGCTGCAATCCCCCTAAGTCCCCCAACGTCCATCAGTCTTTGTCCTCCTAAGGCCAACTGTTTTATGGAGGGCAGGGGCCGCCTAGCCCGCCCTCGGGCAGCCGCCGTCCTGGCCGGGAGAGGAGGAGGGGACGAGCGACCCCAGAGTGAGCAGGGCTGCAGGGGCTGGGACCCGCAGTTTGTGCCGCGCTGGGAAGGGGCTGGGGTTTTCCAAGCTTGATGATGATTTGAAGATTTTTTCCTTACCCCGATACCTGTGATCGCTCGCTTCCCCAGAGAGCCCCCTCCCCTGCCCAATGATCTCGTGTCAATTAAAGAGTTTTTTACCGCAACGTTCTCTGTCTGCGTCCGCTCCTGGCTCACTTTCCACCTGGCGCGTCCTGGGGAGTTTTGTTACTGGGGGGGGGGGGTCTGTCATCTGTATCACTGCAGTGATCGGGCTCTGGCTTGCTCCTGCCGCAGTCCCTGGAGACTCCCCCAGTTCAGACTTTGATCACAGCGCGGGGGCTTTCGTGACGTTCACTGCCGGCCGTTTGGCCGTCCCCCACCCACGGGCACCACTTTGTCCCTTGTTTTTGTCAACACAAATGGCGTCGCCACCAAGCGACCTTGGGGTATTATCCCGGCCACGCACTCTCCGGGTCACTCTATTTGCCCGACTCCACGAGGCTTTCCCGGCTGTCCCCTTCGGCAGCTTCGCCAACGATGCACCAGCGTCTGCTCCCCTGCCCCCCTCCCTGGCTCTCCCGGAGGCCCGGGGTGTCCGCGCTGCCGCCTCCACTTCTCCTGGGCCTGTGGGAGCCCCGAGCTCCCCGTCCGATCCCCGCCTTCCTCAGAAGGAGCCTCGGAGGGGGCGGAGCGCAGGGACTGCCGCCGTGGCTAGAGCCCAGGCCTCGGCACGGGGCTGAGCCAGGCCGGGGAAGGACCCAGGTGTCCCCTGCCTCCTGCAGCTCAACTTGAAGCCACCAGAGGGCTCCTCCCCCCGTGGATTCCCAAACTTTTCTCCAAAATGCCTTTCACTTTCGATCTCCGATGTCTGGGCCCAGACGTGCCCCAGGCCTTCCCGGCCTGGACGGGGACCCTGGTGCGGGGCTGGGACCGCGCCCGGGGCCCAGGGGCTAGGGGGAGGGGCGCCTGGCCCCCGGGGGGCTGAGAGGCAGGGGTCCCCGCGTCCTGGATGGGCCCCAGCTCTCCAGTGCCTCCATCTCCTCGGGGCTGGGGGATGTTCGGCTACCTGAGGATGCAGGGGGCGGGAGCGGGGGCCCGGGGCTCCAAGGGGTTTGAGAAAGGGGGTGCTGGGTTGTCAAGGGAACCGGAGCATGGGATGCCTTCCTGGAAGCTTGGGCATGATTCGCAGTAATGAGGCGGGGGCAGGAAGCGGGGTGGGGGAGGAAACTTAGCCACATGAAGGGGCTGGGGGAGGGCCCCGACGCCGGGCCCTTGGCTGAGCCGGCTCCGTCCCCCCAGGGCCCAGCAGCGGTATGAGGGGCCCCAACTCAAGATGACCGGCCCGGCCCCAGCCTGGCCCCTCACTGTGCGTATTCCCACCAGATGGAAGCTGGAGCAGACGAGGGAAGAGCCCCAGACGGGATGGGAGCAGCAGCCCCGGTGCTGGGAGGGAGGGGACAGACACAGGGATGGGCCGGCAACGGAGGCAGGCGAGGGGAGCCCGGGTAGGGCCGGGAGGGGGAGGCGGCGCGGATGGGGCTCCCAGAGCGGGGTGCGGGGCCCAGGCTGCCCACACAGGGAGAAAGGGAAGGAGGAGAAACAGAGGCAGAGGGGGGTCAGCAGACTCCGCTCAGCCCAGCCTCCCCGCCCCCAGGCCTCCCTCCTGCTGCTCCTGCTGCCCCAGGTCCTGCCAGATCCCTGCTCCTTCCCAGACAGCCCCATCAGCTCCACCTTCGCCAAGACCATCAGCACCTTGGTGAGAGTCCCTGCCTCCGCCCACCCGCCCCGGGCCATTCTGGTCTCCAGTGCCCTCTATTTCCCTGGCTCAGACAGGGCAGATTTCTGGGGGCGTCCATCCCTCCGGGGCTCCTGTTCTTCCTGTCTCTTTCTGGCCCTCCCTGAGCCCTGCTCCCGGTGCTGCTGGCTCTTCCCCAGCCCGGCTCCCGGGCGGCCGGCTCTCGGGCTCTCCGTCCGGCCCAGGCCATCTCCTCCAGACCAGCCGAGACTGAGCTTTCTGCCCGTCCCTCGGGGTCTCCCTGATCTGAGGCAGGGCAGGGCACTAAGCGGCCTCTCTCCCCACAGTTGGACTTCATGCTCTGGGATTACCCAGTCGATGTCCCAGAGAATCTGCGGGTGGTGAGTCTGCTGGGGAATGGGGCTTCCAAAGCCTCGGGTCACGGGGGGCCGGGCACCCCGAAACCTCGCCCCCGAGCATCCAACCCCTCCCAGCCCAGGGCATCTGGACGTGTCTCCCCAGGATGAGCAGTGCTGGGCCCTGTGGCACTTGGCCTTGGCGAAGGAAACCCTGGGCCGCCTGAAGCTGGTGGCCGGCAGCGAGCTGCAGGAGCTCCTGGAAGCCGTGTACACCGAGATCAACTTTGTGGGTCAATGTGTCAACCAGGTCAGTCCCCGCTGCCCCCTCGATGAATCCCTGCTGCCTTTGCATCCCCGCTGCCCCCTCGATGAATCCCAGCTGCCTTTGCGTCTCCGCTGCCCCCTCGATGAATCCCAGCTGCCTTTGCGTCCTGGGCCGCCCAGGGATCTGAAGGGGGGCTCAGGCCAGGGGCTCTGCCGAGAGGGGGAGGGACAAGGAGGCCGCAGGGGCGCCCGGCCTGGCTCCGGGGCGGAGACGGACTGGTGTGTGACGCCCCCACCCCCTCCCTCGGCTCCCCAGTCCTTTCCCGGCTGTCTCCGTTTCCGAAAAGCCAACATCTCTCACCTCCTGCTGGAGGTCTCCAGCCACCTGGGGGCCCTGCAGCCCCTCATCACGCAGCGGAACTTCCGGCCGTGCCAGCAGTATCGCTGCCAGCCAGGTGAGGTGCCCAGGTGGGCCTTGCCCAGGAAGACAGGGCTGCAGAATGGGCAGGCGGGGCTGGGCCCAGGGAGAAGGCCCCTCGCCCGCTTAAGCGGTCTCCCTTCCCACAGAGCCCTCCCTCCCTGTCTCCACGCTCCCCGCCCCCAGCAGCCTCGGGGCCCTGGGGGGCACGCTGGGACCCCCCAGGCCCTCCAGCTTGCTTCTGCTGATGCTGGGGGCGCTGCCAGTGGCCCTGCTGCTGATCCTCGCGGCAGCCTGGAGATGGAAGCAGAGGAGGACACCGCCGAGGGCCCCCAGGCCCGCAGCCCCCCAGGTGGGCTTGGCTCAGCCCAGCGCGGGTGGGGCCTCCCAGGGGCACCGGCAGCCGCTGACGACACGCGAGGGGCGTGGCCGGGGGCCCCCGGACTCCGCTCCCCAGGAGGTGCCGGGGAGGCTGCTGTGAAAGAAGGACTGGAGGGCCTTGCAGGCCGAGCTCGGAGCCGGGGCGCCTCCGGGAGAAAAGCCTCCATCCGCGGCGCAGCCCAACACTGGCTGCCCGAGCCCCCTCTCCGGGGCTGCCGAGGGCGCCCCCTGTAAAGCTCGAGGACTCCGATAAAACACTTTCACTCGCTTTTCTCGGTGCAATCTGTGCTCAGACCCGGGCGGGGGAGGGGAGGCAGGTCGCGGCCTCGGACCCAATTGGACCGTGCCGCCGGAGCGCCGGGAGGGGCGGAGGGCATCAGTGGGAGGCAGGGGGGAGGGGAGGACCGGCGAACCCCGTCCACGCTGCTCCCGGCGCCCCGCGGCTGGGGCCGCAGGGGGAATGGGGGAGGGGCTGTTAGCGAGCCCCCTGTCTCCGGGGGTCTGTGGCTAGCAGAAAGTGCTCGGCCAGAGCCCCATGAAAGACCCGGAAGAGACTCTAGCTAGGACCCACTTCCCCAGAGCAAACTGGGGGAGGGGAACTGAAGCCACGCCCCTGGCTGGTAACTAAGCAACCAGAGCCCGGGTCTGCCTGTGGACCCGCTTAGAAGATCCCCCTGCAAGGTTGGGTGGGGGGCGGGGAGCAGGGTTTGAACACGGTCTGCTGCCGCCCGGCGGCCGAGGAACCAAGCACTGGCCTAGCGGGCCGCAGTGCGCATGTGTATGGGGCGCTCGCCCCTCACAAAGATGATAGGCGCTCCAGAATGGCCCCTAACAGACATGGAAGCCTGACTCAGGAAGGACCACGTGAATGATCCAGGAGCCCCGCCCCCTTCCTGAGCCACACGATCTCAGCCCCTGGAAGAGGCGTCTGCCTTTGCGCCTGCGCCCAACCCAACGGGCGGCGCGTGGCCTCCTTCTATGCAGCTAACCCTCCCCTGGGTTGCCGCGCCTGCGCAGGAGCCCCTCGCCGTCCCTGGGGGAGGAGCGAGGCGTTCCTCCACCTATAGGGAGCCGCGGCGATCTCGCGTCACTTCCGACGCCCCTGTGAGGTGGATAAGGAGGCCCCGAGGTGGGAGAGCTCCTTCTTTTCCCGGGCGGCGTCGGCAATGGCGGACGGGCAGGTGAGTGCCGCTGGCTCTGTGGCGGGCCCGGACTTCTCTGGAGCCTCGGCCACCGGCAGCACGGCCCCGCAGAGCGGCGTCTGAGCCACCCAGCCATGGGGCGGCGGGGGTTGAGCCGCGGCATCCGCGGCCCGGCCGGGGCAGGGAAGAATCACGTGGCCTCTGGGTCTCGGGCCGGCCTTGACTCCCGCGTCTCCTCCTGCTCCCTCAGGTCCTGGTGATCGACGGGCGGGGCCACCTCCTGGGCCGCTTGGCGGCCATCGTGGCCAAGCAAGTCCTCCTGGGTAAGTGCGGGGGCGTCCGCGCCCACGTGGGCCCGGGGACGGGGCGAGGGGCCCGGGGAGGGCGCGCGGCAAGGCCGATGACGAGGAACATTCACCATCTTTCGTTCGAGTCTCACGACCATGAGACCAAACCATGCACCGCTCTGAGGCCTAGCCCGACCCCCACTCCCCCAGCCCCCAGCCGCGCTCCGGCGCTGACCCGGGCCCCTTGTCCCCGCAGGCCGCAAGGTGGTGGTGGTTCGCTGCGAAGGCATCAACATCTCCGGGAACTTCTACCGGAACAAGCGTGAGTCGGGCGGGAACGGGGTTCTGGCGGCGGCTGGCAGGTGATGTCCTTTCTCACGATGGTCTTCAGAGGCCTTACCCCTGGTCCCTGCTGATTGTGCCTTAAGGCGGAGCTGATGCCGGCCCTGGGGAGGGCGCCCCTTCCAGGACCCGGGACAGCTTTTCACCCCCTTCTCCCCCCCTCCAGTGAAGTACCTGGCCTTCCTCCGCAAGCGCATGAACACAAACCCCTCCCGAGGACCTTACCACTTCCGAGCCCCCAGCCGGATCTTCTGGCGGACCGTGCGAGGTAAACGGGGGGAGAGCCCTGCTCGGGCTGGGGCCGGGCCGGGCAGTGATGATGGCGACTTTTGTCATAGGTTCGAGTTTAGCGACCATGAGATGACAAGATCCATGCACCTCCATCTGAGCTCTCTGGGGGGGGGGGGAATTTGTGCCCAGCTCGAGAAGAGGGGTGGCCCCTCACCAGAACTCTTCTCCCCAGGCATGCTTCCCCACAAGACCAAGCGAGGCCAGGCTGCCTTGGAGCGCCTCAAGGTGTTTGACGGCATCCCCCCACCCTACGACAAGGTGAGCTCCCCAAGGGCTCTGCCCCCCCGGCGTCAGTGATGCTCCGATACCTACATTGTTTGAGTTCTCCCTGAGAAAAGCAGTGTTATCTGAGACGCCCAACTTCAGGCCAGCCCCGGGTGGGAGGCCCATCCCTAGTGTTCCCCCATGGCCTCATTGATTGGCTCCTTCCCTTGCAGCGGAAGCGCATGGTGGTCCCAGCTGCTCTCAAAGTGGTCAGACTGAAGCCAACCAGAAAGGTGAGTGCGAGTGCTGGATTTGGGGTCTTTTCCTGATATTGGGGGGCTCTTTTTGGAATTGGGTGCTGGGGGACCCAGGTTTGGTGAGCAGAGAGAAAAGGTGTCCCCAGTGTGATCCCTTCATGTATTCCCCCACTACAGTTCGCATACCTGGGGCGCCTGGCCCATGAGGTTGGCTGGAAATATCAGGCTGTGACTGCTACATTGGAAGAGAAGAGGAAAGAGAAAGCCAAGATTCATTACAGAAAGAAAAAGAAGCTTACGGTGAGACTCGGGGTGGGGGGAGCCACTGGAGACACCTGGCAGATGATGTTTGTTCTCACGATGGTCTTCGGATGCCTCCGGGGTACTGCCGACAAAGCCACATGGCTCAGCTGATGCCAGAGGGTTTGGGGGAAGGTCTTAATAGCTGCCAGGTTCCTGGACCCATGTTCATAGTTTGTTTTCTCCCACAGAAACTACGCAAACAGGCAGAGAAGAACGTGGAAGGCAAGATCCACAAATACACAAAGGTGCTGAAGAAGCACGGGCTGCTGGTGTGAGTCCAATAAAGTCTATCATCTACGGCAACTGGACTCCTGGCTCCTTCTGTCCCTTTGTGCCAGTGCCTCCCGTCAGGGGAGGGAGCGCTTTGGGGGCCCCCACACACAGCAAGCAGGGCTTGAAAGGACATTCAGTGCCATAGATTTGTCCTTAACTGAGGAAGGAAGGATTCCTAAAGTGGGATGCCTGCCTCTGAGGAGTGGTTTGTTTTCCCTCCGGGGTTAAAGTGATGTGGCCTGGGAATGGAGAGAAGGGTCAGACTACATCTGCAAACTCTATAATCTTGTGTTGAGGCCCCTGGAAGGGATGGGGGTGGA